>NC_138728.1:35323358-35923358 GCF_965113295.1 Leuciscus leuciscus
TTGACCATGCGTGTGTACAGGAAACAGAAATGATTAGTTTGAGTCCTCCGAGTCTTTCGTTCTCCCTGTCAGTCCTATAGAGTCTATGCTGTCAGTACCGGAAAGAGAAATGATTAGTTCATCTAGTCTTCGGGTTCGGCCGAGTCTGAGTCTTTCGTTCTTCCTGTCAGTCCCATAGAGACTATAGCTGTGTCCCAATGTGAAGGCTGCATCCTTCGAAGGATGCACCATGTAGCCTTTGTAGGATTTCCTAATTGCGCAACCAGGCGTTTCTGATTACCGCTCCTGATGCCAAGCAACGAGAGGACAGTTGCCATCCTGATAATTCATTTGATATAATTGAGTAAACAGCTATGGAGCCAAAATTGGCTATTGTCATTTTTATGTTTTACATTTTTACTGGAGGACATGTATTTTTGGCTTAGCCAAGACCATGGCCAGCTAAATTAAGATGGTTTGGGCCGGATTACACAAGCCTGGAACACACCAAGCCGACGGTCGGCCGTTGGGCAGTTTTTGTGCGTCGGCCGACTAAGTTTCCTCAGTGTGTTCCGCACCGTCGGCTGAAATTGGTCCTCGTCTGCTTTTTTTTGGCCGATTCGACATATTGAATCGGCGTCGGGCCGTCGGTGAAAGAGGGAACTCTGATTGGCTGTTCAGCTAAGTGAACGAGTCGCTTGTCACTTTGCACAAGAATAATAGCAAAACAGCGAGCAAAGTCAAAATGGTACAGATAGAAGGCTGTTCTAATGTTATGTCATCTTACCTGAGTGTTCCTTGGCGAATATTTCAATATTAACACGAGAGGAGTGGAATAAAGAAAGTGCACCAGGACTGATATTCAAAACGGTAAGCACGCACTGCCTTGTTTACGGTTTGTGTAACTGCAGCCGGCAGCGTCGGTTTCCCTTTTTGAATGACGAATATAGACAAATATATCTGCAGAAATAGACAGTTGTCTCATTTACACGCAGGCGCAGAACGCGCATTCTAGCTAACAGTCGGCAGTAGCTCGGTGTGTTCAAGTGCAGCTTTTTACCCCGACGCGAGGCGACAACACAGTCAGCTTTCATCAGCGCTAGTTCGTCGGCGTCGGCTTGGTGTGTTCCAGGCTTTAAACTGTTCAAGTATTGGGTGTTAACTGACGTAAATAATGTAATGATATATGAAAAGAAAACTTACATAGGCCTCTATATATTCAAAGGTTCAAATGTTCACTTATATCTTACCTTGATGCGATTTTGTTGGCTAGTGTATTATTATGTACACAAATGGACCATGGTGAACATATTTACACAGGTTTTCAACCCTGTTTAAATATAAAATCCAGTTGAATATAAAAAAGTCCAGTGCAAACGTTACTCCCGCTCATCATCGGCAGCAGTCACAGTTGCCAGGCGACAAGAACAATCCTCCGTAGGCTAGACCAGTCCGAGCGCTTCAGATGCGCCCTTTGATATGGGACGCAGCTGTAGTTAGCAACAATTTGTTAATATTGTGACAATAGGCCTACATTTTGTTACTTACATTTTTTTTCTTATTTTATGTAATGTAAATTTTTATGTTTATGTTGATTTTGATATGTTTAACGTATGTTGGAAAAAGTACTTTTATGTAGCCTAAAAACAAATGATTTTCATTGACCAATTTTATTTATTTGTTTCATGAATTTGTTTCATGTAGAAATTATGACTGTCATTACAAAAATAAACAATGTCCAGAACAATTCACTCTCTTTAAATTACACATTTAAAGTTGCTTAAAAATAAATGTACAGAATTTTTCTTTCCTTTTAAAAAATAAAAGTGAAAAAAAGTTAAACGACAATATAAAGATATATTTTTAAATTATTCTCTAAAGAAGAGAAAATAGCCTGTCCATTCTCGCCCTACTCTCCTGTGCTCTCCCCGCCTCTGCCTCCCTCTCTAGTTGCATGTCTTCTCTGATCAAGTCCAAAAACTCAGCCTCTCTGTCTCGCCGCCTTCGTGTTGCTGCTGCTGCTGGTGGTGGTGCTGGTGGTGTGAGATGCCTCTGTCCCAACACCTCATCCATGAGGACAAACCAGGGCCAAGTTTCAGCAGTGGGTTTCCCACTCACACCCTAACCTGTCCCAGGACACTTGCAATCATAAGGCAGAGCAAATGAACCATGGCTTGTTAACAACAACAGCACAATAAATCTCAGCAACGATGTGTGTATTAACTTTATTACTTTGTTTTTTTGTTTTTGTTTTAAGTCGTCTAAGTTGTAATTTTTTTTTTTTTTTTTTTTTTGCCTGTATGGGAGTTACCCTCCCCAGCAGACCCATTTTCTCCAGAATTGCTGGGAGATTGAGAAAAGGGTACTTATGAAAAATATTAACACAAGGGTGCAATCTTAACATTGGTGCATTGTTAAAACTGCAAAATATGACACATCAGGACATGTATACAAAATTCTTCAGAAATCATATTTCTGGATACTCAAAAGTGGTTAAAACCTTTGTAGACACAGCTTGCATGACAGCACTACAAAAACACATAAAAGTGAAACCCCATTGCCTTATCTACTGCTTTTCTTATTGTTGTGGGCTTAATAGGGTGAGTGATACTTCTTATAATACACAAGTCAAGTGAGACAGACTAGTGCAAATATATTACAAATAGGTGTTGTCTTACCTCCAAGCCACGCTGGCTGAGTTTAGAGTTTTTCGCCCCCGTAAACAAATGGTCATTTTCAGACCATAATTTAATAAATCGAGCTGCTGCTCCTTGCTCCCTGAAACAATTATTAAACTAATATTAACACAAGTTTTGCCTCAAACTACCTGACAAATGAAGCCATGCAATGGTGACGAAGGAGTTAAGATGAAGTTTATAAGAAAGAAAAACTTGTGGCTTTTAACTGTGGTTTGGCTAGCTATTTGAGCAAATGAAAACATAATACTTAGATTTAAATGTGAATTTGCCGTCCACCACTGAACTCTCGGCCGCCATTTTTTTAAATAAAAATGCTGTTGTCACCGGCGCAATGACTTATGGGGTAGGATGGGGTAGGATAGGGTAGGATAGGGTTGGGTAGGATAGGCCGCTAAGGATCTATTTATGTATCCTTTCTTTCACGGGGAAAGGAAGGGTGCATTTGACGTCGCTTTTGAATCAGGGTAGCCTTCGTCTAGGGTTGCCAACTGTCCCGAATCAGCCGGGACGTCCCGTATTTTGACTGTCCCGTCGCACCGCTGTGATGCAATATGATTAGTTCATCTGCTCGGATCTGAGTCCTTCGTTCTTTTGTCACGTGACCGCTGGTATCTTGCTACAAATCAGTTGGTATCTCGGATCAGGAGGTGAAGTGAACTAACAGACTGCAATAGCCTGAACTTAAGACCCAACTAATCAATTAATTAAACATTTCGGTATCTTATAATTTGGATTTGGCTAGTTTAGTTTATAGTTTATTTTTATTTTTTCAAATGTAATCAACATTTTCGTAAGGACTAGATGTGTTGGGCTATTTAACATGACATTAATTATATTCTGCTGAAATTATTTGTTAATTTTGCTGAACGAGATTCAAAGATCCGAGTCAGTAAAATGATCCGAGCTTCCCACTACTAGTAAGAAACACTGGCAGAGGTCATAATCCAGTGGATTGGCTCATCTTTCAGGAAGGTCAAAGGTCATCATATAGATCACATGGGTCAGGTTACAGTTTTCCTTCTTTCAAACTTCATATATCTAGATTTACCTGATGATGATTCGACTCAATCTTTGTTGTTGTTTTTATCTTATCTCAGATTTGTCAGAGTCTCAGGTCTGTAAATTCAGTTCTGTTCAGGAGGAGTTTATTTAATGTAAACTGGATTAGAATAATTATGCTCATACTTTCACTGATCAAAGGATTACAGTATGATCAGATGATCTGGGTTTATATATTTTACATTTATTAATAAAATGACATTTATCAATTTTACAACAAATTACGTTTTTTATTGAATGACATTTTATTAAATCCTGTGTGTGATAATTCAATTCAAAGGTAATTTTGATAGTAATATGAAAATTATTTATGTGACACTACAGTAAGAACTGAATGACTGATTTCCATCAACACAAATAGAGTTTGAGAAAAGCACAGATACACACCGTCACTCATCATGACTCACAAACACACACTGATCTGACTGTCTATATGAGGATTCATTACACACATTTATTCTAACATGTTATTTCCCTGACAGACAATCAGTTGTAGAATTAATGTAATGAAGAGAAAATAAGAGACTATAACATCTCACTGTTACTGATCTATCATGCAGATCAAAGCATTATGGGTAGAATCTCTCTACAGTCTGTTCTGTTTCATCAACACAGTTTCACTGATGATCTAGAATAAACCCTAAACCCAGGATAGAGCGTCTGAGTGAATGTGGTCTGGACTGTGTGGATGAGGCTCATTGTGTCAGAGACGCTGTAGAAGGACAGAGTTCCTGCACTGTGATCCACATACACTCCTATTCTACTGTTGATGGACTTTACAGGGAGTTCAATCTCTATCTTATTGTGTATGAATGAGTAACTGGAGGAAGAGCAGTACAAACTCCAGGACTGATCATTATATCCAAACTCACACTCAGTACCTGATCCCTTCCTCCTGATGCTCTTATATGACACTGATATTTCCACACTACCACTCCACTCAATCTCCCAGTAACAGCGTCCACACACACTCTCTCTACACAACACCTGACACACATCATCAAATCTGTTTGGATGATCAGGATACGGCTGATCTGTGTAAGTGAATGTAATCACTCTGTTCCTCTTAGACAGACAGACGCGTTTATTCACTGTGTTCAGATCCAGAGTGAACTGATGGAAATCTGATGGAGAGAAAACACATCAGAATCAGGAATTATGAATCTATCTGATCTTTTATTGTAGCTGAACTCTTCATGTTCAATATATCAACCTGTGCAAATCATCATTTACATGATCAACTCTAAAACTCTTCTGTCATGTTTTCTTTCACCTTCTACAGGAAGAACATGAAGACACTCTGTGAGTTTCTCTGCTTGTTTTCTTAGTGACTTACATTTTAGGACGTCGTTCCTGGTTCTGGGAACAATGTTGGTGAAAGTGACTGTGGAAATCAACAGACATGAAGAGTGTGATTATCATGTCAAGAGAAAATGATCCCTGCATCCGTTCCTAAGACATTTCTAATATGATCTTCAACATGATATGAGATGATGGAGGATCATTTCTGAGAGCTGATGAATCTCCAGGGGTCTCATTTATAAAACTGTGTGTATGATCCTTACTTAGTGTTTGTGCGCCCGAAAGCCAAAAATGGCGTACAGTAAAAAATATTTAGACTTTAGAAAAATATTTAGACTTCAGAAAAATAAATAAATTGATTAATGGTGCAAGACATTAGGAAAATCATTTAGCAGCCTATCCTTGCCTTGTTTTTGAATACAGATAAAGTTTTTCTCAATCTTTTCCACTGGCCAATAGTATTTTTAATTGACATATTTTTTATGGAAACGAATAGGCCTTGTTGTGTATTATTTGCATGAAAATATTTTCTCAGACAATCTGCTGTTATCATGATAAGCAATTCTCTCTGTAGTTCAAACATTAAAACACAACATGCCACAGGAAAAGTGTTCAAAAAGCATTATATTTATTGAATTTTTTTTGTGTAACTTCTCAGTAATTTAAGTGCTTAACTTAAATTTAAGCTAATTAATCTGTATTGTGAAAAGCGCTATACAAATAAACTTGACTTGACTTGACTTAACTCCATTAATGAGAATGGCATATTTAATCTAAATGTTTATATCAGAAGTAAAACAGTTTAAATCATTTTTTTTTTTCTCTTTAAACTGTTATTGTGAACATGCATTGTATTTATGATTAGGACTCATAATGAAGATTTACGGTTTTCCTTCATCTGCCATTAGATAGGCTATATATGCGTCAGTTTCACTAAACAGCCCATTTAAGAATGGATGGATGTTTGCTTCATGTGATAGGCTTGGCGAGTGAAATTATATTTGTATTATCTTTCTCTATAATTTTCTTAAAATGTTCTGTCTAAAAGTGACCAAACAGACATTTAACTCCAGCTCACCATCGATGTCGCCAAACTGCTCCGTCTCCAGAATGTTTGTACACATGGGTCAAGAGTTTACGTGCAGGTGCGCAAATTTTCCCGTCAAATTTGTTTTTATAAATCACAACTTATGCACCGGAAGTGGCGTACGCCTCTTTCAGGGCCTGTTTTATGCGACGCAACAGTTATATATGAGGCCCCAGGACTTTACCTCTGTCAGAGATCTTCTTCAGCTCCTCTTTGCAGAAATCCTCCAGTTTGTCTTTCAGCTGACGGACAGATTCTCTCACGCCATCAAAAGAGGAGAGAGAACTGAAGGGATTGTCATTTACATCTGTAGATTCAGGAGGAGCTGAGAGAGACTGGAAACTCTACAGAAAACAGAAATCAAAGCTCATCACCTCCACACTTCATCAATAACCTGCACTTACTGTCATCGCTACACATGGCGCCTGTGTTTGGCTTCGCCGCTGTGGCTGGACGTTCGTCTCTACTCGTTTTATTTATTTTCTGTGCTATATTGTTGTTAAGTTTGTCCACAAATGTTGTGTCTACTGCATGGGTGTATGATCGTCAAACAAAGCTTCAGATTCGATCCTCCATGGTGGAGTGCGGTGGCGTATGTACCTGGAGTGCGTTTTCAGCCCCGTTCATATGTCCGTCTGCACCTGTTGCTTGTATGCGGAATGGAGAAGGCCTAATGCGACACGCAAACAAGCGGCGGAGAAGGCGAGGAAAAAGGGCAGGGAGGCAGGTGCATCTTAAGAAGCTCCAGAAGATGGGACTTTTTGACGGTGGCTCGCAACCGTCTTTTCTTCGTTTTGTTTTCCCGGATGTCCCTAGGACTCTGGTCCCTCTGCCTTGGAGAAACCCTACCATTGGGCGCAGGGTGTGTGCCGTGCACCTGAAGTTGCTGCCGCGAGCCTCTCCCTCTGCTTTGAGTGTTGTTTCTGCACTGCTCAAGATGGCTTTGCTAAATGCCCGTTCAATTTCTAACAAGTCATTTTTGCTCAGTGACTTATTTACTTCCAAAAATCTGGATTTTATGTTGCTGACAGAGACATGGCAACGGAGTATGGATTACTGTCATCTGATTGAACTCTGTCCTGTGGATTGCTCATTTATCAGCACGCCAAGACTCGTGGGCTGTGGTGGAGGACTTGCTGTGGTTTTTAAAAAGCATTTTAATTGCCTGTCGATGAGCGCAGGTCTTCATTTGAACTACAGATGACTAAAGTTGGTCGTTCAAATTCATTCTATTGTATTTTGGTTTACCGACCACCTGGGCCAACGGCCTCTTTTCTGAGTGAATTTACTGACTTTTTATCATCCACTATTAAAGCAGAACTATGCAGCTTTGCCGATTTCTTCGCTTTTTGCTCGCAGGTTTCTCTACAGCTTCGGAATAGATATTTGACAACACTGTCGTCAAAACTCGTTGGCGACTCTCCCCCCTCCCATCTTCTCCCTCTGGTCATGTGCATTTGTTTTCAAAGAACCCGGCGAACGCACAGAGCCATGTCCACTGAGGTACGTATGATACACAGAAGGCTAGCAAATAAATGTTTAGATAGTGTATGTGTGCAGTGCCGTAAAGCAATTCGTTACATCGCAAGACCTGATATCACGCGATACTTCCTGATGCTGCGGCCGGTGGCCCAAAATTGCAAGTGTGTTTTTTCCGCTCACAGACGCTCGGGGGGTGCGAGAAGACCACCATTCAACCCGAAAAATGTCATATAACCATTCCAATGACTCCGAAGCTGTTCAGTTAAGGTAAAAAAAGTTACTTAGTTCACCTTTAAACTGAACAGAGTGATTATTGTCGGTGATTTCAATATTCACGTGGATGACGATGCCTGCAGTATTGCTTCTGAATTTTTAAATATCACGGAATCTTTCAACTTTACTCAACACGTCACTGGTCCTACGCACAATAAGGGACATACGCTTGATCTAGTTCTCTCTCATGGTCTAAATATTAATAGCAATAGCAATATGTATTTGTTAGCGATCACAAATGCATTTTATTTGATCTTGCTTATAACGAGGACCCTCTGCCTGTTACGCGAGCGTCTTGCTCTTGCATGGTTAACCAGCTTGCTGTTGAGAATTTCTCGGCCGATTTTGATTCAAGCTCGGTTTTTATCTCAGATGACATTGACGTTTCTGCACAGTCTTTTATTGAGCATTGCACCCTGCTGCTGGATAGAGTGGCTCCTCTTAAGACTCGACTAATTCCTGTTGTTAATACATCTCCGTGGATAAATTACGCCATCCGCAGCTTTAGATGTGTCTGTCGGAAGACGGAGCGTTTATGGAAAACGACTCAGCTTCAAGTCCATCGCCTGCATCTTAAAGAGCTCTTGATTGATCTTAACGAGATGATCAAGGATGCTAGAGTCGCTCATTTTTCAAAACTGATATCTGCCAGCAAAAGGAAACCTAAAACTTTGTTTGAGACTATTAACAACATTGTTTCTCCTGCTACATTTTCTGTCCCTGTGTTTTCTAAAGATGATTGCAATAATTTTTTGTCTCACTTTGTGGACAAGGTTACAGCTGTTAGGGCAGGCATTGCACCATCAGTAAACCACCTTATAGTTACTCAACAAAGACCCTCAATACTGGACTCCTTTTGCCCCATTTCCCTGGAGGACGTCATTAGGTTAGTGGGTACAATGAAGCCTTCCCAAAGCTCTGTCGATATTTTGCCTACATCTTTGTTCATGAAATCCATTACATCTATTGGCCCGTGTTTGGTTTCAATTGTAAACCTTTCTCTTAGGCTGGGCCAGGTCCCTAGGTGTTTTAAACATGCTGTTGTTCAGCCTCTTTTGAATAAGAGTAATCTTGATGCAGCATCTTTTAACAACTATAGGCCTATTTCTAGATTGCCTTTTATCTCTAAAATCCTAGAAAAGGTTGTGGCAATGGAGTTAAATTATGTGTTGGAGGCTCATAGTATCTGTGATAAATTCCAGTCTGGCTTTCGTATAAACCATTCAACTGAAACTGCCCTCCTTAGGGTTTCAAATGACATCTTGATGGCTGCTGATGCAGGAGAGTGTTCTGTGCTGGTCTTGTTAGATCTCAGTGCAGCGTTTGATACTGTTGATCACTGCATTCTGATTGATAGACTTAACTCTCTAGTGGGCATTTCTGGATCTGCTCTGGACTGGTTTACCTCCTATCTTTCTGACAAGAGTTTTTCTGTGTCCACAGGATCTTTCATGTCAGATTCTGTTCCGCAAGGTTCTGTGCTTGGCCCCCTGCTGTTCAGTCTGTACATGCTTCCCCTTGGAAAGATTATAAGTAGTTTTAAAACAGCATCTTATCATTGTTATGCAGATGACATCCAGTTATTTATTTCATTTAGTCCAGACAGACTAGACAAACTGTCCCTTCTGCTGAATTGTTTAGTCTCCATTAATAAATGGATGGCTGAGAACTTTCTGCAACTTAATACGGATAAAACAGAGGTGATGATTTTTGCCCCAGACAACATTACCCCTAAGATTAGGCAGGCCCTCGGGGGTCTATCATCCTCTGACCGCAGTGACATAAGAAATCTGGGTGTCATTTTTGACAGATCAATGTGTTTTAACAGTCATGTTAAGTCTGTGGTTCACACCTGTTTTTTCCATCTTAGGAACATTGCTAAGATTAGATCTATGGTTTCCAAAAAAGAGATGGAGATGCTTGTTCATGCCTTTATTTCTACACGATTGGACTATTGCAATGTGCTGTACTCTTGTTTGAATAAATCTTCTTTAGATCGACTGCAAGTTTGGCCAAACTAGGCTTTTGACTAGGACCAGCAGGAGGTCACACATTACTCCTGTGCTGAAGGCCCTTCATTGGCTTCCTGTTGGTTTTAGAGTACATTTTAAAATTTTGGTCATTACTTTTAGAGCCTTGCATGGTCAAGCACCCTCCTACGTCCAGGATCTATTACATATGCATACTCCGTGTCGGTCTCTGAGGTCTTCAGGCCAAGATCTTTTAACTGTTCCCAGAACACGCCTTAAGACAAGAGGTGACCGTGCTTTCTGTGTTGTGGCTCCAAAGCTCTGGAACTCGCTCCCTTTAGCTCTGAGAACTAGGAGTTCTGTAGAATCTTTTAAAAAATACTTAAAGACTCTTTATTATATCTTTTTGGACAAGCTTTTAACTAACAATTTGACGTGTTTATTAGTGGATTTTTATGAATCTGATGGTAGTACAGTTGTGGAGTTGTACTAGGTTTGTACTTGTGCTGTTTTTATTTTATTTTATTGTTTATTTTCATTACTGTGCAGCACTTTGTGACCCTTCTGTCTGTGAAAGGTGCTATACAAATAAACTTTATTTGAGCGGCTCTTGTTGATCTTGACATCTTTAGTAACTTAACTAAATCCAGCTCTTTCACAGCATCAGATACATTTTTCTTCATATTCATTATATGACATTAGAGCAACTGTCTAGTCAATCTTTTTTGGGGGGTTGAGTAGATTTGCTCAGGAAAAGCAGTTAAAAAAAAAAATATAAGTTTAAATAATAGTTTAGTTTTGACCTGTTGTTGTCGTCTGGAAGCTCAAAACATCTTCCAGAAAAAAAAGAGATTTCCAGAGCTGAACTGCATTTATAAGTGCATCTCTTTCAAAAGAAGATGATAAGATGAGAGTCTGACTGATGATGATATAATAACCGAACACACAGATCAACACTTCAGTCAATGGCTCATTCTGCTGTCATGAAATGTTTCTCTGTGAGTCTCTTGCTTAAGTCCACTATGACCCTGTTCTTCTAGATCTCTGTTACCTGCAGGAAATGGATGTGATCCTGTGTGTGTGAAAGCTGCTCCAGCTCAGCGTCTCTCCTCCTCAGATCATTGATCTCCTGCTCCAGTCGCTCCAGTCGTCCTTCAGCTCGACTCACTGCAGTCTTTTCCTGATCTCTGATCCGCTGTGTCGCCTCAGAGCGGCTTCTCTCAATGGAGCGGATGAGCTCAGTGAAGATCCTCTCACTGTCCTCCACTGCTGTCTGTGCAGAGCGCTGTTAGGACACACATCACAATCACACAGTGGCTTCAGTGAGTCCTGACTGAGACGTCTCAAACTTCTCTTCTTCTCCAGACTCACCTTATGAGACGCCACAGCCTCTCTCAGCTGCTGAAGATCTTTCTCTCTCTGCTGGATCCTCTGCTGGAACGACCTCTGCGTCTCCTTCAGCTGGTGCTAAAGGACAAACCAGAGATGGGACCAAGTCACACATGTGCAAGTCTCAAGTAAGTCTCAAGTCTTAACCTTCAAGTCTCAAGTAAGTCCCAAGTATTTTTTTCTTGGGCAAGTCAAGTCAAGTCACAGGCTATGTCATGTCAAGTCAAGTCCAAGTCAAGTCACCTTATTATTGTAATTTTACCTGCAGAATCTGATCTTAATAAAGTGAAAAGACAAGATATAAGTAGCCTAACTGTCAGTAAATTACAATAATTTGGATTTGCATTGTAAATACCCATGTTCAGTAAAATACATCATGGAATCAAACAAAATTGTAACTTCATAAAATTATTTATTTTTCACTTCTGCCAACAGTGTTTGAAATGTTTTAAATTGTCAACATTGAGTCCATAAAACAAATAACAGCTTAACATCCAACAGACTCCTCTCTCAACACCTCCCCCTCTCTCTCTCAAACACAGTTTACGTACAACATTAAACTTTGTTACATTTCTCCTCTCTCTCTCACACACTCACTCTCACACACTCTCTCTCTCTCACACACACACACACACACACACACACACACACACACACACACACACACACACACACACACACACACACACACACACACACACACACACACACACTCACTCACTCACTCACTCTCTCTCTCTCTCTCACACACACACACTCACTCACTCACTCACTCATTCTCTCTCTCTCTCTCTCTCTCTCTCTCTCTCTCTCTCTCTCACACACACGTTTTTTTTTTACGCGGGCCTACAGAGACGCGTTTTTTTGACCGCCTGCTTATGGGGCGGGCAGCTAGCGGATCGTTAGGAAAGATTAGATGAATGTGATCATTTATATTTGGGCCTTTTTTGGGCCTGAAATCGCTGATAAAACCTTAATGACAACTTTAGCTATTATTACATTAGCTAACTACCAACTAACCAGATAACATTAACAAATTGACAAGCACTTACTGGGCAGAATGGCTGTTAATGTTGCATGTCTTGCAAAGCGCTGTTCGTCTTTTGCCATCTTGTGAATAATTCTTGAAGCCGAAAGCGATGACCCTCGGTACCCCTCCGGCTGACATGTTGATGTGATATCTGATCTAAGTGGGCGTGGTGTGCGTAAGGTACGAGAGGGCATGACTGATGATAGTTTCATGATCCAGTCATGACAACGCTATTCTCAGCCTGCGCTCCAGCTGGCTAATCAACTTGATTTTTTAAAATAATTTATATATTTTATATTCAAACTGAAAACATGATGTGATTAACACTCAAGTCATTCAAGTCATCGTGTCTCAAGTCAAATCAAGTCCCGAGTCTTTAACTTCCAAGTCCGAGTCAAGTCTCAAGTATTTTATTTTTTGTCAGGTCAAGTCACAAGTCATAAAAATAGCGACTCGAGTCGACTCGAGTCCAAGTCACCAAGTCACAAGTCCCCATGTCTGGGACAAACCAATGACAGTGACAGTAATACTACCACAAAATCATCATGTGAACAGCTGATATGAAGCAAATACTGATGTGAGATCTAGTATGGAAATTCAAAGGCTCAAACTAGGGATGCACCGATAGCACTTTTTCCAGAACGAGTTTGATACCGATATTTCATTTCTAGTTCTTGCTGATACAGAGTACCGATAGCTGTATATTCATTGCATAGCAAATCTTTCCTTCAGTTATTTTCACGCCTAATTGTGGCTGTTAAAATGTATTGTAGGAGCTTCTGTTACTTTCACTGTTCATTCAATTGCTTGTGTAATAATCCTCACTGAACAGCCCTACGGTGGTCAAAAACTCTCAACAGCCAGCCGGTTTTATCAAAGGGAGTTTACACTTTATTTCAGATAGAAAAGATAAAACTCAGGGCCGTAGCTAGAGGATTCGGGGCCCCCTCCACCATCATATACTGTACAATAGATGAGCATGGAGGCCCAAATATAACAGAAGATGGTGATGTTGTTGTAAAACCTTTATTTTAAAAGTTAAATGTTTATATAAAAATTACAACTAATAAAAACTAACAAAAAGCAAGAAATTGTTGAATAATAATAAAACCAATTTTAAAAAAGAAACCACAAAATAATGTGTTTTTCCCATCTGTCTTTTAAAATTCATAAATCAAAAAGTAAACATTTAGAAATTGACAAGAATGCAGTCAAATTAAAAAAATAATTTATTGTCTAATTTTTTAATAAAGATAATATTGAACTGGTAATATGTAAGGAATAATTGACGACAGGCCGTTGAATTATTAGAAAAATAATGCACACCCGAGGTGGTAATGCGGTCACGACGCGAAGCGGAGTACAACCTGTCTTTAAGAATGTATTGATCGACTGGGATACAACAACTCTCCTGGCTTCCCTCTCCTTCTTTTCATGGCGTATCTGGTACCCTGATTTATGTTTCGTTTTCCTCGAAATTTTCAGTCAGTCAGTCTCCTGCTCTTCCACCAAGTTCATCGTTAACTTCAGGCACTGCCGCCTCAACTCTGATTGGATCTGTTCACAAGCTGGGGTGGGACTTACAATTTTATTGGGTCCATCTAATGTTTGTCACTGACTGAATAATTAATAAATACTTTAGATCAGACTAAACCATTTTTAGGGAGGTAAGAGAAGCAGATATTAGGAAAAATATTTAACCAAATCGCATGTTTTTGTGGTTTTCATTTGAATCTCAGGCATGCAACTAATATAAATATTATAATTATTCATACAACAGGGGCCTATATAGTATAACTGCTGGATTTTGTCACTATAATTGTCACCACCTTTCACCCCACTAGCGACGGCCCTGCTCATAATCACGGGTACAGGTATAGATACGGAGAAGGGGAAGAGAAACACGGGAAGACCCGCAAAGCACATCACTTCATCTATACACAGTGAGTTTCACGCTTAATACATCACACAGTGTTTTATACTCAACGTAGCACCCCAGCCTGCACAGCACACAGTGGACACAAGTAAGGCTTTATTCTCCGTTCTCAATTCCCCGACCTCCCTTCGTGACCCGCTGTCTGTTACACAATCAAAACAGTCCATACATGCATGAATAGATTAAAAACACTTCCCTCTCTCAGGGCCAAGAAGACCCATCCATATGGGGTGAATAGTGCAGGCAGCAACCCGTATCCTCAGCCGAGGACGCCAATCCACAATCCAGGGGCGGCGTTTAAAGCATAAGTTCATTCACCAAGTCAATTCGTCATTCATGTCAGAGAATTCTCATTCTCAGAGTCTCAGTGGCATGTGGACATCAGCCGAGCAGTATTCCGAGGTAATTGGTGACACTATAATAATTCCTCCCCTCCCCTCCCCTCGCCTCGCCTCGCCTTTTTAAACACAGATGCGTGATGATGCTGCGTGTGCTTTAGAAACAACCGTATTCTGCTTGCTTGTAATCTCTCTCTTTCTCTCTCTCTCACTCTCTCTCTATCTCTCAACCAATCACTCACGACACCGCTCGAACCTTACGAAAAATAATCTTTAAAGTTTGGGGAGGTTTAAGCGAATTACAAGGATATTCGCGGGCTTTATCGTAAAGGTTATGCCGTTTTGCTTGATGTTACTCTATCGGGGCAGTGCTGTACGCCTCGCGTTTTCGAACCTGAAAAACGCGTTAGGCGTGATTTTTAAGCTATATTAGTTTATATAGCCTATTTAAAATTCTTAACATGTAAAATTTTTTTTTTATCATTATTTTTTTAAATATGTATAACTACACATGTAATTAAATAAAGATTTTAAGTGTTCTTAATAAGATTAATTAAGAAAAAAAGTAGATCATGAGGTGCCTAAAGATTCCTATTCCTACTATACAATGATTTATTGCTTGTCTTTGTCGAATAATACAGAAGATAAAGAACTTAAAAAGTAATCGCATATCAAATCGCAATCGCAATATTGGTAAAAAAACAATAATAATTTGCAATTAGATTATTTTCCAAATTCGCTCATACCTGATTCTCTGTCCTCTGTGCTGCCGCTGATACAGTGTCGTGGTTTTTATGTTCATCCATCACACACAGCAAACATATACACTTCTGATCAGTGCGGCAGAAAACCTCGAGGATCTTGTCGTGTTTCTGGCAGATCATCTCCTGCAGTCGTCCAGTGGCATCAGTCAGATTGTGTCTCTTTCCTTTAAACCAACTCTCATGTTGTTCAAGGTGATTCTGACAGTAAGAGTTCAGACACACCAGACAGGACTTGACGGCTTTGTGTTTTCTTCCAGTACAGACGTCACACTGCACATCTCCAGCTCCAGCGTAACAGTTAGCAGCAAGTTTAGTCTTCTTCAGTTTCTCCACCATTTCAGCCAGAATGGTGTTTTTAGCTAAAGAAGGTCTTGGACTGAAGGTCTGTCTGCACTGAGGACAGCTGTAGACTCTCTTCTCATCCTCCTGATCCCAGCAGTCTGTAATACAGATCTTACAGTAACTGTGTCCACAGGGAATGGCCACAGGATCCTTCAGGAGATCCAGACACACTGAACACATGAACTCATCCTGAGATATTCTGGCTTCTGCCATTTTACTGCATGAATACAGAGACACAAACACACAACAGCTCAACTACAGTTCAGTTTCACTTTCCCTGGAATCATGTGATTCCTGGTTCCTGGTTCTGTGTTTGAGTGACGTGTGTAAAAGATAATAAAACGTCCACTAGATGTCAGTCTCAAACAGACACTCAAAGAATATATGTTACAGAGAGGCAGACAACACAATTAAAGCACCCTGAGTCTTTTCAGATGTGCTGGAAATTGCCATTGTTGACATGGTAATTGCAATAACAAAATGCAATAAAACTGGGAAATTCGGGATAGAGAGACAGTTGTGCACTGAACCCTTTGAGAGAAACAGTGAACGTGTGATGAACTCTGGTATCAGTTTGTCCAGGTAAGAGTCTGTCAGAAACCAAACAGGGTTATGGAGAGGGAAGCCAGGCGAACTCCACATACTTTTATCTTTGTGGGTGAAGCTGGATTCAACCTGGCAAAAACACGACGAAAATTTCTATTTAAGAAAATCCAGAAACGGTATTGAACAATGTATATTCTAGAGACCTAGCGCTGCTTCAAGATTGAACATCCAGAGTCCATAAATGGGAAATCTAAATTTGCTGAGCTTCGACCATCTCATGTACTCCGGTGTTCAGATACTCCAAGAAATGCGTGTCTTTGCCGTTATCATAAAAATCTTAAGTTATCCATGGACACAGGATTTTGTTGAAGCTGTGGCCTGAAATCAAGATATATTTAAATATTTCTGCATCACCATTTTGTGAAGAGAAAACAAAGTACATTTTTCCAGGCCAAAGAATAGCCAACAAAAACAGACAAGGAAACTGTGGTGCTGCTGGTAGACTTTGCTGAAAACTACACGGCTGCTTGCCAAGATCAGATCCGGTCAGAAAAAGGTGACAGTGTTTCCCCTCTGTTCTGTGGTCTGATGGAGAACCATAGGGAGTGACAGCTTGAAACATGACAAGAAATCTGTGGCAACGTTCTTCACCAGGATTGAGGAAGACATTCAAGAGAAACATCCTGCAATGAGAGCGATGCACATATTTAGATCACTGATGTCCTCAGCAGACAGGCTATCTGTATCTATCCTTGTGACGGATGATGCTTCATTTGTAGATTCTGCAAGGAAGAGTTGCCCAAACCCTACAATCATACTGATTACATCCACTGAAATCACAGATCTTCTAGAGCATCATAAGCTGGATGATAGATGGGCCATAACCACAGCACTCATTCAGTCCATCATATTGAGCCAGTGCGTCACAAAATCTACTCAGAGGCAGAACAGTCAGGTGTCCATTTATTTCGGCCCTTAACATGCTTAAACTCTTCAAACTTTGCACACACATCGGCCGGGCAGAAGTTGACATGAGGGGGTCATGAGGGGGTGGGGGCTCTGCAGCTGACCCTTTTATACGGCCATTTGTAGGGCCTCTGTAGCGAACCGCTTTTCATATTCACTAACCAATTTTCATACACTTATAGATCTCATCTTCGGGTACGCATCATGTAAGGCTCCACCTTAGTCCTCGGGCACTCTGACACCGCCTCAGACGCTATAAATGAGGTATGATAAAGAAAACAGCAATAACAATCAACAGCCTTATAAACCCGTATGAATGAATCCCGCTGACATAAAAGCAAACAGCATAGTTTCAGATGAGAATAATGGATGAAAAGAAAAACCTTATCTGACCATTGTCTATTGAGATGTGTCCTTGGGAAAATGTCTGTTGTACTTTGTGTAGATGATGATGATGATGATGATATACAGTTCCATAAATGACAAACGATAGTCCAATTGATAACCATCCACTATGTGCTCCCACACGAACACTTTTTTCCTGAGTGCTCAGTCCCAAATCCACTTTAGGATGTGATGTCCCTTCAGTGAGAGTATTAGTAGTATTCAAACTACTAATACAAAAGAGTCCTTAATGATTGAGTTTGAAACTAGTGATGTGATGTTCGGCACCAAGGCTTCGAAGCTTGTATAAAAATAAAAAAACATCTCTCATTGAAGCAGTGTATCGGAGCTTGATTCGTTTTGCCATAACCACGTGATCTGTGATGTCCGAAGCTTCGTTTCCACACACAGTCATGTGACTGCTTCGTGTTCAGATTAAAAAATAGCGCGAACCCCTTGAGCAGGTTTCGAGTGTCATGCCCTTCGGCAGTAGTAAATAAAAAAAGAAATAGACTTAGCCCTCACACTGTTGAACAAGTCCTGTTCCTTAATAAAAATATTTATTTTATTAAATACCCACAAAATAAAATGTCAGCTCCCCAGTTCACAAGCACTTCACCATTCCACAATCATTTTCTTTTATTTTGATTATATATGCCTACATGAGCCTTGCCTATGAACTCGTAGGATTAGGACTGAGGCTAAAGTTTATGTGAATAAAGGTCCTTTCACACTGGACGCGATTTTGACGCACGAATAATTCGCGCAATGGTTTTATTTTTTGATCAGCTGTTTGTGTAATGAGTGCTTCCACACCGAACGCGAATGTGCTGCGGCGAAAAAACAACTTTTATTTTTTTCGCTTCGATGCCGTTTTTTTTTTTTTTTTACTTTTGCGGCGACAGAAAAGGCTTCAGCCAATCACATACTACAAGGACAACGATTTGAAAGACAATGTGTGGCGTAGCATTGCCAACCAACTAGGTTATCATGACTGTGAGTATGTTGTATGATAGTTTTAGTCGTTGTATAGTCCTGTGCTGTGTAGGCTAGCAAGCTAAACTACTGGGATAGAAAGCTAAAACTATTATCGTCAAAGATAGAGACAGAGACCGTGTTTACTTTTAACATGTAACAAAATGTAGTGAGACTATTTATGGCTGCTTTTAGTATACTATACATTCTTTGTGTGATATCTACAGTTTCTAGTCGAATGATTTTAACTTGTTACTTCGTGTGTTACATATAATGTGTATTGACATTACAAAACGCACTGTGATTAGTTGAAGACGCAAAAAAAAACCTGGAAAAACCTCAGGGACACCTATGTGAGAAAAAGGAGAGAGGAAAAGGAAACTAAAAGTGGACATTAGCATAATCCCCTTCAGACTCTCTGTTCTTTAAGATTGGGTGCACCCAAAACCTTCTTTTCTGTCTTTTAAAGAAAATGAAAAGCTCGTCTTCACTGGATGATGATGATGATGATGAAGTGTCCATGTTTTCTCAGCTGTTGGTGCGAAAGTTTTGGAATGTTGAAGCTCTGAACGTCACAGACGTCGCAAATTCGCGTCGCGGCTGATGTGAATGGTTTTGACGCGAACTATTCTCACACGAACTATTCGCTTTTTCATTACGCATCCGGTGTGAAAGTGCCTTAAGGCTGCATTTGTTGATCAAAGCAGATTCATAAGAACTGTTTCTGTTAATTAGTCCCATTTATTATTGTTTTTTTTCATAAATTCATTCACACAGTGTTTGTAATACATTGTGTAAGAACTACATCAACACTAACACATGAATTATGAGGATTAATTGTATTGTGTTGTGGTTTACAGAGCACAAAGTGATTTATTAAATGAAAAATAAAAATAAAAACACTTCTGGAACAGAAAGGCAGCTTTTCCTCCTTTTGACCACAAGATGTTGTTAGTGTGCAACATGTTGAAAAGCTTTGAGTAATGAACCATTTTACGATACAGTCGAGGGGGAAAGCCCCGGTGCTTCACAAAGCTTCATTTCACCACCACTATTTGAAACACAAATGTTCTCAATCCGGACTCTTAGTATTGCTAATAGCCCGTGTAGAAAGCCTTGCTTCCTCCTATCCAAACAATCTCCCTTCCTCTACTACTTCACCTGGATTTAATCTAGAGGAGGAGAGCAGCTTAGAGCCCCCAGAGGATGGTAGTAGTACTACAACCTTCTATAATTCATAGTAACAGGACTATGGGCTGTTAGGTCTTCAGTGCCAGCGAAGTCGCTCAGTACCATCGGCTTCGCCTCCGTCGGTCGTCGCCCGGATGTCACCAGCCACATCTACACCTAGGCTCCTCCCTCCCTCGACTCCGCCGGGGTCTCGTCGTTCCACTATCCTTTCACCATCTCCTCGACCTCCCTCATCTTCTCTGTCACGGCTCAAGGTCGCGTCTCTCCGGAGTGGAGTGTAATGTATCATGAATGTTCTATTAGTTTTATTATTCTGGGACTCCCACTTCTCCTTGGTTACAAATATGATTAGTTCTTTCCTTCAGCTGTGTGTCATAAATTACCTAATTTGCCTATTAAATACCCACAAAATAAAATGTCAGCTCCCCAGTTCACAAGCACTTCACCATTCCACAATCATTTTCTTTTATTTTGATTATATATGCCTACATGAGCCTTGCCTATGAACCTAGGTATTTGCCCAATACCTTTTTAAGGGGCTGTTTACACGACATCATTTTTTTAACTAAAAACGTAAAACTTTTTACACGTTTTGGCCTTTCGTTTACACGACAATGGCGTTTTGGGTGCCTGAAAACGCAAAGTTTTGAAACCGGGTTTCAAAGTGCAAGTTTTTGAAAACGGTCTCCATGTAAACAACAAAAACGTGAATCTCTGAACACGATGACATCATGCACACACATATTACGTGTTCAGTCTATAGTGTTTAATCTCTATCTAATGGCCTGGCAGCAGAATACAGGGGGTTTTAGTCATTTTCACAGATCCGTGTGAAAGTGGATCGTTTTGACAATGGTGTCGCCTGTACGCGGAAAACTCAAAGGAAGAACTTCTCTGTTTTATGCATGTCGTTGTCATGTAAACGAACCCTAAGTTCTTTTGTTTTCAGTGTTCAGTTGTCCTGTCTCATTTAAGTTATGCACTGTGTAGGTTGCATCAGACAGATATATAATATCTACTGTCTATCTGTGAATAATGTGATTCATGTAAATAATTAGAACACACAAAACTTGGGTTTTTAAATAAAATTAAGAGGATTTGTACAGAAGAGTTTAGCGACAACTGTAACATTTGATCACTCACATTTCACGGTTTATGCTAAATTAATGTTTTTGTTAGATACTGATGCATAAATAAATGATAGAAATTGCCATTATTTTTCACTCAGATGTTGATTTGGTTTTAATGTTGCACATAATATTTAGTTTGGGTTACTTCTGTATTATTTTTATTAATGTGTCGTAATCGAATGTCCAACTTGGAAGTGGGATCTTCTCCGATTAAAGGCAGCATTAGTATTTATCATGTGATCTCAACATGTCTCTCCATATGAGGCGACCCAAATAAATAAAACCACCTTAATTAGGACACTCTTATGACATTCATCAAAAATATCATTCATTTCTGTAGAGCTGGACATTTTTATAAGCATCAAATGACAGAGTTCAACTTTGACAATGAAACCAACCTGTTTGTTCCTCAGTATCAAGTACATAGAGTTAATGTTTAAAATGAATCTCCTTTGCTTTAGGTGTGTGTGAATACTAATGTAAATTGTGAGGCTTTTCAGCTTTTGTCTTTAATGGCTCTTGCTGCTTCTGTCTCATTACTGTAATTGGTGTCGTTGTTGATGCTGATCAATAGCTGAGTTTAGTGTGAATGAATAGATGAAGGTGTGACTCTTCCTGATGTCTATGATAATCACTGCTATAGTTGAGCTGATTGGATTAGAGCTGGTGAAAGTTCCTATAACTGCTTACATCATTTACATGAAGAAACATGAATATGTGAAACATCAAGATGAGAAGATTTTTTAAATGCACAGTTTTATAAATTAGACCCCTGGTCTCTGTTTTAATCTGAAATACTGCTTACAGTAGCCTGTAAAATAATTAGTGAATTAATTAAATGTGATTATTTTTTAGAGAAACTGCAGTTTTCTATGGATTGCAGCTGGAGTGAATTGTGTCTTTGTTCACTCATCAGTGAGCGATTTGAATCACTGCATAGGCAGCAACTCACACTATTTATTCTTGAAAGATCACAATTTTAGACATTATATACCCTTTTTAGGTATTTTAAAAACAAATGAATATATATCCACTGAATATAAACACACTACACTAACTATGTATTTCAAAACTGACATATGAACACTGATTTATGAGTTCACACTCTCTAATTAACCCTTTACTCAATCACATTTTTCACTATATGCATTTTTTTTAATGTAATTTAAATCTGGTATAAATGATTATTACCATTGGCCTTTTACATAACATCTCACCATCTTTCATTAGTAGTTCTTAATATTTTCATCACATCATTGGACAGTATACTTCTTCAATATGTATTTCTCCAAGAATTCAACACTACATTTCTCTGACATGTATTTTATTATTGGGCTTTTGTGATTTTTGTGATTGAGGTTGGGGCACTGTGGGTTAAATTCTTCTTTGTGCATTGTAGGAAAGCATGTTTCTGGCTTGTGTGAATGTGGGAGTCTTGAGACTGTAGGACATGTTTTCCTAGAATGTAGAAAGTATAGGGCAGAAAGAAATATATTCTTTATTAAACTGGTAGGACTTGGAGTTAAGGCTTTTTCTCTTTTCTCTTTGTTTGGTCACAGTGACGAGCATAATCTCCGAGGCAGTTCTTCAGTTCTTGCATGATACAGGACTGTATGTAAGAATTTAGTTCAAACTTTGACCTGTGGAGGGCAGTAATACGCTCAGCAGCGTCTACACTGCCGGAATCCTACAAGAAGAAGAAGAAGATTTTAGACAGCAGTGTGAGAACAGGACTTTTATTTTGGTCTGGTGATGTGATGTCATAAGTCTGCGCCGCGACCTGCATCTCTTGTGATTGGACTGAAGAAGGTTTGTGTTTTAAACCATTTAAAGCATTTCAATCAATTCAACCCCTTCATGCAATTTTAAAGTTTTTACAAAAGATGTTAAATGGCTTATTTATTATTAAGTTCAACATTGTAATACTTTAACATTGTTTTGTGTGAGTAAAGCAAGAGTAACAGAAAAGTTGTTGTAAACTGATGAGAGAAACTGAGTTTAAACTCAAAAATCTGTGTTAATTATTGAACCAGTTCTTTCTGAAAATGATTCAGTGATTCAAAGCGCTCAATTCAAAACACTGTAATCTACAAATCATTTAAATACCAAATATAAATCATAAATACCTAAATATAAACGATCAATATAATTTGTGTTCTTTTATTAAATATTTAGATTTTTTTTTTTTGGTCTAATATTGTGATTTAAGTCCATTTAACTCTCACTCTGACTGACTCTTACCAGTTCGCTGAACTACTGAACTAGAGCTGATTTAGACACACACAGAGATTTAGTGTGGATTTATTTTTCTTTCTGTTAATTATTCTCATCTTAAACAGGACAAACACACAGAAAAACTCCTGGTGAAGCGACTGACATCCACGTGACACTATTATAAAGATGGCATTTATTAAAGAGGAGAGTGAAGACTTGAAGATTGAAGAAACATTCAGAGTGAAACATGAAGATACTGAGGAACAAACAGGTTGGTTTCATTCTCAAAGCGGAAATCAGTCTTTTGATCCTTATTAAAATGTCCAGCTCTACAGAAATGATAGATGTTTTTGTGTCAACATTAAATTGGTTTTATATCACATGGCGCGGGACAGACATGTTCAGATCACACGACCAGACAAATATTAACAGTTTTTGTTACTCATTAAATTGGAAAAATACAGATATAACATAAAAACAATATCTACTTCTGAACTGAAAACAATGAAATCCATTGATTTATCACTTAATTGTGCGACAGTATTAAAGAAATCCAATAAATCTGACTTATAAACTTTATATTTGTAATCTATAAGACTTTCTTTCCCCCCTCTCAAAAGCACTCGTTGTATCAAACCGTGACTTTATTTCCAGAGTGATTGAAAACAGTGGTCTATAAATGCTTCTTATATTACAAAGAAATGCAGTAAATGCTGTTTTATATTTTTCACTGTTTTATGTGATGCACATAGAAGTTATCAATATTCAAAGCCTCAAAAACACTAAGGGCCCTTTCACACTTACCTTGTTTGGTCCGGATTTTCAGACTTTTCAGTTTGGTCCGAATCAAAATTACAGGTGTGAAACCCAGTGGCGGTTCTACATTGAATTACACCCTGGGCGAGACCCCCTTCGAGCGGACCCTTTTTTTGTTTGTGGAAGTCAACGTCTCCCTAAGGAGGACGCAGGAAGGCACTGGCCGGCGCATGTTTTTGCTGAGGCTGATACACCTAAACAACAACCCACAGTCCGATTTATTCTACGTCTACCTAAATCCCCTCCCCATGATTGCTTTAAGAACAGAGACAGCTCAAACCTATATCAATAAAACCTCCCTCTTGTGAGGGGTAGGTTTAGGTATGTTCCAACATTAGTCCCAATTCCCTTAAGGGGAACAGTCCTACCATCAATGAAAGAACCCAGGCTGATCATATAACCATCTAACCCTATTCCTCCAAGGAACACATCTTCAGTGGTGTACCTCAGGATCCTCAGGTGTTTCGGCTCTTTAAACACCATACACCCTCCTCTGAGGCGGCCCACCCAAGGGGATCAATCCTGGGTGTGTGTTCCAATCAACCTCTAAATCTTACCATACAAGGTCTCAATAAACTAATTACCATTAAATACTCTACTCCAATAAAGTAAATACAAACTTTAGGTGGCTCACAAGAACCATAAATAAAACACAAGGTAATTACAAGGTACCCCCCATCCACTACAACCTCCACATCCTATCTAACCCTCTGATGTTAACCATCGATAGAAGATTGGGAACCAGTTACTAGTGATGTTACATATGACACTGAAGCTTCGATGCGCGTATCACACAAGCGAAAAAATTTTTTAGTGAAGCCCCGTTTCGGGGTGTGTATTGGTTTACTAGAGTCACGTGATCGATGACAAACGAAGCCTCACTTTCTCTCCAGTCACGTGCGCGTTTCGCTTTGGGTGTCAGAAGGCTCGAACTCCAGATCGTATTTAACGAGTCGTTGCCTCAGTCTGGTTGATGTGTTTGTGAGGAGAGTGCTGTAGCCTACTTTGAAAGTTAAACAATATATTACATTTAAATAAGCAAAATTAATTTTTCGCTACTTAGGCTATTATTTTTTGTTGTTGTGTCTTTTTGTTTTTGTAAAATCTTTGCACTTTTTGGTGATTTTAGGTAATTTGGTGTTGGTATTGGGGTTTAGGGTGGGATTAGGGGAGAGGGGTGTTGGTGTTTGGTGAAGGGTTTTTATTTAGAGCAATGGCAACATCCAAAAATATAAAAATAATTAAAAACTTTATCAACTTTCTGTCTTTCCTACAGTTGATTAAGCACTATCAGTAACAAGTGTCATAAGCACATTTAATAACAGATGATCCTATCAGACAATGTCCTTATTCATTGTGTGTGTGTGTGTAGAGAGAGAGAGAGAGAGCCTACATTAGATCTTATTGAATCATATAAGCTCATTTTAATTGTCACACTTTAATGGGTAAAATAATTTATTTAATGAACAAATCAAACACAAACATGTAAGGTTTTTATTTGTACACATAACATTGAAACTATGGAGTGCGTTGTGGTTGCTTCATCTGCCAGAGCTTCTAACACAGGCTTCTGGCTGCTTTATTTTAAATAAGCACCAGATGGCGCTGCTCTCGGCGCTGTTCTCGACACTTTCGAAGCTTTGAATCTTTTCCCGGAACAGTTAGGGGAAAGCCTCAGTGATTCATGAGGCTTCATTTCCCCATCCCTACCAGTTACGGCCTTATCAACCCAAGGCCACCGTCTCTGCGTGCTGTCCAAGTGGACCCAGAGGGGTTGGATACCGACCTCCCTCTACAAGTAACCCCTTCGTTAACACCGCAAGGTATCCCGGGGTACCCGAAAAGGGCCTGTGTCACGAGGTTCAGATTGGCGGGTACCGAAGCACCAAGCTTCTACCAACCGTCACCTCTAAGTAAATACTAACCCTAACCCTAACCCTAACAGACATCACACTTACCAAAGTGCAACCGTAAGGCAGCATAAACCTTAACACTTCCCTCCTTCCCCTTACTACCTCTTAAACTGCACCTGCTATCCCACTCCTGGTAACCTCATTAACCACCATCACAGGTGCTCCAGCGATCCCTCAACAATCCATTGTTTTTTCATCATTATTTTATCATCGAGTGGCGGATGACCTAACCAGGGCAATAAAACCAGCCATGAGCAAACACAATCCCACTACGGATTTATCGATCTACGCCAACGCGAGAAACTGGCTCTACGTGGGTCTCGATATATTGAGGGACCACTATCAGGAGACCTTAAAAACCACAGAAGATACCATTCTCTCAACTTCCAGGGTAAGATGGGAAGAGGCATGGCAAATTGCCATTAAATGGGGCAAGAGGAACATAAAGACACTACAAGAAAGTACTATTCTACAAGCTTTTAATATGGTGGACGGGGGGTCCTAGGGATGCCCGCAGGGGCCTCTCGGGCTTCCTTGTCGGGTCTCTGGTACTGACTAGGAGGGGCTAAACGATAGTTTCGGGCTCCTCTGGTATCTGGGACCTGCTGGGTTGAGGCTAAGGGAGGCCCTGGAGGTTTCCGTGGTGGGGATCCAAAACAAAGTCAGTCTGAGGAATCTGGAACCGGTTAGAGGTTTTAACTGACTTGGGTAAGGGAGTCGGGGGTTCTCGGGGGGTCAGTTGCTGGAGGGCCCCTTGGGATCCAACGATTCCCGGCTCTGTACACAGAGTATACCCCAAGATGAGACCAATAGACTGCAGACTCTCTTCGGGTGACCTGGGTAACCTAACGGTGATAACAAAGGGTCACTTGGGAGGGTGGTAAGTATCCAGCCCCCCTGTACCTTCGGGCTTTAGCACTCCAACACCTCTGACATACTGATACTAAAATGATTGACGATCGTAACGCAAGGAAGCAAAAAAAGTTAATCCTCAAAACTTGACACAGAATCCAACCCTCATCCATTGAGATTCTGTTAATATTCTAAATTAGGAATTGGCTATGAGACACTCGCTGGGAATTGATCACCCCAAGCGGGCCGCCTCAGGGGAGAGTGTCTGGTGGTTTAAGGCGCCGAAACACTTGAGGATCCTGAGGTCCACCACTGACGAAGTGTCTCAAATATTTCTCTCACACCACCAGTTTTGGGAGACTAGGAACAAAACTAGACGGTATCTAAATAGCCCGAAGATCCCACGGTATGAACACACCCTACTTAAAATCACAGACCCTCAATACCCAAGGACTGATGGCATAATTTCAATAATCTGTTTTAAGTTATAACTAAAACCAACTGGGGTTTTAAATACACCTAATCTTATAAATACATCCAGTCTTTTAAGAAAACTTAACATCCCTTCGCAGGTTAAGCGACTAAGGCGAACCCGAACCTACCCAATCCCATAATAAACGTAACAGTGCTAGAACCAATCCAAAAAGGCCTCACACCAAGACGGACGATAGGAAAAGTGTCAACCACAGAGAAGGGGTAGAACCAGACATGCGTAGGCCCGTGCACTTCCTCGGTCTCCCTATTCCAAACCTTCTTAAGCAAATGTTTGAGTAAGGGGGGAGTCGTTGTAACTTCCTCAAAGCCTAACAGACATCACACTTACCAAAGTGCAACCGTAAGGCAGCATAAACCTTAACACTTCCCTCCTTCCCCTTACTACCTCTTAAACGGCACCTGCTATCCCACTCCTGGTAACCTCATTAACCACCATCACAGGTGCTCCAGCGATCCCTCAACAATCCATTGTTTTTTCATTATTTTATCGTTTTTCCCTATCCCAAAGCCATCTATTTTTCATTACTTCTCTCTCGAATTTTTTAGGTTACCATCTTGGTGTCACCTGTTCTCTTCACCTAACCTCCTACTCCACTATTAACATGAATCCAAATTCATTATACTATTCCCTCCATAGACCAATTAACTCACTTATTAAAAATAACATATTACATCACTGGTCTCGAACCTGAGTACCCTTTGTCCCCAATCCATGGGTGCTAACCACTCCACCATATCACTCCTCCCGATCCATTAACCTAATCTCTCCATATATCCAATACCTCCTTACTAAAAAATATTTTATTCCATCACTGGTCTCGAACCCGGGTCCCTTTGCCCCCAATCCATGGGTGCTAACCACTCCACCATATCACTCCTCCAGATCCATTAACCTAATCCCTCCATATACTGTATCCAAATATCCAATACCTCCTTACTAAAAAACATTTTATTCCATCACTGGTCTCGAACCCGGGTCCCCCTGTTCCTACCCAACCCAGACTAACCACTGTGCCATCCGCATGTGAAGTATGTTAAAGAATATAGCCCTATCCCCCTGTAAGGGGTAGGTTTTAGTGTCTATGCAGTTACAGGGATAACCCCAATGAAAATACCCCTACAAGGGGTAAGTTAAGGAATCTAGCCATATTCCCCTGTAAGGGGTAGGTTTTGGTGCCTGTGCAGTTACAAGGATAACCCCAATGAAAATACACCCCTATAAGGGGTAAGTTAAGGAATCTAGCCCTACTCCCCTGTAAGGGGTAGGTTTTAGTGCCTGTGCAGTTACAAGGATAACCCCAATGAAAATGCACCCCTATAAGGGGTAAGTTCAAGGTAATTTAAGGAATCTAGCCCTATCCCCCTGTAAGGGGTAGGTTTTAGTGCCTGTGCAATTACAGGGATAATCCCAAATAAAAAATACCCTAAGGCGGGGTGGGTTTAAAGGGTACGTAAAGGAAAATAACCCTATTCTCCTGTAAGGGGTAGGTTTTAGTGCCTGTGCAGTTACAGGGATAGTCCCAATAAAAATATCCTCCTGTGAGGGGTAGGCTAAAAGTTGTTAAGAAATATAGCCCCACCCGGGTAGTTCAAAAGTAATGCCCCTCCTAACCAATCCTTAGGTAAAGAAGAAAAAAGAAAAAACCAGCCCTACAGTTTGTAATTAATTTTATTTAGAATCTTATGTTCAACCCTTTGGGGAACCAGGTATCCAACTTAGAGATCCAGTATCTTTCCCTCTTCAATCTATCCTTCTTATTCCAGTCTGGGTTGTGTTCCAATCCACAAATTTTCATATTCTCAATCCCATGTCTCTGGAAGTGTGGTACCATGTGGCTTTTCCTCTGCGTACCTTTTTTCACCGTCTGTCTATGACCCCACATCCTGGTCAGTATTGAGTTACCTGTTTCTCCCACTTATCTTTTCCCACATAAGTCACATTTAATCAGGTAGATGCAGTTCCTCTGATTGAGGGGGATGGTCTCAGGAATCCTATAAACCCCTCTGTGTTTTCCCCTCAACAATGTCTCCCCTGTTTTTGTTGGGCCTTTTTGGTTAGCTGGACGTAACCTACTGTGGACCAGCAATTCCTGTAGATTTTTGCCTTTCTTAAAGGCAGCCACCATCCTACACCGTGTCCCCAATGCCTTGTCAAGAGACAGCCTCTCGTAATTCCTTTTAATCCCCCGAGCTAAACTTTTGGCTGTACCAGAAAACGTCAATACAAAAAGAAGCACTCTTCTGCGCGGGACCACTGTCCTCTCTTTTCCCATCCCTCTCTCCTCCTTTCCTGCCATCCTTAAGAAATGCCGAGAATATCCTCTTCTCCTCAGGGCCTTTATCAGAATGTTAGCTGCCTCCGCCCTATCCTCCTCCCTGGTGCAGATCCTCCTGAACCTTAACAGCTGCGCTTTAACCCCCTGAGGTCTACAATACCAGCTCGCTTTTTTTTTATCAATGTAAAAGAAACTCATAAATACTCTGTTGACTTTGATTTTCCATAGGAGTTTCATACATCAATCGATTCTGTTAAATGTGTATTATTTTTGTGTATACTCACAATAAAAACAAAGTGTTGTGCTTTTTGCCAAATAAAGAAAAATAAACACGAAGCGAGTTCTGCCTTCTCTCTGCCAGTGAAGTCCATTCTGAAACGCGTCCGAAAATTAACAATAACTCAGCGAATACTCAGTCAAACAGGCATACAGACACACAGGCATGAAGCTTGAATTCTCTTCTTTTAAATGAAGTAATTTATATAAAAAACAAATATTCTCATCTTGTGAAATCTGTATTAAAAGAGAGCGATTCCAGTCGAGCTCATCTCATCTCATTACGTTTTAATCGGCCCCGCCCACGGAGAGCGCGCGCTATTCAAACGCAAATGACTGAGACGATCCCATACAAACTGTGAACGCCCACATATCAGCTCGAGAAAACACATCAAGTTTATACAGATAAGTGTACTTGTCTACACTGTCTCGCAGCGCTGTGAGGAATAATAATAATGGAAAACTTACCTCAGAAGTGCTGGTATTTCGAGGAGCAACGGATGGAATAATGTAGTACGTTTTTTTTTTTCATTCTCAAGTAAATCGCGTTTCTGTGTGAATGAATGAACGCAGAGATGCGCTTGTTTACCACAACTCGCAAAAAGACGGTTTAAATTTGAATTGCGTTTCTGTGTGTGAATGAATGATCTGCTTTTAGCAAACTATTTTGCTATACTGAGTAAAATCGATTGAAATATGTTGAAATAAAATTTATTTGTATAAGCAACGTATTAAACTGCAAATTAACATTTATATTCCTTATAATAAAAACGAAAGACCTATGTTACAGACAAATGAAAGACAACATTTCGTTGATTAGTTTTGGGTAGATTACACATTTTTACTGTAAAATATCTGCCACCTCAAATAAGCTTTTGTTTGCCAATTTTTGCTAATATGTTATGTTTTGTCAATGTAGGCTATATTCGAAGTAATGAATCCTTAACTTTGAAATATGTATGATAAAATGTATACTTTAGTTTTTACAAAGAAAGATTACACTTCAATTGTTGTTGTAATTGTAACCTTTTTAATAAAAAAATATATATATTTACAAGGTAGATGTAAACAAATTTTAAAAGGTAAATATAAGCATTTTCTTTAAATAATTTTTATTGTGTTTTATTATTGACAAATTTGGGGAGAGGATACATATTCCAAAACTGAAAAGACAGTATGAGAATTAACTGCACAATTAATAGACATGTTTTCCTTGGATATTATACAATTTGCAAGCAAAATTTGTGAAAAAAAAAAAAAAAAAAAAAATTTGACATGCTTCCAACTGTGAACCAATTTGGTAGAATATATATATATATATATATATATATATATATATATATATATATATATATTAGAGGTGGGCATAGATTAATTTTTTTAATCTAGATTAATTTTGAAATTAATCTAGATTAATCTAGATTAAAATGGCTCATTTTAATTCTGCCGAAGGCATTCAGAATATGTATGCTACCCAAATAATGACTATAAAAGTAAGTCTTTGAGAATGGGTTTCTCAAGCCAGGTGGCGCATTAGACCAGGGGCTCATCTCCTGTTTCCAAAATGCATCACAAACTGCTTGAGAAAGCTGTTCTACTCATAGACTGTAAAAGGTTACTACTGTACTGTTACCGTCCGTAGGCAACATTAGGTAGGTCTATGTTATTATCAACTACTATAGGCTATCAATTAGGGATGGGCGATATGGCCTAAAATCTACATTGTGATATACATTGCAAGCCTCTTGCGATAACGATATACAGTATATTATAATAAAACCATTTCAGAACAGATTACATAGACCCATGCTAAATAACTGCTAAATGTATTTTTTTTTAAAGGGTGTATGTAGTTGAGAACATATATTGTGCAAAACTGTAAGTATACAACATAATTTTGCAGATAAATAAAATTTAAGTACACTAGCTGCAGAGACTTAAGTAGGTCTAATGTTTATTATGGCTTGGAGCTTATGAAACCCCAAATTTTAAATGAGAATATTGTCTAACTGATGTCTTTTCAGTTAAAAAGAAACACAACAACGATTCTTAAAATCGAGATTATGTGCTACACCACTAAGATATTCTCGAGGTCGGCGTTACGTCACAAATCATGTGACCTGCATAGCAACCATGTTTGAAGGGTAAAACAAACCGAAGGCCAAGCCCGAGGCAAATCAAAAAGGTATCTATTCACAGAAGTTTTGCTGTGGATTATGTCAGTTATGGATACTAACGGACTACTTTGTATTAATAATGAATGATATATGTGTATGCGAATGTATGTCGGTGGTGAGAAGTGAATGTAATAAAACACTCATGTAAAGCGCTTTGTGACTAGCTACATATCAGTGAAAGGCGCTAACGTTATATGAATACAGATCTTCTTCTTCTATTACATAATGTCTTATCAGTATATAGACAGTCTCCTAGCGCCTGCATTGACCAGGTACCACAGAAAGCTGTCGCTAAAAAAATATTTGTTAGCAAAATATTCTGTTCTTTTCAGAAACATTTAATGTATCCTCAAGCCTTATGGATTCAATTTGTACCTCCAAGATCTGTATTTTGACATGGATTACCATTTTTGTAGCAGTTAACCTCCCAAGTAGCCTACTAGTTTTTCAAATTTGTCATTAGAAATCAACATGTATTTATATGGGGGACAACATTCTATTTCACGAGGTGCTAGTAGCAATTGTTGTAAACGACCTCATTGCAATATGGAATCCTTTAATTTTTTTAACAGCTCAGCATCTGCAGGTACTGTGTTACTGCAGTGTAACGTTAGAATAAGAGCAAGAAACACCATTTGCTATGCTTTTCCTCCGGACTATATGTTTGAATAAACAAAATTCATTGCAATTTTTTAGCTTTTAATTTCAAGTGTTGTGTCGAAAATAAATTCAGATCATGTTTGGTCATTGAGCTAACGTTAGGTGCAAACCTATTTTTTACAGTCTATGGTGCAAACTAGATGCATGTTGATCTTTTGCGTACGTCACACTCCAGTTTGATGTTTCTCTCCTTTCTGGCTCAGTTGCCTCGATAGGAATCAAATAAAAGGAGAGGTCACTCCTTTTTACGCTGTTGTTGGTGCAACCAACAACACAACAGTTTTTCGGCATGATTTGCAACCAAAGGAAAAGAGCTCGGCGCTCGTTTGTCTTCCGCTTCGTGTTGCTTAATGGCAGGCGCTTGTTTGTTTTACCCTTCGCCGCGTTGCTATGCGCGCGCAGTGCATTATGGGAGTAAAAGTCCCGGATGTCCGACCTCGAGAATATTGGAATGGGAATAATACGCGCGCGCTGGTATTCAGTGATATCATGTTTCGTTTTGAATTTGAGGTGGTAGAACGGATTAGTCGTGTGTTAACTTACCGAACTGTTACCCCACATAGTTTGCTGCTGCTTGTCTGACGGCTTAAACCCGAACCAAGTCCAAATAATGGATGTTGCACCGATCTTTTTCACCAGCTTTCACTTTCAGCCGTGTTTACTTAAGATGACGACGAATATGCGTTGCAGCCGGGTTTACCTCGCGGCCGCGGGTAGATTGCGTCATCATAGCTTGTGTAGTATAGAGCCATCTCCCAACCCAACTTGGAGAATAGATTAACGGCGATATTTTTTTATCGCGCGATAAGAGTCTCGCGTTAACGCAGCACGTTAACGCCGATAACGGCCCACCACTAATATATATATATATATATATATATATATATAGGCCTATATACATATATATATATATATATATATAGGCCTATATACTGTATATATATTGCTCTTGCATTCTTTCTTGTGGCTATAGGTGACACACCTGAATGAATGGCTCATTAAGTATGCGGGCCCCATTGTCTCCTCAGGTGTGAACCACTACATATGCATGATGCTGTTGAATGGTTGACGCCCCTTGCGCATATTGCCTTTACAAACAAAAAGTGTTTTACAAGATTTAAATCAATGTATTGTGTTATGTGAATGATAAGGGCAGGATGATTTTCACATCATTTTGAAGAAAAAACTCTAGGCAAAGACATCAATTAGTCAAAAGTCTTATTGACACGTATTTAGTATGTGTTTTGTGGCCTTATTTCAGAAACTTTAGTTTTTAGTTTTTTCAATAACCATGCATAAACATTATTCTCTCAAAAATACAAACATGTACATGCATGTTGCTCACATATTATGGTAGCCCTGTTTGTGCTAAATAGAGTGTAATTATACCTTTGCCATTAATATGTTTATAAGCAACTGAAAAAAGCACAAATGTCAGGGCATGTCAGAACATCTCAAGGACACCAAAAACCCCTTAGACCTCAGAGGGTTAACAATCCCCTTAAACACGTGTGTAGCATGATGACTCCTTCGATGCAGCAAGGCGTGTGTGTCCGTTGGTTTGAAGTAAACCTTGGTGTCCAGTCTCCCGGTCTCCAAGAAATCTGATCCTTTGTATACTGTGGTATCAAGAAAGTTAATCCCTTCCAACTCCAGTTCCCACTTGACCCGAATAGATGGGTGATGCGTATTCAAGGTCTCAACAAACTCCAACCAGTCCTCTTGTGTCTCTTCCCAGACCCCCCAAATGTCATCTAAGTAACGACAATAATGTGTTGGCTGAGATTTGCACCTAGGGAGTACAGTTTCTTCCCAATCTGCCATATAGATGTTGGCATAGGCCGGCGCAAACCTCTTGCCCATCGCTGTACCTTTAACTTGGAGAACATTTTCAGACTTTTCAGTTTGGTCCGAATCAAAATTACAGGTGTGAAACCCAGTGGCGGTTCTACACTGAATTACACCCTGGGCGAGACCCCCTTCGAGCGGACATTAGATCTTGTGTTTGAGTTAAAACCGAATTATTGTTAAGCATAGCAAGAATCATAGCAAAAAGGCTAACAAATAAGAGTTATACCCACCAATTAATATTGCCCCTTCATTCATGACATGGATTCCGTAATCATACAGAGAAAACATAGTTGCATACCTTTATCTTTCGCTCGTTTCTAAATTGGGCACCTGATGGCTTTGACCTTTCTTGTCCATCTCTTATTTGGCACTCGACATCGACAATCAACAGATTTCCTCTGATCCCCTGATTACCCCGGCCTGGGCAGAGACGACCCTTCAGGCGACCAGGGCGGAACAGATAGTCCATCGGGCGGTCTGGGCGGAGACGTCCCCTCGAGCGACCACGGCGAAGACGACCCATCAGGCGGCCACGGCGGAGACAACCCTTCAGGTGGCCAGGGCGGAAACGACCCATTAGGCGGCCACGGCGGAGACAATCCTTCAGGTCGGAAACGTCCCTTCGGGTGGCCATGGCGGAGACTTCCCCTCGGGCGGCCATGGCGGAGACTTCCCTTCGGGCGGCCATGGCGGAGACCTCCCTTCGGGCGGCCACGGAACAGGAGCCGGCATCCACCCAGGAACAGACATCGGTTGCTCTGGAACCGACCCCGGCTCAGGACTAGGAACTGATACCTGCTCAGAAACAGAAACAGACACAGGAACAGACACCGGAGCAGACACCGGCTCAGGCACGGGAACAGACACCGGCTCAGGAACAGACACCGGCTCGGCAGCATCCCTTTTGTCTGAAGATCCTGAAACTGACTCAGAAACATGAACAGTCTCAAGATCAACAAACGTGACCTGAGCATTCTCTGGATCAACAGACGTGACCACAGTCTCTGAATCGGCAGACATGGACTGAACAGTCTCTGGGTCAACAGACGTGAACCGTTTCTGGGTCAACCAGCTTGACAAGAACAGTCTCTAGATCTGCAGACGTGACATGAACAGTCTCTGGGTCAGCAGAACTCATCTGCTTCCTCCATGCCTGCAGAACTGCCACTACATAAAAAAGGAACACAGCCTTCCTGGCCATGGCAGGACTGATGATGGGGAGTTCTGGGACAGCCTTCGGGAAGACAGCGGGCTGTTCGGGGACGACCTCCAGGAAGACAGCGGGCTGTTCGGGGACGACCTCCAGGGAGACAGCGGGCTGTTCGGGAACGTCAGGAGTGCAGGAAGCTCTCCCTCTCCTTCTCCTCTGCCGCCTCTGATAAGAGACAGGCAGGCTCTGGACTGGATGGGATCGGCGGCGGATGGAAGTCTGGGCTGGATCTCACCACCTCAGGTTCCATGAAGGATCGAGGTGGAGAGTGATACCTGGACTCCCCTCTAGTACCTTCTCTCCTATGACCTCCGCGGGTTCCAGAAAATGTTGCCAGCCGGGTTCCCTCGAACGACTCTCTGGGATGATCTGAAGGGGGTGTGGAAGCTTTCTTCAAATCAGCTTCCTCAGTCAATCGGGCCCACAGTGCAAAACACTCGAAGATGTTCATACGAGGAAGAATCTCTTTAGGTTGAGAATTCCCCCTCTGCTGCTTCTTCCCCTTCTCAGTGGCTGGAGATTTTGGAGACCCCATACCGCTGGATCTCTGCATGACGGAGTCCTTCTGTCACGACATGCACACACAGGGAATTAGAGATCCAAAAGCAGTGTTTTATTAAAGGGTAATCCGTACTCACAACCAGTCCAGGCAAAGGTCATAATCCAAAAGGCAATCCAAAAAGATAAACACTAGAAACAGGCTCAAAATAACAACAGAAGTGTGGGGGACAATATACAAGGACTCCATGACAAACACTGAAACAGACAGGGTATATATACACAAGTGCTAACAAGGTGATGAGAAACAGCTGTAAGGCAATGAACAATCAGTGACAGACAGGATCATGGGAATTGTAGTGAGAATGCATAGACACCGTGAAAACTGAGGACCTCTAGTGTTTAACCCAGGGAACCACCAGACACTGTGACATCTTGACATTGATTGGTTTGTAAACGGGCGTGCGTCTGACGTCAGCGTGTTGTCAATTCGGCGGGTAACTTTGACAAGAATGAATGCGGATTTGGCGGTTTTTAACTAGCCTCGAGTATAGTTGGTGCTACAGGGAGCAATGCCATAAAAATAAAAGTATAGTGGCAACGATATGCGTCTGTTCATTCATTCTTGTCAAAGTTACCCGCCAACTTGACAACACGCTGACGTCAGACGCACGTCCGTTTACAAACAGATCAATGTCAAGATGCAGCCCAATTAGATGATGACGACAGGATGCAAGTACGTCATGTAAAGTTCTTTAGTGCGCTCGCATAATTGCAATGTGAAACCAAACCAAAACGAACCAAATGTATCAAAACATGACCTTTGGTTCGGACCTTAATTGGTGCGGACTTTCAGGTGTGAAAACTCTACAAGTTTACAAAGTCTACAAACAAAATATAATTATACTAACTTACCTGAACATAACTATTGTAAATGTAATTAATTGAATATGCAATAAACAAGTCATATTTCGAAACCCCCAGCTTCCAGATTGAGTAATAAAGCATTTTATCTGCTGACACAGTTTAATAGAGTTACTGCTGCTGTCTGCATTTGTTCTACATTTAAAGGTCTTTGGTGAGCAAATAAAATGAGCAGTAACTTTTTAATGAACTGCATATACGGGCATGTTAGTATACACCACAATTCAGAGAATCAGAGTCAGACAACACGTAAATTCATCCACTCCTCCTGAAATACATAAAAGTGGTCGGTGAACTTGGAGCAAAATAGAGTACGTTTTATAGTTATCTACACATTGTGTGTCTGATACGAATAAAAGTTGAAAAATTTACAATTGAAAAGATTGTTATTGGTGCTTCCATAGACATCAGTGAGTATTTTACAAACTATAAATGTATTGTTTTGCTAGTACTAATGTGTATTTAAATGTCTGAAACCTAAAATAAAGATTATATGGTTGGAATCACTGAAAAGTTGTGATCTATGGCGTCCGTCTCTGGCTCAGCATCGAACACAGATTTGAATTTAGCAGTTGATCACGCAATGATACTACGCAGCGTAACTTCCAACGTGACTGGCACTAAGTTTTCAGGTGCATATCATTGCGCCTGCTGGACCCATGGTACGGCAGCAAAGTTCCTTGATTATTACGCAGGAATAAGAGTATAGTTCCTAGCCATATCGGCCTAGAAAATCGCAACTTTTTCCGTCGGTCTTAGTACACAATGTAAGTCACAAGAAGAGTCAAGTTTTAAATAGGAAAAATATCAAAACTGTTTGGTCATTTTTTTTGAGAGAGATTCTAACGGTCTAATAAGATTCAATGATCTATGCTAAGCTATGCTAAAAGTGCTGCCACCAGACCCGTAGATCGGCTGAATGGATTCGAAAATGGTAAAACTCAACTGTTTAACTCAAGGAGAGTTGGAAAATGTTGAAAAAAAAGTGGAGTGTTCCTTTAACAATATTGATAATAGGTTATGAAGTTACTTAATATGGGTAGGATGTTGTTGGTTTTGTTGTCTTTTACTTTATGCTATTAAACTGGTGTTTACTTTTTCCACCTTAGACATGATGGCGCTGAAAGAGGAGGGTCAAGAACTGAATGAAACCGAAGAAAAAGATCAGTATGAGGAACATCAAGTTTTCATGATTAGAGAAAAAACATTTAGTTGCTCAGAGATAGAAAAGACTTTGTCTCGAAAAACAGCTCAAAAGCCAGCAACTATAAATTATTTCACCTGCCAACAGTGTGGAAAGAGTTTCAATCAAAATAGAAATCTTAAAGTCCACATGAAAATTCACTCTGGAGAGAAGCCTTTCACCTGCCAACAGTGTGGGAAAAGCTTCACAAAAAAAGGAAGCCTTAATGTCCACATGAGAATTCACACCGGAGAGAAGCCTTTTGCCTGCCATCAGTGTGGACAAAGTTTCCTTCGAAAAGCAAGTCTTAAATGCCACATGATAATTCACACTGGAGAGAAGCCAATCACATGCCCGCAATGTAGACAGAGTTTTACACAAAAATCAAGCCTTCACTGTCACATGAGAATTCACACTGGAGAAAAGCCATTCGTATGTGGTCAATGTGGAGCGAGTTTCAGATTTGGAGCATCCCTTAATCGCCATATAAGAATTCACTCAAGAGAAAACTGTTTTATATGTCATCAGTGTGGAAGGAGTTTCACAGACAAGAAACACCTTAAGAATCATGTAAAAATTCACATCCGAGATAAGCCTTTCATGTGCCATCACTGTGGAAGGACTTTCAAACAAAAAACAACCTTTGAGAATCACATGAGAACTCACACTGGAGAGAAGCCTTTCACATGCCCTCAGTGTGGAAAAAGTTTTGCACTTAAAGGAACCCTTGAGATTCATATTAGGATTCACACTGGAGAGAAGCCTTTCACATGCCCTCAGTGTAAGAGGTGTTTCACATATCGAAAAGACCTGAAACGTCATTTGCAAACTCATTCTGAAATGAAATTACAAAGTTCTGGAGTGTGGCAAGAGGTTTACGAAAAGGAAGAAAAATATTTAAAAAGGAAGAAGGTTTAATTGTGATCAGTGTAATTAAAAATCTATTTGGCCATCACACTTACAGATGCATATGAGAATTATTTGTTGAAAGTTTTAAATGGCTCGGCAATTTAAAAAAGCTCCAGAAAATATGTATCTGTGTAAAATCAAGGCTTTGTTCACACTGCCATTGAATGTTGCTCAACTTTATTTTTCTGCTCAAATAGTTGTTTATATGTCCTTTTAAATGTGGCCCATATCAGATAATTTTCTAAATTAATTTAATTCTTAGAAAAGTCTGACAAATTCATCTCATCATGACTTGTCCATATTCAATTACTTTATTTGCATTGAACTCTTAATACTTTATATTTTATTTAGTCATGTGAATATGAATGTGAACACCTCACCACCATAATTTATTTCTGTATAGAGTCATTTTATGATTAAGTATAATACTTTGAAATAAATATCAATGTCAACCTAGGACTGAAGGGCTTGTAGGACTGAACCCGTGTTTAAGTCGGAATTAGTCAACAAATACGGTGAGTCATGTCCTCTTCTCCTGTTATTGTCACTTGCTCAGCAGTGAAGGATTCACATGTGATAAATGCTGGGAAATAGTCAGGCTGACGGGAATATTTCAGAATTAGAGATAAGCTTCCAAACCTAAATTGAGGATAGGAAGGTTACAAGGGCTCTAGATACTGCTTTGGATGTGACTAGCCTAGCGAGCCCCGTACATTGTTCGGTTCCGAACACGCATCACAGACTGATCTCGAACCTACCTTTTCTGTCAAAAATACTAGAAAAGGGAGTATCCTCACAACCTTTTTAGAATGAAATTCTAACTGCAAGGATTTCCAGTCGGGATTCCAGTCATACTTTTCTGACCTTATCAATTTGTAGCAGTAAATGAAGAGGTGTCATTTCAGTCATGGCAATTTGTTTCAAGATATTTATATAATAGAATATGTTCAAGTAATAAAATTAGTTAAACTACAATACTTAACGTTCATTCGATCCATCCGACTACGGCATTTCCACCAGATTTCTTTTTGCAGCATTGAGCATTATAACCAATCATACACGTTTCAGTTGAGTTTATGAATGTGATGGCCATTCAGATTAGTCATCGCTGAAACAACAAGTTTTGTTCAGTGTGCGCTCTCTTGAATTCTGACTTGAAACTTGCGAATTCTCCCATCATAAACGACAAAGTGCAGATTCGATGAAAGAGATTCATGTCGCAGTGTAGTCCGTTCCTGTGATTTTAACAGGAGTTTTGCGCTAGACCCAAGATACTGACAGCCTCACGATCGCTCGACTGGCACTGCGTATCTATAGCACAATTTCATGATTTTATTTGGCGTGCTCTTCATACGTAAACGTAATACGTGCATCTGGTACACAAAATGTACCTGTTGGGTGGAATTGGCTGGGTATGTATATTTCGTATCATATGCACACAAAAAGTGTGTATCATATGTATGCTAAAAATTGCTTATTGGATGCACGTAAAAGGTAATTTATCCGTTTAAAGAGCACAAAGCTCGATCGGTCACATTCTCTGCTCCCTTTCTGTATACAGTTTATTCCAGTTAATATAACTTCTTCATCATGCTGATAAGATTATGTGTAGTATTCATTTTCTAATGCGTAAAAAGCATTAATATAATTCATAAATGGTTCTTATGTCGTTTTATCTGTGTAGCCAGATATGATGTAGCCTGGGAAAACCCAGACAACTTCCGGCAAATTTAGATTTGCTCTGCAAGTAGTCTGGCAAAGAGCCCATTCAAGCCCATTTCTAATCCGTCGTTGGGGCGGGCTTTACACGATGACGATCGCTCTGATTGGTTTTAGGTCTATCCAATTGCGCAGGCCAGGCGCAGCAACTTTTAAATGCAGCATTATTATATTAAAATTGCAAACACATGAGGACAGTCTCCATGAAAGACCCACTGGCAGATGAACGTGCTACTACATTTCTCTCCGAAACGGTAGGAAATGAAATTAGATTTAATAGAGGATTTTAACTGTGACAAGATGATTGACAGGGCAGTTTACGTGACAGGATGCACGCGACAGATCCGTCCGATGACGAAGTAGTATGTCCCAAAGCTTGCCTACTTTTTTGCTACACATTCAAAAGTAAATACCTTTTCTTCACAAAAAGAGTACATACTTTTATGGCGTAGTGTAACTTAGGCGAATTGGGATGCAGCAGAGCCATAGAGAGAGAGAGTTGCGACACTCTTTGATGTCGCCGCTATGGCTGTCACGTGGTTCATGTAAGCCCCAATAGTTCCAAAACGTACGCTGGCTGTCATGTTCTTCTGTGGGACAGACAGCAGCGATTGCATTATTGAACGGTAAATATAAAATAAAACACACCCAAGTACTTTTTCAGCTGTTATAGCATTATTGCATTTTGTTAATGTCAGTTTTGCATTTGGAGATAAGTTTTAGGCTATATTTTTGGAGGGAAAAGCTTAGTGTTCATGTTCGCATGGGTAGTAGCACTGGCTTTAGCGGCTCTAACTGAACTTTTCCATATCATTCATCTGATGATGGACGTCTCATGATATTTATTTTAGCACAACTGGGCTGTATTAGGCTATTGATTCCCGTGATTTTGCTTATAAATTTTGATTCAGCCATTAGCCTACCTTCGTGATCACGCAAAGAGGTCTGCCGTGGCGGTCCGTTCAGAATTCGCTTAGAAGCTAGCTCACTTCTTCTGATGAAAGTGGCCACCCCCAGGACCACAACGTGAAACATGATCATGTTAAGACTAAGAATATTATTTTAAGATTAAGGCCATACACATTATCAAAACTATAACAGATTAAAAACGAATTTAAGCATGGCTGATACAAATGAAGGTTTTCAAATAAAATATTTTTTATTAAACAATGACAGACAACAAAAATGTGTGCTTGTGTGTGTGAACAAGAAAAACAAAAACCAGGGGCAGGTGATCCATGAAACAGACAGGACTGGTGATGGCCATAACAATCCTAAAGGTCCAGCATTGTTCTCACAAGCCGCTTCACTCAAGACAATAATAACATAATGAAAAGTTAGTATATCCCAAAAAATTAAATTAAATAAAAGTTGCTATAAAGGTGCAGCGATTCATTACCGAACTCTTACTGTCACAGCTGACGAAGTCGCGCTAGCTAGCAGGCAGTGCTTGAAAATTGGTTGAAACAACCAACATAAAATATAAATAATTACGCTGTGCATGTACAAATGAAGACCAGTATAAGCATCGCAAAGGGCCTCTGATACAATATAGACAGTTGACAATTCAAAAGAGGTCGATATTTCAGCAACTTAACTCTGGAACAACTCGACGCGCAGCAATGTAAGTGAATGGTGTCCAACGCCCAAATGACAGTGTTTGGAACTATTCCGATCTTCATATCCCAGAAGTAGGCGGTTAAAAGCGCCGCCATTATTTACAACGGAGGTCTATGGGAGTGTCGCAACTCTCTCTCTCTATGGCTCTGGGATGCAGCATATGGCTTTACACGATGATCGCTCTGATTGATTTTAGGTCTATCCAATTGTGCCCAGAGGCATTTGAGCGACGTCCGTTGGTGACGCCCCTTTGGAAATGAGTTATTAATGAAGCTTTGCCAGACCATAACTCAGTTACTACTGAGAATGGTCTGGTTTTAACGAGGCTAGATATGATGTGCAGTTTCCCAAAACACAAAAACATTTTTACGTTGCCTATTCTTATTGTAGAAGTTTGAGTGGAATTTTATTTACTGAATCAGATTTATCAATATTGGAAGCACAGATGTTTTATTGACAGAACTACAGAAAAGCACTTACATTTTCCATAAAGATAAGTAAAGATATTCTGTTCTGTATTACTAGAAATAAATTTTAGCTGTTAAATATATTTCCATGTGTATACACATTCCTGAAAGTAAAAAGTGCTTCATGCTGGGTCTTAAAATGAAATCCTGTTTTTTTTTTAACTCGCACAATCACATCCCTGAGGAACTGGTAGTTCCTATAATGCTGGTTTAGAGGTTAAGACCCTACTCTGAAGCAGGAGCTAAATTAGTTCCTCCAAAAGGAGTACACGCAAATTCATCCAGTCCTCCCGAAATACTTAAAAGTGGTCGGTGAACTTAGAGCAAAAAATAGAGTACGTTTTATAGTTATCTACACAATTTGTGTCTGATATGAATAAAAGACATTGTAAATTTACAATTGAAAGGATTGTTATTGGTGCTTCCATAGACATTAGTGAGTATTTTACTAACTATAAATGTATTGTTTTGCTAGTACTAATGTTTATTTAAATGTCTGAAACCTAAAATAAAGATTATGTGATTGGAATCACTGAAAAGTTGTGATCTATGGCGTCCGTCTCTGGCTCAGCTTCAACCAAAGTGCGAACACAGATTTGAATCTAGCAGTTGATCACGTGACGCACTGAACGCTCTAATCACACTGTTGTGATCGTACACGTCAAAGGGTTAAAAATGTTTGACGTTTACGTTTTACGTGGTGTTTCAAAGTCACATAAACCTAGGAAAATCCGATTATAGCGCTCAGACTGAAATAGATTTCCAGAAATGCAACCACATATTAATGTAGCTCGAAACGGATGCTAAATCTAATCGAATTTCGATTGGATATGCACAAATCCACAAAAATCGGACCGTGTAAACAGCTTCATTGATTTAAGTTTTCACTGGAGTGCAGAACAACATAAGTGACAGCTTCAGTTTTTATAAAGAGAGCTTTTTTCTGCTGGCTTTCTATTTATAAACCATTAATGTTCCATTAACTAGACACTGCAAGGTTTCTGGATTAACAGCCAAATTTATATATGAAAGATTGAATACAAAATAATAGCTAATCTGGAATAGTCAAGTCAAGTTTATTTGTATAGCGCTTTTCACAATACAGATTGTATCAAAGCAGCTTCACAGTATTAAATTAAAATAATACAACAAAGTTTGTTTCAAGAGGAATTTATTGATTGATAAAATTAAATTAAATATCCACAAAATATCCCCAACTGAGCAAGCCAAAGGCAACAGTGGCAAGGAACCGAAAAACTCCATCAAGTGACCTAATGGTGTCCTAAAACTCCATCAGGTGACCTAATGGAGAAAAAAAAACCTTGGGAGAACCCAGGCTCAGTCGGGGGCCAGTTCTCCTCTGGCATTTATGAGCTAGAGGCCGGATTGTAGTTTGAACTGTAGGATTATATGAATGCCTGGCTGAAGAGATGCGACTTTAATCTAGTTTTAAACTGGGAGAGCAAGTCTGAGCAACGAACAGTATCAGGAAGACTATTCCAGAGTTTTGGAGCCAAATGTGAAAATGCTCTCCCTCCTTTGGTGGTTCTGGATATCCTAGGTATGACCAAAAGCCTTGAATTTAGTGATCTTAAAGAGCGCGATGGATTATAGGGTGATAGAAGATCCGTTAAATAGACTGGAGCTAAGCCGTTTAGGGCTTTATAAGTCAGTAGCAATACCTTGTAATTAATACGGAACTTTATAGGTAACCAATGCAGTGATGATAAAATCGGTGTTATATGATCATATTTTCTTGATCTCGTAAGAACTCTAGCGGCGGCATTTTGGACTAACTGTAGCTTGTTTATTGAGGATGCAGGACAACCAGCTAATAAAGCATTACAGTAATCTAGTCTCGAGGTCATGAATGCATGAACTAACTTTTCTGCATCAGAAACTGATAGCATATTACGTAGCTTAGCAATGTTTCTAAGGTGGAAAAAGGCTGTTTTTGTAACATATGAAATATGATTTTCAAAAGACAGGTTGCAATCGAGTATAACACCCAGTTCTTTTACTGTAGAGGATAAAGTAACAGGACATCCTATGATGTTAAAGTTGTATTGTGTATTGGAATAGTGAATAACCACTGCAACAGATGGGCCAAAAAATATGGACATGTATATAAAATACTGTATGTCAAAATAGATTTGATTGTAAATGCAAACTAATAGGCCTTTTTTTCCCCCATTTATACGATGATTGGTTGCTATACCATAAAGTGAAAAACTCTATGGTGATTGGCAATTATTATTTTTTTACCAATGGAAGCAAAAGTCTCTGTATATGGATTTAATTAATAGTAATTATATCAGATTCAGCACGTACGGTGAATATCATCTGTGGTTTCGACATCAGTAATATTTTATGGTGTTACAGTGGTGAAATCACAAACAAGAAATACACATTCTAAAACATGAAATGAAAAACAAGGAATTTTATTAACATTAAATTGTCCTCCCATTTTCTAAATTTTGGCTACAGGGTTTCCGCTGGGCATTAAAAAGCATTAAAAGTCATTAAAGGGATAGTTCACTTTGAAATAAATTTTTGGTATGTTTTAGCTTACCTCAAGGGCATCTAAGATGTAGGTGTCTTTTTTTCCGCAGTAGCTTAAATTTTGATATTTTTAGGTCAAACCGTTCTTGTCTGTCAGTCATATAATGCAGGTCCATGGTCACTGTCTCAAAGAGCATGCACAGAGTCCAAATTAAAACAATTCCCCGTCGTCCAAATTAAACAATTCCCCATCGTAAGTACTCATTGATGGCCTAAGACACGAAACGAGCGGTTTGTGTGAGAAAACGAACAGTATTTATATCGTTTTTACGTCTTATACACAGCCATGTCCAAGTGATCTGATCTGACGTGTACGCAGACTGGTGCATAGATATATACACACTAGATGTCGCCTTGTCTACGGCAGTTCATTGGAACGAATGTCTTTAAGGCGACATCTAGTGTATATATCTATAAAAAGGTATTTAAGTTGGGTAGCTACAATGGGAATTGACGCGGTGAAATCCCTATGCAGTCTGACAGCCACAAATCGACGGTAAAAGGCAGACAGCAATTAACTATGTGTTGTTACTTTCCCTCATCATATTGACATCTGCTGTTAATAGGGGTGGGCGGATCGATCCTGAAGTATCGATACTTCGATACTGACGTGGTATCGAAAAGGATCGATCCTCACATAAAAATATCGATCCAAATGTGTGTTTTTTTACCAGTAATTTTTAATTAATTTAGCACGCAATTCAGTGCGTAAAATAAGCTTCTAAGTGGAAAAATAAGCGAATGTTAGCGGATAATTGTGTAGGATAGAACTTTTTCTCCTAGTCATCTGGATTCAAGACGAAACCAATCAATCACAGAGAGTGTTCGATGCTGGTGCTTCGCTGAGCTCACCTATGGAGCTAAGAGGACCAGTGCGTTTGGGAAACAAAGCCTTGCTTAGATGACAGAGAAACAATCGGGAGTTATTTCGCAATAAACAAACCAAAAGTGTACATAAATGTTGACGTCAGTAAGATTTTTTTAATTAATATTTTTATTCAACAAGGATCGATGCATTAAATTGATCAAAAGTGACAGTCAAGGGTTTTACACTGTTTAAATAAATAAATAAATAAATCTACTTCATAAATGCTGTTCTTTCAACTTTGTTCATCAAATAATTCTGCATAAAATGTATCATGGTTTCCACAAAAATATGAAACTGTTTTCAACATTGATAATAATAAGAAATGTTTCCTGAGCAGCAAATCAGCATATTAAAATGAATTATCATCATGACTGGAGTAATGATGCCGAAAAATTCAGCTTTGATCACATGAATAAATTACAGTTTACTATGACATAGAAAACAGATAGCCTATGTTAAATTGTAATATTACAGTTTTTACTGTATTTTTGATCAAATAAATGCAGAAGAGAAATAAAAATCTTACAGACCCCAAACTTTTGCTGTAGACTAGTACTAGTAGGCTAGTAGTAGGCTAGTAATATAATTAGGGTAGTTTTGTAAAAGTCACTGACTAATTACAGGCGAGTTGAGAGCACAAATCACAAAATATTTAGTAGTCATTAAAACATATTCAGATTTAGCATATTAATGATGCATTCACCTCATAAATCACGACACACTGCTCTAGCACAGGAAAGTGCATAGAAGTGCATGCTTTTAAAATGAAAAAGTATTGGTATCGGAATCGATATCGGCGATACTGGCCCTGTATTTACTTGGTATCGGATCGATACCGAAATTTGCAGTGTCGCCCACCACTAGCTGTTAAAGCTCACTTTGCGTTTTTGTGCAGATGATTTTTTGACATGCAATGTTTTGTCACTGTTTTGAGTGGTATAATTGTTGATTACTGTCTGTGTACATGGCTTAAAAAACAACTATAATATACATATAGCAGCCCTAATATATATATATATACATATACAATTTTTTAGGGCTGTCAACGTTAACGCATGCAATCATTTTATTTTTTTTCCATTTTAACACGTTAAAATATTTACTGCAAAACGCAGGCAGCATCCATTAATTTTTGTCATCCTTTGGGTAGCGTTACAGTATAATCCCGCTCTTATTCATGCAAATGCTTGTAAACCATTAAAGAGCAACAAGACAAACGACATACAGAGAGAGAGAAAGCCAGTATCATGCACACAGACAGTGCGCCAGAAAACGGTTCTCTTTCGCGCTTGAACAATAACACACAATTATGCCAAAATGTCTGTTTTATCGAGTATCCTCATAACATAAGAGCAGTCTTAAATTAGTTAAATAGTGTGAGATCTGTGAATCTGCTTCCGAAGTGTTAAAGGGACTGAAATATTTTGATAATTGAAGTGGTATTTTAATTTGAATGTCAGATACTGATATGGAGAGTCTTAATGGTCAGATGAATATGGGAAGAAGGAGGGGTGTACTGAGGTTCATCCAAGCACATCAAACAGGCGGGCTGATAAAATTAATCCACTTTTCCTCAACCCCTATTCACACAAGACATGCTAATGTGCCGACATCCACGGTGTCTCAGTCTTGTGCTGTTTCTGATGATTCTGTGCAATTCTCTGATTTAAATGCTGTACCAGTGAATCTGATAAATTACATAGTGAAACAGATAGGCAGCAGCATTGGCCAGAACATCATTACCTGTCTTGAATCTGGGGGTTTTGGCCAAAACAAGCAAAGTGATTCAACTGTTAATTTGAGTGATTTGTCAAAAGTCAGCTTAGTTGTTAAGCAAGATGTTAACAAGCCCCCGTCGAGTGGGTGGAGACAGTAAAAGTGCGCTTGAGAAAACGTGAAGTGCCCTTGAAAGACCAAGCCGATGAAGTACTGACAAAGTTAAAGGGCAAAGCGTGTAATGTAGTAAAGGTTGGACTGAGAAGTAACCCACTGCTTGACCTCAGTGATGGTCCAAAGCCAATTTTTTGACCTGCTCAAACAACACTGCAGTGATACTGTGTATTTGTGCATGCCATTGGCAGATTTTTACGCCACTTTGCCTTTGAAACATGAGAAACCATTTGATTACTGGATTAGGCTGCATAATTCTATTGACATTGCTGGGGAAGGACTGAAGAGACTGGAAAAAACTCCATGAATGGGCTGCAGCTGATATGCAGATTAGACTGGATGAGTATCAGAAGGAGAAAAAGCTCCTACAACGCAAGTCTAATGTACATGTGAGTGCCATTGCGTGTCATACCCAGTCAACAGTCATTTTGTGTGCTCATGGTCGTGGTATGGAGAAAAATACAGCAGTAGTGCCACCTCAGGATACTGAGCACTATACTCAGGATCAGTGTTTGAGTCGCATGATCAGTCTGACCGGCCATGAGGAGGGGGGACCAGTGGTGGGCCATGCATAATGTCCCCTGGTAGTGAGGATATTGATTTGGCATTTGCCTATTCTGAGTTTTGCAGTACTGTTGACGACAAGACAAAAGTAATTTTTCAAAATGTGCAGAGACTTAACACAAATGATGATCTGTTCTTTACTGATGTTTTGGTACAGGATGTTGTTTTGAAGACCACTTGAGCTGGTTTGTGTGGATTTTTGGTCAGCTGAAGACTTGTCCAAAAAGTCTCTGGATGTATTAGTCTTGACAGACCATTTTACTAAGCTGGCACAGGCTTACCTTTGTCCTAATCAATCCGCGAAGGTAGTTGCGAAGCAGCCATGGGACAACTTTTTCTGTATCTACAGTTTTCCTGAGCGAATGCATTCAGATCAGGGAGCCAGTTTTGAAAGCAACTTGATTTCTGAAATGCTTCAGCTTGCTGGTGTTCAGAAATCCCATACGACCCCCTACAACCCAATGGGAAAAGGGACTGTTGAGAGATTCAACCGAACATTGGGGAACATGTTTCGTGCCTTACCACCTAAAGCAAAGCACAGATGGCCTCAAATGTTGAAGTCTCTCACTTTTTGCTATAATGCAACAATTCATGAGACAACTAGTTTCCCTCCATTCCAGTTGATGTTTTGTAGAACTCCTAGGTTGCCTGTCGACATGATGTTTGACTCTGTGCTGCTTGATGACCAGGTGGTCAACTATAACCAGTATGTGCAGTCTTTCCGTGAAAGTGGCCCAATGTTCACATTCAGAACAACAACAGAGGCAAGCAAATCTCTACAACAAAAAGCAGAAAGGTGCTCCAGTGAACATCGGTGATAGAGTGCTGCTGACTAATAAGGGCGAGCATGGCAAGAGGAAAACCGCTGATAGATGGGAGAGTCACATCTACATGGTGACAGGAATGAACGATGAGGTCCATACATTCTGTATCAGAAATTGTATGACTGGAACTGAGAAAGTTGTTCATAGAAATCTCATCATGCCAGTGAACTTCCTACCTCTTCAGAATGAAATTTCAGAAGATGATTCTTCCAAGAATGTTGCCTCAAATGGGTCAAGTCTGTCTGTGAAGGAAAATGCAGAGTTAGGATTGCCTGTCAATGAACCAAGATGAGAGAACTGTGGTGTGGGTGTCGGAACTCCCAGTGTCTGAAGTTGATCTTTCTGAGTCTGATTCTGTCCAGTTAATTGCAGATGAACAGTCTACTGCCCTGTCTGTACCTCATGCTACAAGCCTCAATGGTCAGACGGAAGGCAGATCTTTGACATGCAAACCTGATGTTGATAGGAGCATTAACCAGGCTGATACAGATGTATATACTGATACTGTATCCACTGGCGCCTTCTACTCAGGGTGGGTCATTAATGGCGCTTTTCCATTACCAGTACCAGCTCAACTCGACTCGACTCGACTCGGCTCGCTTTTCGCTCCGTTTTCCATTGCAGATAGTACCTCCACAATAGTACCTGGTCGTCATAGCGACGCCGCAGGAAACTGCCGTGACTTAATCTTCTACGCGAGACCTTTATTTTACTGTCTATGCGCGAGACACACCCGCTACCCACACACACAGGACAATGGAGGAAATCGAGTGTATGCTGTTTTTGGATGTTTTTGTTTTTGCCGTTTTTTATTCAGGATACTCCGTCTGGCGCGTGCAATGATGACGCAGTGAATAGTGACGATTCTCTCTGACCAATCAGCAGTCTGCCGTGTTTACACGTCACATTTTAGTATAGCCTCAGCTCGCTCAGAACCTCGCCGGAGGTGGTACGAAAAAAAGTACCTGGAAGCAGGTACAGGTACAACTTTTACACAGTGGAAAACCAAACAAAGCCGAGTCGAGTCGAGGCGAGCTGGTACTGTGTAGTGGAAAAGCGCCATAACTGTCAAAACCAGATGTGGGAGTATGGTTAAACCAGTCATTAGACTGATCCAGAATATGCACTAGAAGGTTATATCTGGGTTGTAGTTGTTTTTTAGTTTTTTTTTCCTCTTCTGTTCGTAGAGGTATCACATATGAGAAAGATAAAATAGTGTGATTAAAATTTGTATATCTGTGATTTTTAGTACCTTGAAGGAAGGGAATTTACGAGTGATCTAAAACTATATAAGATTTTATGAAATGCTGTGCAGAAAATGACCACTAGATGTATGTAATATGTAACAGGCATGTTATTCCTTTGAGTGTTTGGAGGCTTTGCAACCCTCTTACATTACTAATTCTGATAAGAATAGTCTTACGACTGGAGTTTAGTGTGTCACGTGATTTACAGTATTATCTCTTGGTACTTTGGAACAGATTTTGTTTCTCTTATTGTCCTCTATTATGTGGTTATATGTACCTGTTTTGTTTTGGGTGACTTTGTAGCATTTTGATGTGTTATGTTTGTGTTCTTTTATTTTGTCATGTGCAAGTGGAAGTTGGCAGGGGGGAGTGTAGCAGGTGTGCATTAAGAACATTTATTTTGTGATTCCACTTGCCATGACCATTTTGGGGTTTTCCTCATTCTTTCCGTCTACCATGCTGATTTGAGGGGGTTTGCTTCTTCCTAGTCTGCATGAGCATTCACAGAGGTGGGTCACGCAAGTTTACGTGCTGAAGGCCGTATTTCTTGTAACTGATTGTTTCATACGTTATACTTGTGTAATTGTGACTTTAAGTTGCTCTGTAATGGACACACATATGTTTTATTAATTATTTTCTTTCTTTAAGTGGTTTTCTTTATGTTAATTTGATCCTTTATCATTCACAAAGAGAGAGAGCGCGTTGTGCATTGGGTAACACTTTATATTACGACCCGCAAACAACTGCGTAAGTAAACCGAAATTACGGTGTACGTTTCTGTAATTATAGTGTACTTCCGTGTAGGTATAAGGGAACAATAATTAAGTTTTGGGTAATAAAGGGGTAACAAGCAGATATACAACCTGCAAAGAACTCCGTAAGTAAACCGAAATTACGGTGTACGTTTCTGTAATTATAGTGTACCTCCGTGTAGGTATAAGGGAACAATATGTTAAGTTTTGGGTAATAAAGGGGTACAACCAGATATACAAGCAAATTATTTATAATGTAATTGTTTTAAAACTAACAGGTACCTATTCTGTTAATATATTCCAGGCAAAAATTGTACGTCTGTTGTATATAAAAGTTTTTATCACATTTCTGGCAAAATATGTTCTTGTGCAATGTAGTTACAGGGTAATTTTGACATCTGTGGGTTGTAAATTAAACTTGGCTGTATGTAAGCACAGTATGATAAAAATTTAATTTATTGGCTTTTCTTACTAAACTACTTAACGTTAAGCCAAAAAAAAAAATAGTTTCTGCTATGATTTTAATTTAGAACGTACCATGTAGTACTTAGTACTTACCTTATCACATTGTATTGCAATGACACTTAAATGTCAGGGCAAATATACTGTGTAATTAAACGTTTTTTTGTTTTGTTTTCTTAATACGAGTACCTTTCTCTGTAATTACTGTGCAAATAGTGTTGTTTCGTATTGTTACATAGTAAGTAGTGTTTGTTACCCTTTTCAACTGTGTAGTTACAGGGTAAGTGTAACTCCTGCGGGCTGTAAATTAAAGTGGCGCTTGTTACCCCCTTGTTCTGTGTAGTTACAGGGTAAATACAACATTAAACCAGTATGCTGAAACAGACAAACCTAGCTTCACCATTAGCATTATCAACAAATTTCTAAATTAGTACTTGTAAAAGAACAGTAGCACAATTAAACCAAAAACATTTATTAAAACAAGTTTAACAATAAACAATCACAATGTTGAAATGACATCAACACTGTACAAACTGTAAACGGAACAGAAATAATCTTGAAATTACACTGTACAAAGTGTATAAATAACAATAATCGGCAACAGTTGAACAGAGAAAACAAACAATTGGTTTAAACAAATTGTACACAAAAAAAAATCAATGCCGAAACTTATTTTTTATAGGTAGCAGCTTATTTTCTTTTTTCATGTCCTCAATTTTCTTCCGAAGTTGGGGACAGGAAGCCACAAATTGCTGTAGGTCCTTGGCATAGGACTGCAGAGTTGTCCCTGGGGTATAAGTAGGAACAGAAAACTGTTCCCCATCTGATGCTATTGTCACCTGTAATCACAAGTACAGAAATGTAGTTAGTAGAATATCAAAAAAGGTTGCACTAATACACCAATAATTTTTTGGGTATCACATAAACAGTGACGGCCCTATCATACACCCGGACGCAAGTGTCTTTTGCTAGTTTCAACCCGGCGCCATGATCATTTTCACGTTAAGCGCCATGTTGTTTAAACAGCAAATGCATTTGCGCCCAATTTTGCACCCATGGGCGTTCTGGTCTGAAAATGAGGCATAGTTCGAATTACAGAAATATCAGTTTTGGGGGGGGTCAGATAATTTTTCTGATATTGTGAAAAAATATAATTACAGTTACAATACAAGTCAACTCCTATTTTCACTGTAGGAACATTTTAATGTAAAGCGATTTCAGACACCCCTATTGTGGACCGTACCATTTTTAACCACCGTGGCTAGAAGCAACCAGGGCTCGCAAAATCGCCTGCCCGACGTCCTGGGGCTATTGTGTTTTCCAGTCGGGCTACCAAAATGCATAACCGGCCTGCCCGACGGGCTATCTGAAATAGTGTTCGCTTCAGTCTTGTTATAATCAGATTCAGCGCGTTCTTCATCTTCAATCCGCAGTGGCTCCGAGCAGAGCACACGTCAGAAACAGAGGACAGGGGCTGAGTCCCAATTCGCCTACTTATACTACGACCTAAAAGTCGGAACCAGCCTACTTTTTTCCTCACAAAAAAAGTACATACTTTTGAGTGTGTAGCAAAAGAGTATGCACGTTCTGGGACATACTTCGATGACGTCATGCAACGTGAACGAGAATGTGGTTGCCTAGTTACGCACACCGCGACTGTTAACAAAACATTTTACATTCCATTCATTCTTATATGTCCAATATAATTTTATTTACTATTCCCATCTTTTTTTCTCATCGTTTTTTCCACAATACATTTTACAATGTGTTTTACCAAATTGAGAAGAGAAGCAGGGCGTCGTCGTAGAACCAAACGCAGGTCGTTTGTGAGGCGGCTGGTTCTGACGTTCATAATGTGCAATGTGTGTAACGAAAGCTATTTTAAAGTTAAAATATTTAAAGTTTATAGTATAACTATTGTTTAACGTATTTTATACTTATGTATACTCAAAAATACCCCGATGAAAATGAACCATGCTTTTACTATAGTAAAAGTGTAGTAACCATGTTTCTTTGGTTGGACTAATAAAGTTAACATTTGTACAGCCACAGTATTACTACAAATAAGTCAGTGTGGTTAAACTATGGTTAGTATAGTAAAAGGTGTTTATTTTCATATGAGTTTATAGTAAGGTATAAATATAAGACAGAAACATCAAAAGAAATACATAAAAAAAGACACTTGCATGACACTGTACTAGAGCCTTTTTATTTATTGTTTTGTAGCCTGATAACCCCACACCATACTGCCAGCTGAATGCAACGGACAGGGAGTCTGACCTCCGCCCCTATCTGCGCCTGACCAGACAATCCATAATCAACCTCATAGAGGCACTGCCTTATCAGGTTGATCATGGATGGTCAAAAGACATAGAGGTGGTGATGTTCCTGTACTGGCTGGCCCATGCTGCGTCCTATAAGGTTGTGTCCTCAGCATTCGACATCCCTAAATCGACTGTGCACAGGGCTATCCTTGGCCTGCTAAAAATTATGGTGCGTCTCCCTCAGGGTGAAGAGTTGGGGGAGGTTGGTGCAGGGTTTGCCAGGCTTGCAGGCTCTCCTGCTTTTCGGATGGCAGTTGGAGCTATTGACGTTTGCCACGTCCGTATAAAGCCCCCAGCAGTCAATGCAGCCTGTTATTTTAACAGGAAATTATTCCATTCAGTCCAGCTCCAGGCTGTATGTGACCACAGAGGAAAGTTCCTTGACATCTGTGTCGGCTTTCCTGGATCTGTCCATGATGCAAGGACCCTAAAGAACAGCGCCATTTACAGCAGGCAGTTATACCCACCTGAAGGCTGGTGCATCCTGGGAGATGGAGGGTACCCCTGCCTGACATCACCCATCACCATCATGACCCCCTACCGTGAGCCTGTTGCCTCTCCAGTTGAGGCCCGCTACAACAGGCATCATTCCAGGGCCAGGTGCGTGATCGAGAGGGCCTTTGGCATGCTGAAGACCCGCTGGAGGTCCATCTTTTTTAAAGCCCTTGAGGTGAGCCCAGACTTCACCCCCATCGTTGTTACATGCTGTGTCATTTTACACAACATGTGCTTTGCCACCGGTGACATCATGGAAGCAGATGTGGGCAATGATGATGATGATGTCAACAACGAGGACAACGCTGACACCAACAGAGAAGTTGTGTACGGTGATTTCATGAGGAACCGTCTGGCAGCAGCAGTTTCCACACCCGACATCCACGTTCCTGCACTCATGGAACATGACTATGTTTAGAGTCATCCATCTTTACTCTCCTTTGTTACAGTTTATATTGTATTGTTTTAAAGTTCTATAGAAGTTATATTTTATTGAACCACATTCTCAGTTAAACAATTAATTCATGATCGTAGTAATAAGCACTTTTGTATTGTTAATATTAAAAATATTCCAATTAACATACAATGTGTCATGGGTTTTCATTATATTATAGTAACACAGGTTAACATCTGTTTATAGTTCTAAACTCGTCTGCAAAAATGTAACCAGGAAGAAAAATTCAATTCTATGGATTTGGGAGAATTTAAAAATGACTCACCCTCCACAAATGATCACTACCTCCTCCTGTCCTGGCTGCTTCTCCAACCACTACTCAACCCTTGATTTCAGATGTTTACTATATATGAAAAACAATACTCTGTGTAGTGTGTCAATCAAATGTGTTCATAAATGCTATACTGATTTTCATAAACTCAATCAATTGTCAACAACTGAATACAGTGGCAATTCATTTTTATATTAATATTCATTCCAATGGACATAATTAACTGATATTAACTATGGTGGACTGCAACAGAGGGTATAACAAAATATATGTCATAATATATATATATATAAAAATATACAAACGTCTGTCGGTCTGTTAACAGCATATCTCTCGAACCGTTAGTCCGAGGGATTTCAAACTTGAAAGGTGTCTTGCTACGGGCACGAGTAAGTGCAGTGCCAAGTTTGAGATGGCGTTGTTTGGATGAGAAATGCAAATGATATTGTTAAATATATCATTTTTAGAGGGTTGTGGTTTAAAATAAACATTCTGACATTAGAGGGTTGTATCTGTAAAAGAAGCACAAAGAAAAGTTGTGGTTTAAAAATAAACATTCTGACATAAAGACTCTGTCAGCTTAACATTAAGTCAGCTATACTGTTTACTTCTGAATATTATATTTTTACTCAATTTTCCACATTTATTTTATGTCACTATGTCAGGATCAGTATTTGCTTTCTACCATAGACAAATAAAAATGTCTCAGAACTTTTGCTGTGTAATTGTAACAATGAGCTCTCAAACACACCAAACCAACAATTACTAAAAACACACACAAAACTGATTTTGCACGGGCATTTTGCACTAGTATATATAACATGTATATTATCAATGGATTTTACATTTACTGTAGAATTAAAGAATGGTCATATTTTTGTTCCTGGAATATAATTTAAGCCAGAACGAATTAATACCATAATCACTCAAACAGAATGAAAAATCATACCAGAGATGGTCTTAATTTACAATTTGATTAATTTATTAATTCATTATAATAATTAACTCTTTATACAAACTGATTAATTAATTACAATTATTTATTAATTAAAGATTTTGTCAGGACCTCCATCAAATTAAGGAGCCTCTCTTCCCTAGCTGCTACCTCTCTTCTCATCTCCTCATCCCTCATCTCCATTCTCACTCTAAATTCTTCTTCTCTCCTCCTGGCTTCTTCTTCTCTCTCTCTTCTTTCTCTTCTCTATTCTTCTCTCCCTCTCTTCAAACTCTCTTTCTCTTCTTTCCTCTCGCAGCTGTGCCTCTTCCTCTCTCTTAGCCTCCCTTTCCTCCAGCTCTCTCAAATAGGAAAGAAGCTCACTCTCTCCTGACCCTCTCTTCCTTTTTGTGCCTCCAATGTTAGAAGGGCCAGGAACAGAGGGAGAGGAACCAACAGCCTCATCCTGGTCACCAGACTGTATTAATACTGGTGGGGTGATGGATGGCTTTGAGCCTAATGCAGCATCCATCACCCCATACCACTTCCAGGATGCGGCTGTCAGTTCCCCTCCCTCTGTGCTGACCCCTGACTGTGGACACTTAAGATCCTATAACATTTGTGGGAAAAAGACTCACAATTACTTACATTTTATTTAACTAATTATTTGGTACTATACGGTTATCCGGACCACACCTGACCACACGTGACCACAACCGCTCTTGGTTGGTCGTAACCCCAGTGACGGGCAGGTTTAGGGGCAGGGTTGGGGTAGGTCATCACATGTGGTCCGGATAACTGTATAGTACCATTTATATTTATGGCAAAATAGAAGACAACATACAACATCACATTTACTTACTTTGTACTTTTGCTTAAGATTTTCCCACTTTTTCTTCACCCATGCCGCTGAAACCTTTCCCAGCAGGTAGCTTTGATGAACGAAGGCTCTTATGGACCCAAAAGAGAGCACAGCAAGCACATATATTTACAAGTTATTCACAACAATATCATTGGAAGTTTTTGAATTTATAAAGCAAACACAGAACATGTGTTACTAAGTTAAAACCTATGAGTATCACTTGTAGACCATAAAATAGTAATAAAATTCCAATAATTCTCACACTAACTTACTCCTTTCTAAAGCTAATTAAGTAAACACATATCCATATCATTTCTCCTACCGAGCACACTTTTGGACTAAAAAACCCAGAGGAACATTTTACAGGAGTTGTACAGTGGATGTATATTTAATTAACGTTACTCACTATAATATTTCTAACAAATCAGAGGGACAGACATTGGGACAGACTTTTCCTACATCCTCCGATAACATTTTTACACAAGATAACAGCAAATATATAAGCCTATGAGACATAACAAATAAAGTAAAATACCAAATACTACAGCATCTGCAAAGGCTTACAAATGTCAATGACCGCTAACGTTACTTACTCAAAACCTTTGATTGCCGCGTTTCTTTTTCCTGTGAAAAGGGCGTCATTGGCAATGCGCCAGTTAATAAGGCGCTCAGTATCTTCATCGGACCCTACTAGATAAACACAGTACTTTTTTGGTACAGCATAAACCCATTAATATAACGAGACAATAAAATATAACTTTAATTAGGGTTAAACATTTGAATTCTTACACTTAAAAGCTGAGGGCGCATCTCCGCTGCTGCATCCGGCTGCCATGTTTACATCACCACAAAGCTCCTCCCTCCCGCACGCAATGGGTTGTGGGCAATATTAGCCGTTAGAGTGTGCATTGATCTGCACTTCGAATTCTAACCGGAAATAGTAGACCATCCGGGTATCTTTGGAATACTCATTTCAACATACTACGATTTGGGACGTACTAATTCTAGTTTCGCATACTATTTAGGACGGATAGTATGCGAATTGGGACTCAGCAAGGGTGTGTGTGTGTGTGTGTGTGTGTGTTTGTGTTCACCTGAGTCTCATTGGTCTGTCAATGTCAGAATATTTGAGATGGCCAATCAAATCAAAGTAGGCGGGCTTTATATACACAGAGGCTGCTGAGCGCGAATTTGAGCAGAGCGACTCGCTTCAGTTTACGTCGAGTGCGAGATGATATGTAAGTAGCTAAACCAAACATTTCATATTTGACAGCTTTTTTAGGTCATAAATGTGAAACGAATGACAAAAATAATCAGACAAACGAATATACTTTTGTCGAATTTCGCCATTTTGAACTGAAAATAGGCCTTACTTATGTAACGTGACTAACAAGTTTACTGTCATTGTGAGGGGACATTAACAGAACATTAACAAAGCCATTTTCATCATGTTAGGCAGAAGATTAATAATGAATGTGTACATGTTGAGAATTAATATACATTTTGTAGCCTTTAGTAAATTAAAAAAGTTCAGCTTTAGGAGGGGAAGAGACAGGGCAAGATGAGGAGACTGAGAGAAACATAAAAAGAGCCAAGTAGCCTAGGCTAAATAGTATATGCTAGTATTTGAATTTGTTTTTAATTGGTTAGAATTGTTTTTACATTCTATTATTTCATATTTTTAGTTCGATAAATGTAGTTTCAGCTGAGAACCCTAATAATATCTTAATGAAACTAGGATTTTATTTTATTCACAGAGACACTATGAGGAAAAGGAAAGGGCACACAGACATCAGGCACTTTTTTGGTGCTAAAAGAGTAAGCAGGAAATATTAGCACTAAGATCTACAAACAATTACATTAAAAGTGTAGGTGCGGTTAGGTTTTATACACTGAATATGTCTTAAAGGTGCATTAAGCAACTTTTCATGTTAAAAATACCCGTTTTCTAACCCATACATGCTTAAACAATTGCCTGATGGGCTGAATGAGCCCTTCTCTGATCACTGAGATTGTCTCTATAATCCTGTAAAGTAAAATAAATAAGAGGGATTCGGGCCGGAATTTTAGACTGGGCGTGACGTCATGCGCGTTCACGGCACGCTCACCTGGCTGTCTGGCAGGTTTGTGAATTCGCCGCCATTCTCCGTAGAAGATGGATTCTAAGAGACCGGCTTGTAGTTCATTTCAAACACCAACGCAAACTCCACGTAAGATTAAAAAAAAGAAAACTTTTGTCCGTGAGCGTGCACACCTCTGGCTGCAGTTTCGCTTGCCGCCAGAGGGGGCATAGTTCTGCAAAAACTCAGAGACTTGCGCAATGCACCTTTAAGGAAAGGGGTGCCCAGGAGACAGGAGAGGCACAGGATGAAAGCCGTGAGCAGGCCGCAGGGAGACGACAGGATGAGGGCAGAGTGCAGGACATACAGCAGGCAGTTGATAGATGGCTGGAGGACGACATTGCACAAGACATTCAGCAGGCAGCAAGAGGGCGGGAGGAGGATGACAGTGTGCAGGACATTCGGCAGGCAGACGGCAAGACAACAGTATACAGAACATTCAGCAGGCAACAGGCAGACGACAGTGTGCAGGACATTCGGCAGGCAGAAAGGAGACGGCAGGAAGATGAGAGTGTACAGGACGCTGAGCAGGCAGCAGGCACACAACAGGATGAGGGCAGAATGCAGGACATTGAGCAGGCAGCATGTGGCAAAGAGGTGAGTTAGAAATTAGGCTGTACTTAAAGGGATTGTCTGGACTGAATCAACTCATAGCCCTGTTGTCCGGGCAGGTATAGGAAAGAGAGAATTTGGTGCATGTAAACCGAATTTGCAAACTGCTAGCTAATGCTAACTAATGGGGGCATAGAAGAACAAAACTAAAACAAAGCTTCCTTGCCCTCATGAGTTAGAGTGGGCTGTTATTTCGCTATTTGGCCCATGTTGTACCAAATTCTGTTGTTCTCATACCTCCCTACAGCACTCTGCAACATCAAACAACAGGGCTATGGGTTGATTCACTCCAGATAATCCATTTAAGGCCTACTGTGTCATCAAGAATGAAATTAGTCTTACAAGCAAATATTTCTGTCTGAAGGCCATTGGAGATGGAGGGACAGAGAGGACAGAGACACCACACTGCTGGACCAGAGAGCAATGGCAGGGCTGGATATAACGTAACCCCTGGTTATACATAAATGATGGATGCCTTGGTTGCAAGCCATGCAGAGACACAAAGACTTTGCTATTGTCTGGTAAATGTCCGGGGATGAATTTTGCTAGTGAATGGGTTAATGGGGCAGTGGGGAGTACCTGCAAAAGGACATTAGCAAAAAAAATATACAAACACAGAGATAGTGCTTCGCACCAGAGGTCTACTGAGATAGCACAACAGAAACAAAAGGAGGTCCTGCCAAAAGCCATTTTGGAAATCAATGTAGCTTTAGTGCAAGAAACAACCAGCTCTTTCAGAACTGCATATGCAGTAGCGAAAGAAAGGTTAGCTTTCAGAAAGATGCCACCTCTCATGATTCTGCAAGAACTTAATGGTTCTGTCATAGGGAATGTGCATAGGTCAGATCATTCTTGTGCTGAAATTGTGAACCACATTGCCACAGAAATGAAAAAAGTGGTAGTGAAGAACATTAAAGGTCCCGTTTTATGCCCCTTTTCACAAGATGTAAAATAAGTCTCTGATGTCCCCAGAGTGTGTATGTGAAGTTTGAGCTCAAAATACCCAACAGATCATTTTTTACAGCATGTTTAACTTGACATTTTTTGGGGCTCAGAAAAACTAGCTGTTTCAGTGTGTGCCCTTTAAATGCAAATGAGCTGCTGCTGGACGACACAGGGGGCGGAGCTTCATGAGCTCACGCTCAGTCTGTCAGGAAAAATTCATCTCACGGAATGATGATAATATCAGAAACTCTCAGTAATGACGTTCATTTCGAGTCGGACAATAATGCCTACAGAGTCAGAGTGCTGTATAGAGATGAAACAGGTATGGTTTAGTAGTTTAATTACGGTTATTATAACGTATTTGTCATCTGCTTGTAGGCTATGTATCCATTATTTATTAATAGCCTACAAGTCTGCAGTCTGAATGATGATCAAACATGTACTGATGAGTTTAATAAAGTTTATTGTACATCACACAAAAGATGAAGCGTCAGTTTTACTTCAGAAAATCACCGTAAGAGCTGAGTAAACACAGTAGCCTAAGTTATAAGAAGTGCGCAAGTAGCCAGTAGAGTTGAGGGAGCATTCCTGTGGGCGGAGGTTAGTCAAGAAACGGTTCTAGTGACATCATTAAAGAAGGAAGTAGAGGGATGTAGTCCAATCGGGCCGTTTTTGTAGTCAACTTCTGTTAAATAAAATATCTCGCTTGGCATTGAACTTTGAGCTTTATAATTTTACAGATATTATTTATGCTCTAACAGCAACATTACACACTAACTAAAGTTTGAAACATGGGATCACGCAGAACGGGACCTTAAAAGAAAAAAACTCACACATTTCATTGACAGTTGATGAGAGCACAGTATTTGGGCTGGCGTATTTGATAGTATTTATCAGGTGTGATGTTAAAGGTGATGGGGATGTTGAGAACATCATCTTAGATCTTGTTGAATTAAAGGAGGGTACAGATGCCAGTTCCATTTATGATGCATTGAGACAAAGCCTAAAGACAGCTGGATTAGATGATGACTTCTTACAAAAAAAACTCATAAGCATTGCAACTGATGGGACCTCAGATTTGACAGGGTGCAAGTCTGGTGTCATTACTAGATTTAAATCTGAATTTCCAAAGCTAAAATCCATCCACTGTATGGCTCACAGGTTGGAATTGGCTGTCCATAAAATCCCTGACTGCCTGCAATCATTTTGAAATATTCATCTCTAAATTGTACAGTTTATTTAATCAATCCCACAAACTGGCCCGATTGCTACAAGAAGTAGCAGATGAGCTCAATGTTCAAATTCTGAGGATAGGGGAGATCTTTACAATCAGATGGGTTGCCAGCAGCTTTAACACTGTGAGAGCTGGTTGGAAAAATTACCCTGCTCTGGCTAGACATTTTCAAATTGAAAGTGAAAATACCGGCAACTCTGATAAAGTGAGGAAGAAGTTCCTGGGACTATTGAAATACCTTAGCAATGCCAGCTTTGTGCATGATTTAGCCTGTATGAAAGATGTCTTGCGTGAATTGAAGAGCCTGTCACTTAAACTACAAAAACGGGAGACAACCATTGTCCAGAGTTACCACCACATCAAACAGACAACAGAAATTCTAAATGCCATGAAATCGCAAGGTGGAAAGTCTGCCGCAAAGGCACAACAAGGCTTGTCAGCTGGTGTTTTTAAGGGGGTGAACATTGTGGGTGACAGAGCAGGAAAGATCAACAGGCAACAATTTTATCAAGCGGTAGTGGACAATCTGACGGCCCGAATGCCAGCTGATGACCTCATTTGCATCCTCCAGCCACTTGAGAAGTCCAGCTGGCCAGAAAAACGTGAGGACCTAGTACTGTTTGGAGAGACTGAGGTCGGTACATTGGCAAAGCTCCTTGGTGAGCCAGGGAGAGAAGCAGTGGAGGAGTTCAGAAATTATAAATTACAAGGAACACTGGAGGGAGGGACCCTGAAAAAACTTATCATTGCAAGTAACACGTACTTGGCCACCTCTGCTGAATGTGAGAGAGGATTTTCGACAGTAAATGATACAGAGAGAAAAACGCGCAACAAGGCACTGACTACCATAGACTATAATGGAAAATTGGTTTCTGTTTATACAGTATATGAGAGGGTTGGGTCTTACCTCCAGGTCTTATGAAATCTAAAAATAAACCAAATCAATATTTCATGAAATAGGCAATAGGCTTCTTGTAAAGGTATTACTTTTACTAGTAATTAGAATGGTATTTCAGTGCACTTAACTTCTAACTTTTGGGAGTTGATCAAAACAGTTCTCTTTTGGATATATAATAACAATGAGATGTTCTGTAGCCTACTGATTATCAGTTTGTCGCATGTTTAGACCTTGTATGTGTGTTGCACAACACATGTTGCACTTGGCGATCACGGTGGGGATTGATATGGTAGTGGACCATGATGGTCATAGAAGAAGTGAAGGAGCAGTACCTCCCAATTATGGTGGGGTAATTCGCACTCTGAAATGAGGTGTGTTCAGGCACATTGTTGGCGCGTTGCTATTTTGAGGCAACTAAAATAGACTACACCATTGACCAACTAAAACCTGCTCTAAAGTCTAAAGTCAATGGCGCAATATTGTTTTTGTTATTTAATGAGCTCATTAGTAATACGGGACGACAATGCGCGTTTGCTTATCACACATGGATGCGCAGCAGCACACAACCCTTTTTATACTATGAAAAATTAAAGGATTAAAATGTAAAAGATTATTATTGAGTCTCTTGGACATAAATGAGGACCGATTACGAGACGTTAGAAGGCGTAAAGAGCTGCTTCACCTGTAGCCTGGTAAGTAATTAAATGTTTTGCTTTAAACAAATGTAAATATTGCATCTATTTTTAAATGTTTTTTTAAATGCTACCCCACGGATTTATTGTATATGATGACTTTGTACCTCTGGATATGATGAGATGAGAAACATTTTTAAGTTCCAGTAATGCTTTTAAAACACTCACGGCGCTGTCCGAGTGCTGAATGTTTCGGCTCTCCACACGTTTGTAAATTCTTTATCTCCTGTTGTTAAAAATAAAGTATTTTTAGAGTACAAACCTTTTCTTGCATATTTGCTAATTATTTTATGAGCGATTATGTAGGCTATCCATACATTTACAGCAATTAAAAGCCTGCTATTTTTAATTCCATGACTGAAAGAAAACGGCTTTTAAAGGGAAATTCCACCAGTGGAGACATAAATATGTATTGAAAGTGGGTCATATATGTAGTAGAATAGTAGCATACATTTCTAATTTGGTTCCTTCTTGGCCGAGAAAAGGCAGAAAATGACTTTTTAGTGCTTGTGGATTGCAGACAACAATCCCCATAGTGCATTGCAATGCTCAGCTCCGCAGGCCACTCCCACTGTCGAACTCAATGGTTAAACTCCGCCCATCAATCTATCAACCAACGATCTAGACTAGAGTTGAGCTCCACTCTCCCACGAGACCGCCTGGAAATCATTTCACACAATTTCTAGTGAAGAGTTAGTTTGCGAACTCATTATTACTCCTCGTTTGTGTTTCGAAATGGTGTGCACTTGCATGGTACCGGGATGTTCAGCCAGCACAAGGAAAAAACACGGAGTAAGTTTTCATAGATTACCCAAAGAGTTGGACTTGTACAAAAAGTGGCTACGGGCCATCAATAACCCGAAGTTCGGAGAGGACACAGCCATTGAAGCACTAAAACATCTGACGGTGTGCAGTCTACATTTCAAGCCAGAAGACTTCAAACCCAACCCCTTAGGAGTGAAGAGACCCGTGCTTGTGAAAACCGCAATTCCGTCGATATTTACCTTGCCAGATGATGACGACGAACAGCCAGGAACGTCTGGAACTAGCAGTGCTAGCAGCGCTAAACGCATTTGCCTGGAGGTAAGGTTCTTTCTGACTCGACTCTATTAGCAGCTAGCGGCTACTGAGAACACACACTGACATTCTGCCCTGCAAAGCAAAAAGGCAGTAACTACGCAGAGTGCAGAACTGATCTGTGATAGGTCTGTTAGCGCATTAGGTCCAACCCCCTATGGGCGGGTTTAAAAGGGTGGGAACTAGTGCTTGTAGTCTCAACAGAAATCCCCCCCCTCTTACACTTCCTCCGACAATGACGCAAAATGACGATTTTTGTGTCATTGTGGGAGGAAGTGTAAGAGGTAAATACGGATTTCTCCCGTCTCAGAGGAAAATGAGAGAGTGTTGCACGACCATTAAATAGTATGACTGGGTTTCTAACAATGCAAAGCTTAATGCAAATGGGTGGAGTGTTCCTTTAAAGGTTTTAATAAAAAAAAATTAAAAAAAATTCAATACAAATGAAAACAACACAATTTTTTAACATCAATCTTTAACTGGTGGTCTTGTTCCTCCATTTAGTTTTTCAGTTTACAAATTCCGCCATCTAAATAGGGATAAGGATGAGACTCTCATTGGTTTATTGCACGTTACGCCCAAAACACACCCATTACACATAAGGATAATAGGAACAACACTTTCAGACCATGCGCTTGGCGGATAAACAAGTTTCCCGTCGTTAAATGAGCAAAAGTGGAATCGGACACGCCCGTTTAGAACGTGCGCTTTAGACAATGCGCTTAGATCATTAAAATAGGGCCCCGAGTCTCATTCACTAATAATTGCATGTTTTTTGTATTTATGACTTTTAGAGTAATTCTGCTTGATTTAGCTAGTTTTATGTACAGATTGACCACCCAAATTAAAGGGACACCAGGCAAGCCTGAGTGTTTTTTCTCTACGAAGTTCCCCCTAGTGTCTGGTAGTAAATGCTTTCAAACACACTGTCGTAAAAAAAAAAACTGTTGTCCCTCCCCCCTCGCCACGAGCAACCCAGCTGAGCAGAGGAACGGGCTATTTCAAAACCAGTTATGTCTACCGAGGCAAGTAAAGCAATATTTTCTTTCCAACTGATGCCGATTTTTTTTTTTTTTTTTTTTGTGTTGTCATGCATACTAGTATTTTTACCGGGAACGAACGATATGAACGAGGCGAGCTACTGCTTTCATGTTTGTTTGTTTTTTGGGAGAGTGGGCACGAGCATAAAAAAATATATATATCGGAGGCTAATATTTGTATAAAGTTATATTAGCAAGGTGTATAAGTTCATCTGGTAGAATGACGGTTTACCTTTGCTTGTCATGTGTGAAGAGTGTCAAGCCGCTGAAGGCCTATTTATACTTCTGCGTCGAACTCACGCTGTAGCTACGTCGTAGGCTGTGTGTAGCGTGCGTACCCTTCGGCGTACCCTGACGTGCACCTCTCCAAAAATGTAACAACGCGTCAACTCTATGCGAACGCAAGCGCTGTGATTGGTCTGTTAGGACCGCTCCCTCGGGTTTCACATGCTCCCTCTGCAAGTGTAATTGCGCGTCAACGAGGACAACGACGCAGAAGTATAAATGAAAACCAATGCGTAGAGGCTCCGGCATAGGTCCGACGCAGAAGTATAAATCAGCCTTTAGAAAACATCAGAACGTTTTTTCTAGCTCGATCATGATTATGTGCAACATGTTTATTGCCTATTATCAGACGCGTTGACTTAGTGATATAAAATAAAAGTGTAAGTTACACAAATAAAACCGACAGAGGAACGGCCAAACAACTACAGAAATCAAACGTGTTTGCTAATGACAATGCTAACATCAAAGTTATAGTATCTAGCGTACTAGTAAGCCCGTAACAGACAGCGATCATAATAAAAATCTTTACAGACAATAGCAAACATCCTGAGGTCACAATTTAAATATTAAACACAGTTTATTCCAAAGATACTTACAAGTGCAACAGCAAGAAGGCCAAGTCAGCATCGGACCGGCTTTCTGTTTCTCTCAGTTCTCGCCATTCTGAAAAAGCCGGTCCGATATTTACTCGAGTCTGACTTCTTGCTCGGTCAGTCTCCCGTTTCCTGTTTCGTTGGTCCTCCGACAAAGATTTCCTAGCTTTCTGCTTCTTTTTTACAGGCTCAGCCATAACTCAATCTATCGTTGCCCTTTGCTTATAGCTAGCCGGTGCTTGAATGGGGACGTGTATGTGGGCTGTGCAGTGCCGTCAAGCAATTCGTTACATCGCAAGACCTGATATCACGTGATACTTCCTGGCCCAAAGTTGCAAGTGAGTTTTTTCCGCTCTTGGGCACCAGGAGGGTGCGAAACCACCACCATTCAACCCGAAATAAGTAATATAACCATTCCACTGACTCCGAAGCTGTTCAGTTAAGGTAAAAAAGTTACTTAGATCACCTTTAAGACTATACATATATCAGCGGGTATATACATGTTATAACAGTACAGATCATATCATATATTAAGCTGCATGAAAACATGCAGTTTAGAAAGCTAAGGTATAAATAGAGTAGCTTCTAATGAATATAATAAAAGTGGTGCATCAAGGGTCTATAAGACTACTTGAAAAATAAACACAAAAACCTAGAAAAAAACTTTATTAACAAAAGCAGTAAACACTGCTCAGTCAAGACATGTACCTGAATTTGACTATCAACTTGTTTTATAAGGTACATCATGTTTTCTGTTAAAAGTGATTAAAAAAAATGTAAGGAAAGAGGAGGTGTGAGTTTGGCCTAGAAATACTCTAACTTCTTTTTTTAACCTTTGCCAATGTTTAGCATGAGTAATCCAACTCTTCAACTGTGCTAATACGTCAGAATGCATCAAGTACCGTTAAACCTGCCCTTTAATAGGTATTAATTTACTAGAGGCTATATTTCATACTGCTGTTGGACTGTACAGCAATAAAGAAGTGCATTTCTGTTATTTAGCCAAGGCTCAGTGATATAGAGGATTAGCCTGGTTAAAACCAGACCATTCTCAGTAGTAACTGAGTTATGGTCTGGCAAAGCTTCATAAATAACTCATTTCCAAAGGGTATTTCACCAACGGACGTCGCTCAAATGCCTCTGGGCACAATTGGATAGACCTAAAATCAATCAGAGCGATCATCATCGTGTAAAGCCATATGCTGCGTCCCAATTCGCCTAAGTTACACTACGCCATAAAAGTATGTACTCTTTTTGTGAAGAAAGGGTATTTACTTTTGAATGTGTAGCAAAAAAGTAGGCAAGCTTTGGGACATACTACTCGTCATCTTTATCGGACGGATCTGTCGCGTGCATCCTGTCACGTAAACTGACCTGTCAATCATCTTGTCACAGTTAAAATCCTCTATTAAATCTAATTTCATTTCCTACCGTTTCGGAGAGAAATGTAGTAGCACGTTCATCTGCCAGTGGGTCTTTCATGGAGACTGTCCTCATGTGTTTGCTATTTTAATATGCATTTAAAAGTTGCTGCGCTTCACCAACGGACGTCGCTCAAATGCCTCTGGGCGCAATTCGATAGACCTAAAACCAATCAGAGCGATCGTCATCGTGTAAAGCCCACCTCAACGTTTCTGATTGGTGCCGCGATTTCGAGGGATTAAAAATGGGCTTGAATGAGCTCTTTGCCAGACTACTTGCAGAGCAAATCTAAATTTGCCGGAAGTTGTCAGGGTTTTCCCAGGCTAATAGAGGATGGATAAAAATAATAGAAAAGCCTCTTAGTATAACAGCACCATTAACTTTGTGCACATTGCAAAAATGATTATACTTTTAAATCACTAAATATTCTTAAAATTATCACCTTCATGAAATCCAGGAAGACCGGCATAATTTGTGCAGTTAGGGGTTGCCATAATAGCTGGTACAAACACATTAAATCTCTACAAAACATTTGTTTTAACCATAATACACGCACACGAGCTAAATGTGTATGTGGCGCACTTGCACCCATGATCTGTATCCACACATCCATCCAGTAAAACCTTTCATAGACACTGCTAGTAAACAATAAATACAATAATTGTTCAAAAACAACTAAAATTATGCTGATAAAAATATGCTGATTTGGCTGGTTTATTTTTTTCTACTACATATTATTACAAAAATGCGATTACATTACAGAATATATACGACATAAACTGCTTATTAGTTAATGTTTATAACAGTTCTTAATGTGTTGACGTGTACTTTTATGTTTTAAATGAAATTTTTTTTTTTTTATAGGCAAATCATTTCATAAAACAAAAACAATACTAAATATTTTTGTGACATTTTAAACATATGCCTGAAAAGTTTAAAAAAGTCTTGGTATATTTCATGTAAAAACACTCGACTGTCTTTCCCATTGTAAAGATATTGGTATGCTATTATAATTGCACATTGAATACCTGTCACCCCCGAGCAACAACACAAAATGATTAAATATATCTTCTTATGATATATCAGGCCACTTATTAATTTCATCCACCCATTGGTTCATACATGGCAGGTGTAGTAAATTTTTACCATAACTGTTTAAATCATGTTTTATGCATGCTCCCATGAATATTGAAACGGACGTCAAGGGAAATGCGTCACATCACTTACTTCCGCGTTCGAAAATAAGGTGGATAGATGTGAAATATTTATTTTTATGAAGTCTATGATGCTATGTAGCCACAACTTCATATTTATTGTATATTATCATTCCAACATTAATTTGTAATGCAATAAGTTTGTTTATAAATTAGGTACAAGAACATTGCTTCAACGGAACTTGATGAATTGTGTTTGGACATATTAACAAGTGCATTTATAATGTACAGTACCAGTGATGTTTAGTTCTTCAATTTGATGTTTTAAAAAATAGGAAAGTGGTCACAAGTATAAGCCCTGGAGTAGAGCAGGAGTAAAATGTAAACGTCTAACCTTTCTTTCTTTTTTCTTTCAAAGATAAGATTATCACTCTTAAAGCAGAGATCACCTTGCTCAAAGATGAGTGTGATTTTTTGAAAAAGGAAATTGAAAAGATGAAGTCTGCTGTCCCATGTGCAATGGCACAAAGATATACTGTTCCTATAGTGCCACAGCCCTCAGGTTTGTGTTTCATGCTTTTTTGTGTTTTTTTTAAAAAAACTATGCCTTTTTTAAAAAAAAAATTCTGCTGCACTACAGTCATTATCACTATAAAATATCACAACCCCCCCATGATCTGCCTCAAACTTCACCAAAATGTGTTTTCTTCAAATTTACAGTTACTACAGTAATATAAGGTGGCACAAAATGTTTTAGAGTGGAGGATTGTTCGACAACTTAAAATTGAAGGTGTAGCTTGCTAAGAGCATATATATATATTCATATTTTTGCAGTGCAGCTGCCACGGTTCATGAATCCACTGTCTCTCTCTCGTCTTGTGTATTGTGTGTGTGTGTCTGTGGGCGTGGTCACTGATCACTGCTGATCAGCAGCGCCGGCTGGTACCAATCGTTTGTGCCTATATATGTGCAGTAACTGGTGTCTCATGTTGTCAGATCGTTGTGGTTCTCCGGTGTGTTCCCGTACTGTCTCCGAGCTGTCATCTGGATTGTGGATTCCCCTCTGTTCTTTGTCGTATCTGTCGTTTGGATTCCTGCACTCTGCACTGGATTCACGAGCACCGTCACGAGGATATCACCACGGGATTATCGAGCACCATCACGAGTTGTCCACCGAGGTCCCTGCGTTACTTACCATCAAAGCTTGTGACCGTCTGACCCACCATCTGTGTTGACTTTCTGTGTTGTTTGCCTGACTGGCTACTGATTATCACCTTCTTAATAAAGCGTTATTTGCAATTGCATCCTGCTTCTGTCTTCGTCACAGAACGATCTGACCACATGATGGATGCAGCAAGCGCAACAAGTTGGGACTATTTTGCTTCTCGCAGCATAGCGAGGATGGATCAACAAGAAGAGAGTATGGCCAGCACAGGTCGGGCGGTCCAAGCTCTTGTGACGCAGGTGTCCGAGCTCACTCAGCAACTTCAACATCTGAGGAGTCCCGCTGCGCTACCCACACCGCCCGTTCAGCCCATTCCACCTCCCCTACACCATCACCACAGCAGTCGCAATGTACTATCCCATCTGGTGTAGAACCTATGTGAGGCAGTTCTGGATTTATTACAAAACCACTGGTCTCACATCTGAAATTGGTGTGTGAATGCATTTGCTGACGATAACAAGTTAGTGCCTGTTGTTCATGATCACACCATTAAAAACAAGTGGTTGTTTTACTTGTAAAGCCTGCGCTTAGAGGGTAACAAATATTTTTGATGAGGCTTTGTGATGGATTCTCAGATGGTGTGGAACAAGCAGCTTTCATGCGTGAGGCTGTAATTCTGCCAGCCCTAAATCTATACCAGGCTTTACTTTTAGACTGTTCTCTTGTCTGCTGTTCTATTGTGTCAGCTTGCCTTTGAGAAATGTCAACTGCAATGGTACCACAGTGTAAGAGTAACTGTTCGCTTGTCATAGAAATGCACTGTTCATCGAATAGCTCACTCAGGGGCTGGCCAGTATCGGTGTTCGACACTGGAGCATAGAACTCTGCATAGTCTTTCATGACAGACAGCAAGACTGGTTTATCACCTGTAGCATGCAGCTCTCCCACAAAAGTAGCGATCTCAGCATCTGTTGGCTCTGACACATCAGGTAGCTTTTGTTTGTCCTTGTATTGTATTGGTTTCCCTTCTGAAAATGTTGTGTCCAGTCTGTGTTTGATTGTAGTGTTTGAGTGAAAGTCAATGTTTTCGACTTCAAGGTACTTTTCCTTTGGTTGTCCACTTGGAAGTAACCAATATGCAAGTTTTTCTGTCACAGTTTGGGACTCACGGAGCAAAACAGTTGCCTTGATGGCGAAAAGAACCGCTCCAACATGGCTACATGTCTCGCCTAATCCCGCCATGCAGGTGCAGTGTGCAGCCAAGATAATGCCATCCTTCTGGGCAGTAACCCATGGGCGCAGAGGTGGGGCACTTAACTTCTGACTGTGTTTAACCTATGAAACACAAAAACACAGAATTGCATTTGTAAGATATTTGTCTATTATTCTGACAGGTCAATTTAGCTCAAAGAAATTATTCATTAATTTATGGGGAATTCGAAAGAATCACTTATTACGACCGAGCAAATGATTCGTTCGGGGTTCATTTGAACTGGCCGTAACTCAGCTCTGCAGCAGATATAAATATCCAACTATAGTTAAATACTATTTGTTTAGCAAGGTAACTTAGATCAGCAGTTTAAGACATTAAATTCGTAAGCACATAACACAAGTAACACTTCTCTTTAAAATTACAAACAAACGTATGGACTCCTCGTGCCTGATGTCTGGGGCGGCCAATCACGTGGTGTGCTGGCGGATTAATTAAAGTCTTTGTTGAAGCTGGCTTTGCAGAAGAAACGTGGACCGAAATCTTGCCACAAAACTTAACTTAACTTAGGACCGAGACTCACAACTGAAATGAAAGGAAACTAAGAAAAGAAAGGAAATTGAGACGAGAGTAGACGATGGCTTGAATGAAGTTGTTTAACCCATGTTCTTCTGATCTTGATTTGGGTTCTTTCATCTGCGCATTTACGTGGTTACTAGTCTATTACTCCATCATTGCTTCTCCATGATGGTTTTTGAATCTACCTTTTCATTTTCTCTTCTGCTCAAAGCTTTGTTCTGGTCTAAGATTTTAAACTCAAATGTTTGTCCGGCCTCCTGGAAGAAATCTGACCAATTAGACACTGACTTTATTTAGGAGGTGGCGTTCTCTTCACTTCTTATCGTAAATCAAGCTTATCTGTGATCCCCTTACTCTCTAAGCTCTAGCAGAGAGGAAAGAGGCCACAGTTTAGACATTATTACTATTATAAGAATACGAAACATTTTACACAGATTTCAATCAAGCCATCTTTTGAATCAAGAGCATACAATCATACTGATATGAAACACAACACACTTTCATTCAAACATCTAACAGTTATAACCATTAAATGACTTATATGGCATCTAAGCATATTAGATACACACATATATTGTAGAAACAACATAGAATTATGTAGTTGCATGATGTTTGATTATAAGTCCATCGAAAATTGTTCTGGGATGGTTTTATGTATTGCTATAGGTAAAATCTCAGTTCTTGTGGTTTGAAGAGATTAGAACTCTGGTTTGGTCATTCAGAGGTCCTAAGAAGAAGATGGTCTGTTTTGCATCTCTGTCGTGGGGGTCGAGCAGCTTCTGCTGTTATCTTGATCGAGCACTGAGCTGTGCCATCTCTGAGCCAATCATTCTTTTCCAAGCTATCTCACATTGACAAGTTCTTCCTTTAGTTTGGCTCATCTCTTTGAAGCTTGCATGGCCGTAAAGTTCTTAGATGGGGGTTTTCGTTGGTTAGGTAGACTGGCTGGAGCCTTCTTTTATGGCTCTGGGGTTGATGATTTGGTGTCTGGAATGTTGAGTTCTGTGTGGAATTATGTTTGAACAATTCACCTGGAAGATTCATTTGTGTTTGTTTCGCACTCAATCCTACACATTCAAGATTTAAAACAAGATACATGAATTACATTCATTCTGTAATTGTGTGTATGGCAGCTTCTATTCTTATCTTATGGCAAATTGCAGTTCAAACATTCACATGCCTAGGTTATTATTTTCACAAAACACAGTTTCAAAAGGTTTTCAGATATTGTGGTATAATATCTGAAGCAGAAACAGAAAGAAAGTATAATGACAACAAACGCAACAGCTTCAGATGTTATTCTGCAGCCTGTTGCACCAGCTGTGTGTAGGTTCAAGGGTAGCTTAATTACAACGTAAATTATTACTAAGTTGTGATTTATGTTTCACTAAAATAAAATGTTGCACCACGGAGATAAGTTACAACATTACTCTGAGTAACAACTAGGGTCTGTGTAAATCATAAAATGTCACAGAATTATACTCACTAATCCTAAAACAGCCGTTTTCCTGCATCTTTTTTATTCACTGCATGTTGTGGTCATTTTTTAATTCACTGCAATGTAGAAGGCAATTTTTTTTAATATTGTGCATGTCTCAGGCTGTTCCACCAAAGGAAAATAAATGTCTTAAGCCTTGTATTTTTTAAAAACGTTTTATTAATAAATTAAAGGCATAGAACCATTTAATTAACACTAACTTTATTCTCATCTGAATTATAAATAATGTATTTCTGTATAAAATAATACTACCATTAAAAACTAATTTTATTTTATTTTAATCAATGTAGAATGTGTAACTTACTCACTGGGGGTGACTGTTGGGTGACAATTGTAGGTTACATTTTGACATGAGTTTACAGTTTGTCAAAAGCACAATGTTGTGTTTTATTGCGAGTGTACACAAATATAAGTAAACACTTTGCAGTTTGAATGATGTCTTATGTTCTTAATGATGGATTAATTCATGTGTTATAAACATATGATTCTTTGCTACTTTGAGTAAAACTCACTGTTTTAAACAATTTTGCTGTAACTGAAACAATGATTCACTTGTCAAACTAAGTTTGGTTGTTTGTTAAATGCAGCTAATGCCGATTTTTGCATACAGATTGTTGTGTGGTGTGATTTATCATAGGGCGTGACACCATGACATTTGGTGTGACATTCAGAATTCTTAGAAAAAATTAAGGCTTTTTGGTTATTAATCATAAAATCATCAATGTGACAGATGGGGAATAATACCAGCGAAGGTTACAAGCATTTTGTTACTTTTATAACAACGTATTCCCTAATTAATTTGAAGTATATTGAAAGATTATGAGTAAACGTCTTTCTATGAGTGTTGATAAAGTAAAATAATGCAATATGTAACATATTTGCACATAAGAAATGCTATACTTTTATATAGTAATGATAAAGAATCAGGATAAATTGACTTACATTATCACATTATACCCCTTTTTAATATAATACACAATAACATTCATGTCACACCACATGACAATTTTAGTCACAATAAACTAGTGAATAAATGTAAATTTCAGGACAAAATCTACAAGACCACATGTATATTTGGAAATATAAGAGTTGGTAGAATATAACCCAATGAGTTCCATGACTTACATTTGAGGGTTTTTTTTGTACTTTTTTTCACCTCCATTGTTTGCATTGCCGCTCTGTCCATTACTTGAGGGGTTCCGATTGCATTAGGCAGTTTGTGAATGAATGTGATGACATCAAACACCCCAAAGCGCTAACCTCAACAAAACTAAGGAAACGCATTGCTATCTGTTCATCCTAAACTTTCAAGCTTCAGAGCATTTATAACGTAGAAGTAATCCATGTGGTTTAATCCCAGTTTTGTGATGTGAATGCTCTCTCACTTAATCCACCCACTTAACATTATTCAACAATTGCAATAACTGTGAACTGGACTTTGCATTGATGCAGCACACTCAATTATACACATTTTCTGGTTAAAAGGGATTCTTTGCCTCATATTCCCTTTTCCTTGTTTGTTATATGTTGCTCCGCCCTGTTTTTTGTGCTAATGTTGATCTCACTTAATCCATCTATTATTCATATTCTCCACCAATGCAATAACTCTGAACTGGACTTTGCATCGCTGCAACGCACACAATTATACTCATTTTTCCTGGTTACCAATGATTCTTCGCCTCATATGTGATTTTGTGTTATTACCAAATATATGTTCATTGTTTGTGTATTACCAAATATGTTCATTGATTATTGTGCAATACCAAATATATGTTCATTAAGGACAAATTATGTTTTAAAGTTGTTGTTTTTTAATCCAGTGTTTAGTGTAAAATATTACTCCCGGTATTAGTGCTATAATTCCACAGGGTCTTAGTCTTTATTCATTAGATGAATAGGGAATTTTCATGTGAAGTCCTCAATTTAAAGGAGTATATTATCTTTAGGTCGCAGTCAACATGACTGGCTAGGAACACAACTTCATTAGAAATAGAAGAAAAATAACCATGGGACAAACAAGATCCCCTTTAGCAAAACTGCACAGTTCATTCAATGACCAATACAATGCAGACAAAGTACAGTTGGTGTCCTGCAGACTGAAGCAGGTCAGGCTGTGACCAAAATTTGAGGGCTCATTGATTTAGAAAAGTCTCTGGATTGGCTTTTTTATGCCATGTTAATGGCTAAACTAATATAGACGTGTGCGGATTAATTTAGAGGATATACATTATAATCTAAAAAAGTTTATATGGTAATCAAGGGCAAATAATGGAAGTAGTTGATGTTTTACAGATAGTGACTTTGGTCCCTTCTAAGATATAAAGATTAGAAATGTGTGTGTATCTGTGAAAGTGGACCCCACAACTCCTAAATGTTAGATCCGGGCCCCACAAGTGACACAAAAACGCATGTGCAAACAATTTTGTTTGAATTTTGGTATATTGAAGTGATATTTCTTATTAGGAATTTTTTGTTATCTTGCTTGATTTTTTACAAGTCTGTAGAACCACTGGAAGTGGTGGACCCCACAATTGGGCCAAAAACGGTGGTCCCCCTTATGATAGAAAAACAAGTGTGTGTGTGTGTGTGTGTGTGTGTGTGTGTGTGTGTGTGTGTGTGTGTGTGTGTGTGTGTGTGTGTGTGTGTGTGTGTGTGTGTGTGTGTGTGTGTGTGTGTGTGTGTGTGTGTGTGTGTGTGTGTGTGTGTGTGTGTGTGTGTGTGTGTGTGTAATATATGTCATTGTGATATAAAGAAAAAGACAAGACTATATAAATCATAGCCTTAGTTTAAATCTGAAAATACTTTATATAAGTACATAGAGCACACTTTTATATTGACAACATGACTAAGCATTTTGACTATATTGTTTGTGAACAATGACACAAGGACTTTTTATTCTGATGGCACTAGTATGTTCATTGATATAAATGCTGACTTTTGAGAGATGAACTAAGGATTTTGAGCAAGTTACAGGCTTTTGCAGGAAATCCATTGTGTGGTGCTGCTAGTATGAAATATTTTGAGAAATGCATTTACTGGTTTGCAAATCTTAAGGATGATTCAAGAAATGTACCAAAGTGACTGAGAAAAACTGTCAAAAGGACATTCAGGGTAAACAGTATGTGCAAATGGATTTAGTAAAAGGGTGAACATGATTTCATCAAGTACAATGTTCCTGAATAAACATCCTTTTTGATCATTGAGCAATATATAAGTTAACAGTTACAGTAATATCAGCTACTGGGTACATAAAAACCTGATAAAACAGTCTTTATAGCTATTTCTTCCTTTAAAACAAAACAGGAAATATCTTTATTTAACTACGCCCAATGCACACACGCCGATTTAGCCACTCTATTTATTAAACCTCAATCTTTTATAGACAATACAATTTTGTACATACTTTTAAATTATTTAGTTGACACATTAAATAGCCTATATATTATCTCTTTTTTTTCCAGACATCCTGTGTCAGTCTCCCGCAAGTTTTTGGAACACATCTCTGAACAATTAAAGTCGATAATTACTGTACTTCTGCAAAGACCCCAAGAAACGGATTATATATATTATCAGCTGGAAAGTTTTGTTCAAGTTGTTTATCATTTAACTGCGGTTGTTTGACTGTCGAGAGAGGATGAGATTTTTCATTTTTTAAACAGCAGTTTGGAGTTTTTGGCACCAGAAGTTGGTATAGGCCTAAACTTTGAAGAGTGTGGTCAAAATATGCAGTTTTTACTGGGACAACGTTTTAAAGTGTATGAGATTGCAAGGATGTATGGAGTTTCCTATTCAACTATTAGGAGGTGGATGAAGGCATACAAACTTTCTGTACGACAAACATATTCTGACATCAGTTCGGAAAGCTTGAAAGAAGTCATTCAGAACTTCATTGGTCAGTACCCGAACAGTGGATACAGGATTGTCGATGGCCACCTGAGATCCGTAGTCATAAGGTATGACCTTTATACTTATATATTTTTCTACAAATCGTACATTTGAAAATTGCTCAATTCATACAATAAATCATGCAATTTTGCATGTTTTAATATATGATAGCTGTTGTATATTTGCAGATAATCCGATGTGCTAATAGTCGGCAAGAAACGGAAGTTGTGGTGTTTTTTTTTTATTACTTATTGTGATAAATGTCCACGTGACGAAGCATTAGCGTTTCTCAATTTTGGAGTGTTTTCAAACCGATGGGCGTTTCTAAGGCTATGTTTACACGTGGACAAACTCGTGTATATGCCGTCAAGAGCATGCCAAACCTGTAGGTGGCAGTGTAACAAGAAGCTCAAGCCATGTTAGCCAATCAGAATCCCGAAAATATAGGTCGCACCTTTGACACAGTGCAAGTTCTGTCGCATACTGTGACGTCGACTGCCTAAAACTCTGTTTTTCTCAGTTTACATGCAAACGTGCAAACAGAGTTCTCTTACGAGAGGTCTCTCGTACTGCGTAAGATATCTTACGCTAGGGGAAAATCCTTTTCCGCGAGATATTGAAGCCCAAAATTATCCTTAATTTTGTAATAATGCAAAACGCGTTGCAGCAGCAATGCAGACATAGGCGAGACAGCTCGCGCGCCTATTGGCTGCTCTGCGGCAACTGCAGCAGCCTATCGAGCGAGGCCTGGCGTGACGTCAGACCCAATCAGGGCACTTCGCGCCCGCTGCGTCACGTCCCGCCGAAATGGGCGTGGTCTAGGCCTATAAATATCGCTCGCAGGCAGCTATTATCTGATTTTTCATCCTTCAAGCGAAGCACACGCATCGCTGGAGCTGGATAAGAAGCCGCGCCGTCTGAGAGAGAGCATCTTCAGCGGGACGAGTCACTGAAGTCGCTGGCCGCGCCGCCTTCCTTGCCTTCCTGCTGCGCTATCCGGCGTTATATCCTTTCTCTGCTACTGTGTTTATGTATGTGTGTGTGCTCGCCGCCGCGACACACACTCCCATTGCACTAAAAGAGCTGGGCGTCTTTTTCAAGACGCCCCTTTTCCTCATCACGCAGCTCTCGCGCTCGCTGACGGCGACTGCCCTCACTGCGAGCTAGTTACTGCCTATGGTGACTCTGAGGACTCACCTGGCATCCTTCTCCGAGACTGCTCCTCCGCCCCCCCACCCCCAACCCGCAAAGCTTGCCGGTTCGCCCGCTTGCCTTGCCTGCTTGGGGGACGATACCTGTTCTCCCTCTGTTCGAGCCGCGCACACCGCGCCGCTCACAGAGGATGTCAGGAGCGGGCGGTCACGGGGCTAGCTTTCTCTCTCCCTCTGTTCAAGCCGCGCAAACTGCGCCGCTCACAAGGGAGGCTGGAAGCGGACGGTCGGGGTTAGTTTTTTCTTTACGTTATAAGAAAGCTACCCTGCCTCTGCGCCCCATTCATGCGTCACTCACCGGCGAAAGGAGAAAGGTGTGTTTTTAGTCCCTCCGAGGATGGACTGACCTTCAATTTCTCATACATTTCCCAGTTCCCTGATCAGGCGACTGGAAATATCAATATTGCAGCAGGCGAGCCTGTTTTAATACAAGCGCGCCTGCAAGCATACGCTGAAGAAAACATGTGACGCTGTTATATGCTCGTGCATCCGAAAGCCTTTGTGTGTCCCCCTGTGGCTCAGTGGCGGAAACATTGGTTTTCCTCACGAGAGACCGGAGTTCGAATCCCGGTCTAGCGGCAGTTAAAATTATGCCGCCAATGCTTCGCTCTGTCAGTTCCCTGAAAAGTGACTGCAGATGTGCATTTTGCAGCCAACGAGCGCGTTGCACAACCCGCTCGCCTGCACCCAAACACCGTTTCTATGGTTTCCGTGCGTCACTGGCGAAAGGAGAAAAGAGCGTTTCTGGTCCCCCCGCGGACGGACCGACCTCCTCTTTCTCGTACATTTCTCATTCCCTCTGAAGTTCGGGCGACTGGAAATGTCAGTATTGCAGTGAGCAAGCCTGTTGTAATACACGCATGCCTGCAAACAAACGCCAGCACGTTGACGCTCTCTTATAATACTCGCGCTAACTGAGTTATAATGTGTCTCCCCCTGTGGCCCAGTGGCAGACACTCAGGTTTTGCACGCGAGAGACCCGCGTTCGATCCCCGGGTCTACCGGCAGATAAAATTATGCCGTCAATGCTCGCTCTGTCAGTTCCCTGAAAAGGCGACTGCAGATGTGTATTTTGCAGCCAACGAGCGCGTTGTACAACCCGCTCGCCTGTACCCAAACACCGTTTCTATGGTGTTCCGTGCGTCACTGGCGTAAAAAAAAAAAAAAAAAAAAAAAAAAAGGGCGTTTTTCTGGTCCCGCTGCGGACGGACCAACCTCCTTTTTCCTATACATTTCCCATTCCCCTCTGGAACTCAGGCGACTGGAAATGTCAATATTGCAGTGAACAAGCCTGTTGTAATGCACGCAGGCCTGCAATAAACGCCAGCATGTTGACGCTCTCTGTTTCTATGGCAACTTCTCGCTCGTTCAGTTCCAGTAAATGTGACTGTTCCAGTGTATCCTGCAGTAAACAAGTCGGTTCTGTCACCCGCTTGCCTGCACACAAACGCCGTTTTTACGGCTACCCAGATAAATCCCATAAGCGTGAATTTTTCTGGTGTCCCGGCCACGGCCGATGGTGCTTTATGTGTAGAAAGAATGCCCACTGCCCAGTGCCCATCTCTACACACAAGCACAGCCCGTCACACAGGGCTTGCGCACATGAATCGACTCGATTGCGCTTCAAACATGGTGAATGTGCCCACTAACACCACGTTATGCATGTCTCACGGTTTCTGTAAAAACGAAACCAACGTGCATTCGCTTCACTCAAGCGAACAATGCTTTCAGTGTGATATGTGCCCGCTGTCCCGCGCCCACATCCACACATAGACATGACAGTTCCTACGGGAACCGCCCAGCCCTCCCCCTCGCGGTTGACCACCGCAGAGGAGTCGAGCGCGGGCAATCTGCCCGCTGTTATCAGCGCGCCCCATGCCTCAAATGTCACGAGCGCCATGCTTGTGTTACAGCACGCCGAAGCTTCTCCATCGCTGAGCGAGCGGAGCGCGCTTCGTATTCAACCCCTAGCTATCCATGCAGACGCATGGGCAAAGCTACCCGGGGTTTCGAAGTGGGTGCTGAACATTATAGAAAGAGGCTATTCGCTGCAGTTTCGCCGACGCCCTCGCCGCTATGTGGCGCGCGTCGAGACCACGGTAAAAACAGAAGTAGCACATTTACTTCGAGCCGAAGTGACGAAACTATTGAGCAAAGGGGCCATAGAGCCTCTCTCTCTCTCAAGTTCAGAGCGAAGGAGGGCTATACAGCAGATACTTCCTGGTACCGAAAAAAGACGGGGGTCTCAGACCCATACTAGATCTAAGGCAACTGAACAGAGTGCTTGTGAAGCGACAGTTCAGGATGCTCACGACCAGGCAAATCCTTGTGCAGATTCGCCAAGGAGATTGGTTTTGTGTCAATAGATCTGAAAGACGCGTATTTTCAAATACAGATAGCGTCACGTCACAGGCGATATTTGAGATTCGCCTTCGAGGGCCAGGCATATCAGTACACAGTCCTGCCGTTCGGTTTGTCCCTGGCACCCCGTACATTTACGAAGTGCATGGATGCGGCGCTCGCACCCCACAGAATGAGAGGCATGCGAGTGCTGAACTATTTGGACGATTGGCTGATTCTAGCGCAATCTCGCGCAGTGCTCATAGAACACACGACCATTTTACTCGATCACCTCGAGGATTTGGGTCTCAGTGTCAATTGGGCGAAGAGCTCTCTGTCACCGAGTCAGAAGATATCTTTCCTGGGCACAGAATTGGACTCGCTGTCCATGATAGCGCGACTATCACCACAGCGCGCGGTAGACATTCAACGCACAGCGAACTCTTTTCGCTGCGGCGCGTCTGTCCCGCTCAAGAAATTTCAGAAGATGCTAGGTCTCATGGCCTCAGCATCGTCAGTGCTCCAGCTGGGCCTGCTCCGCATGCGCCCGCTGCAGTTTTGGCTGAAAGCGCGAGCCCCACGCAGAGCGTGGGCATCCGGTTCGCTTCGCCTCAAGGTCAATCAGAAGTGCGTCACAGCTCTGGAACCTTGGAGAGCGAACGACTGGTACCAATCAGGTGTAAGCCTGGGGACTTCCTCGAGGGTGAAAGTGGTGTCCACGGACGCATCCACCTCGGGATGGGGAGCGCTGCTCGAGGGCAGACCGTTCTTCGGCCATTGGTCAGAACGGGAGAAGCTCCTGCACATAAACTGCCTCGAAATGCTGGCAGTAGACAACGCGCTGACGCGTTTTTGTCCCCAAATAAAAGGACACCACGTCTTGGTCCGTTCGGACAACATGTCTGTGGTGTCCTACATAACTCGCCAGGGCGGCATCAGATCCGAGAAACTGTACAGGCTGGCAGAACGCCTCCTGGTATGGGCTCAGTGCAACCTGCGCTCGCTCAGAGCAGCGCACGTGCCAGGGATCTTGAATATAGGACCGGACAGACTGTCCAGGAACAATGTTCCGGCAGGCGAGTGGTCTCTACACCCACAGACAGTCCATCTGCTGTGGAAGAAATTTGGCAGAGCAGAAGTGGACCTGTTTGCGTCTCAAGAAAACGCTCACTGTCAAGAATTTTTCTCCAAGAGCAGGAGCGCGCTGGCCCATGTGTGGCCCCGCCGCCCGCTCTATGCTTTTCCCCCCGTCTCTCTCCTGCCTCAGGTGATAGAACGGATCAGGGAAGAAGGATGCTCAGTACTGCTGGTAGCACCGTTCTGGAAAAACCAACCTTGGTTCCCGGTCGTGATGCAGTTAGCAAGTACTGCCCCGTGGCCAGTACCAATGAGGAGAGATCTCCTCTCACAGGCCCGCGGCTCGATCTGGCATCCTCACCCGGAACTATGGTCCCTTCATGTCTGGGCCATCAACGGGTACATGTTGGACTCCCTAAAGGAGTATTAAACACGATCACGCAGGGTAGAGCTCCGTCTACAAGACGACTCTATTCTTCGAAATGGTCGGTGTTTTCGGGCTGGTTCACAGCCCGCGGTGTGTCACCCACAAACTGTGGTGTGACGGAGGTGCTTTCCTTCCTACAAGAGCTGTTGGATGGGGGCAGGGCCCCCTCCACGCTCAAAGTTTATGTGGCGGCTATAGCAGCGTTCTCAGAAACAACGCTTGGTCAGTCAATAGGAAGGAACGATTTAGTCATCCGCTTCCTTAGAGGGGCTAAGAGACTGAATCCTCCCAGACCTCCCTCAGTCCCCGTATGGGACCTTTCTACGGTTCTGGAAGCCATGAAAGGTGCGCCATTTGAGCCTTTACAGTCAATCGATTTGAAACACCTGTCTTTCAAGACGGTGTTTTTGCTGGCTCTCGCTTCAGTGAAGCGCATAGGGGATCTGCACGCGCTCTCTGTGAGCGCGGCGTGCATGGAGTTTGGGCCCAATGACTCAAAAGTTATACTCAAACCTAAAGCACGGTTATGTTCCAAAATCCCTCAACACACCGTTTAGGGCGCAGGTTATCTCCCTGTCAGCCCTACTGGTCCCTGATGAGGAAAAAGACGCGAGCCTCCTTTGCCCAGTCAGGGCATTACGAGCTTATGTGTCTCGCTCGTCTGTTTTCAGACAGACGGAGCAGCTTTTTGTTTCGTTTAGCGGACGTTCTAAGGGACTAGCCGCGTCGAAACAGAGACTATCCAGATGGATAGTTGATGCTATAGCGCTGGCATACGCCTCCAAGGGCATGCAGTGCCCTTTGGGTGTCAGAGCGCACTCCACGAGAGGCATGGCCTCTTCGTGGGCCTGGTCAAGTGGGATTGCCTTGCAAGATATTTGTATGGCGGCAGGCTGGGCCTCCCCGTCCACATTTATAAGGTTTTATAACCTAGAGGTTCCTGCCCTGCAGGCCAGGCTGCTGTCGGTCTAAATTTACCAGTATTATCTGACCTGATGCGATCAGCTCAGAATGCTGCGTCTGCTGAGCACAGCTCAATGTTCGACAGTATAAAGCTGGGCAAACTGTGTAAGACCCACATTTCCCCATCAGTTCAGGCCGTACCCCGCCCTGTCTGTATGATGAAATTCGCGTCCCATCGACGCTGCTATATGTGGAAGAGTGAGGCTGCACCCCTCCCTCTTCCCGGACTCCCTGTGAGTTCCCTGAGTGATTGTGCACTATATGTACCCCGGGCTTTCGCCCTTGGGTCTTTGGTGTCAGATCTCAGCATGCACAGCGTTTTACATTGGGTCCCCTAGCGTAAGATATCTTACGCAGTACGAGAGACCTCTCGTAAGAGAACGTACTCGGTTACTAACGTAACCTCGGTTCTCTCTAGAAGAGGGAACGAGTACTGCGTATCTTGCCGTGCATGCACACGCTCTGGTTGCTTCGATGATGAAAAACCAGATAATAGCTGCCTGCGAGCGATATTTATAGGCCTAGACCACGCCCATTTCGGCGGGACGTGACGCAGCGGGCGCGAAGTGCCCTGATTGGGTCTGACGTCACGCCAGGCCTCGCTCGATAGGCTGCTGCAGTTGCCGCAGAGCAGCCAATAGGCGCGCGAGCTGTCTCGCCTATGTCTGCATTGCTGCTGCAACGCGTTTTGCATTATTACAAAATTAAGGATAATTTTTGGCTTCAATATCTCGCGGAAAAGGATTTTCCCCTAGCGTAAGATATCTTACGCAGTACTCGTTCCCTCTTCTAGAGAGAACCGAGGTTACGTTAGTAACCGAGTACGTTTTCCAAAATCTCCACTCTGGCCGGAGTTTTTAGAAAGAATCGTTTTCAGCGGCGAATTCTCCGTTTGCGTGTAAACGAGAGGCACAACCAAAGGGAAATGTCTCCGTTTTTCAAAATAACCATGTACATGTAAACGGGGCCTTAGTCATACAATGAAAACGATACCCCACACTTAACAAACCCAACCCCCCCAATAAGGCACGAGCAAATCAGGTAATGATGAGAAAACGCCCATCGTTTGGAAAAACCTATTACAGCTCTGCAGAGACCTATGCAAGATCTAGCATTAATGACTGTTTTTATCTGAATATTTCAAGGGTTAAGCGTAATTGGATAATGGAAACAATGAGGCAAGTTGATCCTGTGGGGACAGTGTTGCATGGCCTGGACCAACAGATTACACAAAGGCAGCCATATTCTGTACCAGGTCCTTTGTCTTTGTGGCACTTTGATGGCAACCACAAATTTGTTTGGTATACATTGTCATCAAACACTGAATATGTACATAACATTGGCCCTTAATTGATGTAGTTTTCTTGTGTCTGTGCCTTTTAGGTGGAGAATTGTTGTCCATGGAGGCACTGACGGCTTCATTAGGAAGAACCGCTACCTGTTGTAGACCATGTACACAAGATCCAGTTGCGAATGAAAGGTAAGGTTTATTTTGAAACAGCAATGATCAAGACAAGACAGGTTGGTGTAGAATAGCAGGTCGGCAGTTCGTCCTTGGCAGCGCAGAGACTGCAGTGGGCTATATCCAAGTCCTAGTGGACAAAAACATCTGATGTAGACAAGCCGAAACAAACCCGGGCAAACATGAGACTACATATAGGGCACATAAACGAGCCGCACCTGCGGCTGATCTGATTGCTCGTCAGCACAGCTGACGCCGATAAGCAATCACACCAGAACAGTACACACAGAATGAACAGGCGAACCTGCAAACCATGACAGTACCTAAGGGGCAATAACAATTATAGGGCGACAACTGTTCTAGACTGCTTTCTTGGAGCAGTCTATGAACTTGGTCTCCCTCACAGAGTGAGAAGTGATAAAGGTGGTGAAAATGTGGAGGTGGCCAGGTTTATGTTGGAGCATCCAGAAAGAGGATCTGGTAGTTAAAGGGATACTTCCGGATTTAGCATTAAGCTTTGTATCAGTAGAAAACCTGTAGTATTTTCGAATGACCATGCTTTCCTCCCTCATATCCCCCTGAGATGAGAGATTTATGTATTTTTCATCGGAGGATGATGCAAAAATCTTAATTTTGAGTCATCGGAGGATTTTTTGGCCAGAGGCTAGAAACTACAGCCAGTAGTAGGAGCTAGTGCCGCATGTTTTCAACCCGCCCATAGAGGGTGGGATCACACTCACTCACTCTCACTGAATGTACAAACAGTGTCAGCCTCAGCCATCTTTTATTTGGAGAATAATTCGATATATCTGCGAAGATTCGACCGTGAGATCGATAGTTGAATCAGGCTCCTCCAATCGAAGCATCGAATCTTCGACTATTCGGGGTAACCCCTAGCTAAATCCATGTTATCTGTGAATATTATTGTGTTTTTCTGTTTTAATTTACACACCTAACTTTTGATTTTATAGGACGTAAGCGCTTCATCACTGGAAAAAGTGTCCATAACCAGCGAATCGAATGGCTGTGGCGTGATGAGTGGTGCTGCATCCTTTGTTACTATTATACCGCCTTCCGACATCTTGAAGAACTTTTACAGTAGGAGCCTGACCAGGACCTTCACTTGATCTGCCTTCACTACGTGATGCTACCAATGCTGAACCATCATCTTCAGCTATTTATGAGGACATGTGTGACCGAGTGAATAAGGATTGTGTACGGGGTGGGGCGTGTATTTAGTTTGCTCTATAAATAGCACAAAGGTTAGTAGACCGGTGTAACTTCCTGACGTTTTCTCTTCCATCCCCTTCCGGTGTTGTGGCCCCGAAGCGCCATATCGAGGTGTGAGTATGGCATTTGCTGTAATGTATAAAGACGTTTAGTTTATTTACATTGTTGATTCTGATGTTAAACGCAGGGAGGAAATCCTCGATACACGAGTGTGAGCACGTGGGCGATTAATGTGGCTAGTGTCGAGTGATGAATGCCGTGTTTAGCCTATGAGCTGTACGTATCACCCAGTCTGTACCACTCTTGGATTACAGCAGAGGTATGTGTGTGTGTGTGTGTGTCAGATTGTTAGGATCGTTTCATTGATAAACATTTATGTATAATTATTTGGTTATCTAACAATCGTGTATTTTGAATGTTTATAACGCTGTATGAGATTTGCGTCATAAGTAGTTTATTTGGATTTGTATTTCAGATTTGAATATGGTTTGTTTGGTATTTATGTTTTGTTTTTATTTGGCAGATCTTTCTTTGTGGAGTTCTATGCATATGGACCTCTGACATCTAGGCCCTGCTGTTTTGCTTATGATTTATTTTTGTTATACAAATCTTAAGTTTATGGTTATACTGATTTTTCTGTTTTGAATTGATTTCTTGTTTATGTCTGTAATTGATTTTACTATTTGAGTTTGGTTTAGAACAACCGCTGAGGTTCATGTGATGTGTAAAGGGGAGTTTTAATTCATATCTTCTGTGTTTTAGGAGCCAGCCTGTGTGGGGGTACTTTCCTCCGGGGTCATCTGGGCCTTTCCTCTCTTCACTGCATGTGGCGTGAGATTTCCTGCACTGCATGGGTATTGATTTGGGCGTGTAGAGTGGTTTGTATTATTCACTACACTTTTCTTTAGAAGTGGTTGGTTAATGATCTTGAGAACCATGCATGTGTGGTGTGTGCTCTTAGGGCTGCGGGTCCGTGGCCCAGTGATTCATTCTCTTCTTCCCACAGGCTTGGTCACTCCTGTTTTAAGACTGGTGGGTTGTGATTTTAACAGTTGACCTAATGTCTATATTTATTAAATTGTGATCCCTCTTTTATAGTATTCAGCATTAAAGTTGATTGTTGATTCAGAGTTTCATGACTCCTGTTCAATAAAAGTTTTGAGCTTGAAAGTCACGTCTTCGTTCTTCCATCTAGTACTGTCAATTTGAACTTGTGTTGCTGTTAAGTTATTTCCGTGGATATACAACCCCGGTGGCATAGTCGGGATCAAGTGTGACTTCACGCCACGGTTACACATGGGACAACCATTTCCCTTCCACTGAAGGGAACAGGTCACCGAATCAGCTGTGGTTAGCTGGCCAAGTTATGGGTCCCCAGCAAATTCCGAACACAGTAAGCATACATTTACATTTAACAGACGCCTTTGTCCAAAGCGACAACAATGAGGTCTTAAATAAGCGAGTCATCGTGAAGAGGCAAAAACAACGCAAGAAGTGCTCAAAATACAAAGTTCAGGCATTGCTCAGAGTAGCATAAGCCAGACAAGGGAGTAATAAAGGAAAAGGAAAGAATTTTGAGAAAAGAAAAGAAGAAGAGTTTTCAGTTGTCTTTTGAATGTTGTCAGGGATTCTGCATTCCTGATTAAGGTGGGAAGATCATTTCACCAGCATGGAACTGTAAATGAGAATGTTCTGGAGATCTTATAGAATGTTCAAAAATCTCTCTTATTTTAAAAAGCTTTTAAAATATCACTGCTTTTTACATGAATACAATACTTTTTATATTTAATTATATACAATATATATCTACCAACATTTCAGTGACCAAATCTTAATGGTGTTGTTAAGTTTAATTTGTATTATAAATGTTTTTTTTCTAGGAGGATTCAAACACATTTGGAATAGACTGGGATGCACCTGTTGCAGTTCCAGATGCCATCCGTAAAGTCCTTGTTCCCGAAGCGCCACCTGCTCTACAGGATGAAAACGAGACACACTTGAGCCAAACCATTGACCCATTCATGAGCAGTGATGTCTTTGGCATTGACATTTACATTCAGTGCCTAAGATCAGCCCAGAACTATTTGGCAGAAAACTTGTAAAATGTATATTTTTTATTTATAATTTTTTTGGCTAAAGATTTACTTTTCAATTTGATCAAAAATGGGACTTTGAACAATTAGATTACATTTGTACAAATAATTGCAAATTCTTCCACCCACAATTTCTCTACGAAATATTATTTTAATCAATATGTTGTGTTGTGAAGTGTGAGAATGCACTGAGGAATAACCAAGGGTATAAAACCCGCAGGGTTTTAGAAGTCTGTCAAAACTTCAATATTCTCTTCAATATTCTAAATAACTCTTCAATATTTTGCCCATGATTTTATTAAGGGCATTGTGAAACTACCATCTGCCACCGTTAATATTTACGTTTAGGAAGCAATAACTAGAATGTTATTAAACAATTATTTGCTAAGTCGCTGGCTGCGATTCTACTATAAATACGAGTCTATTTGGGCAAGGGGCAATTATTTGCCTTTATAAGGCATTTTCTAACCGTTCTTTGTTATCTTTTATCAAATTCCTAAATGTAATCAATAAATACTTTGGAATAGTACAGCTGCTTGTCAGATAAAATGAATTTAGTACAGTTTTTATCTCAGTATAATTAGTGTATTTTTGGCATATTCTTTAAATATGTATATTTATGAATATGATTTCTCTGATGTTGTATGAAGTGGTGTTGTGGTAGATTTTCCCCCTACGCACCTGACTTAGGTTGAACCGACTGTCCTGGACACCTGAAAATATTATACTCAGTTGAGTTGCCTCTGAACGCTCAAGTTAAAGCCTAAGCCGCAATCTAACCCCGCCTGTTATGACCCTTGTCTCAAGGGAAGCAACAAAAACAAGGGACACACGTAAACCAAATTATAGGCTCAAAAGTAATTTTTATTTAATTACAAAATAAGGCAACACTAAATAATAGAATGAAAACAATTAAAGAATCAAAAAGATCAGTATGTAAAGCAAGATGCATGGTTGAAGTGTAAATGCAGAAGGTAACCAAATACAACACAACCCAAGTCCAAAAGCAAAGTCCCAAACCAAAGTTCCCTCTCCCTTGGCTCAGTTGGTGATCTCTTAAGAAGCGTCTAAGGCACGGTCACAGGTGTTTCCAGTTGACTGGCAGTTGAGGTAATTAGTGGGCTCAGGTACCAAACAGCAATTCCCAAAACCAACAGCAGAGGTTGTCACACCCCTCCCCATAAGACAGGGACTCCCACAAAGATCCCTGTAACAAAACTCAGTCATAGGGTACACACAAGTTCAGGACCAAACACAGCTCCCAAAAACGGCAAAAGGGAATAACATGTAAAATCCAATAGATTAAAATGCATCTGGAGCGCGTGACAGCGCATCAGCTACCACATTTTCCGATCCTCGAATATGTTGAATATCCAGACAGAAGGATTGCAAGAACAAGGACCACCGAATCAACCTCTGATTCGGACACTGCAAAGAATTCAGAAAGGTTAATGGATTATGATCCGACGGTGTATATCACAATAGGTGCACTGGAGTTGATGTAAACAGCAAAATGCTGCAAGGCCCAAATAAGGGCTTTTCGACAACAGAATAATTACGTTGGTATGTGTTAAACTTTCTCGAAAAGAAACTTACTGGATGGTCTACTCCATCCACATCAGATTGCTGAAGGACAGCTCCAGCTCCCACATTACTGGCATCGACGTGCAACGTGAAAGGTTTGTCAAAGCACGGAGCCATAAGCACGGGCGCTGAACACAGCAAGGATTTCACATTCTCAAAAGCCAATTCGCAACTGTAAGACCAGATAAAATTTGTCCTACCCTTTAACAAGTCTGTAAGCGGTGCCACCACAGTAGAAAAATTGCGACAAAAAGATCGATATCCAACCAACCCTAAAAACCTCATGAGCTCTTTCTTTGTCGTTGGGGAAGGAAAGTTCTGGACGGCTTGCACTTTAGCCTGCATCGGACGCACTTCGCCATTCCCCACTTCCTTTCCGAGATACGTTACTGTCGCCTTCGCAAACTCGCATTTGGCCAAGTTCACTGTAAGTCAAGCATCAGACAAACGTCTCAACACCGAACGCAAGCGTTTTAAATTAGACTCCCAACTGTCACTAAAAACTACTGAATTAGACTGTCACTAAAAACTGCAAAAGCTGCAATAGACAGCACAACCCTCAAGACCACAAATTACTCGGTTCATGAGGCGTTGAAAAGTCGCCAGAGCATTTCGCAGGCCAGAATGTAACCCTGACGGAGTGACAAAAGACGAAATTTCTTGCGCTCTCTTGTTGAAGGCACTTGCCAATAGCCCTTCATCAAGTCAAACTTGCTGACGAACTTGGCTGAACCAACCTGGTCCACACAGTCTTCGACACGGGGCAAAGGAAAACAGTCTGGTTTTGTTAAGGCGTTCACTTTGCGAAATTCCGTGCAAAATCTCACAGTACCATCTAACTTTTCAACTAAAATACATGGGGAAGCCCAGTCAGAAAATGAAGGTACTGCAATATCGTGGTCTTGCAAATACTTAATTTCCTTCTCCATCAATTCCCGTTTCTCAGGTGCAACACGATAAAAACGCTGCTTAATAGGCTTTGCGTCTGATGCGTCTGACATTTAATGACTGATGGAATCTCTCCAACGCACCCAGACTTTGTGCATGGTACGCAGTAGATTGATTATGCTTAATGTGCAGCTGTTTTAACACTTGCTGGAAGAGATGTGAAGTAAGGTTTGAACCTTGATCACTTGATCACAAGATTTTTGGAATTCTAAAAACAGATATAAACTGGGTTAAAGCTTTCACAATTGAACAAGACGTAATGCCAGCAGTGGATATGCCGCAGGAAAGCGTGTGTTCAAACACATCACAGTGAATAACTAACTGCTACCAGACTTCGAACGGGCAAGTGGCCCTACACAATCGACATTAAGATGCTCGAAAGGTTCACCAGTAGCCTGAATTGGTTCCAACGGAGCAGGTTTTAACACCTGGTTCGGCTTACTCATTAATTGGCAGGTTTTGCAACTCTTAATATAAGCAGAGATGTCTTGTTTTAAACGCGGCCAAAAAAAATATCGCAACAGGTGATCATAAGTCTTACGCACCCCCTGGTGACCTAATTGATCATGCGCAATTTCGATCATCATTTGTTGAAACTTAGTAGGAACAACTACTTAGAAAACAGGATCCACAACGAAATCTTTAGGAGGACTCCATTTTCTCAACAACACTCCATTGTGAACTAAATATTCACGGGCTATGTTACTCTCTTCTACTGGAGGAATATGGGATTAATATCCTGCCATGATTCAAAACTGAAAATAAAGTTCTGAAAGGTTGAAACTAAGTGTTCGAAAACTCAATCTTACAAAAAAAAGTTTTGCAAGATCGAAAAATAAGAATTGCAAGCTTGCAAAATGTAAAAAAAAGAAAAATATCTCTGCAAACATTATGTTGTTTTTGAGATTTCCTTCTTCAGAACTGCAAAAAAAAAAAATTACGATGTTGCGCTAACAATTTTTCAGAGTTTCACATTTGTCAGTGTTCTCCCACTGTATTAGTTTGTTTTCCAGGTTTGAAACCTTGTAAATGGTGATCTGAAAACTGGTGTGCGAATGTGTGAAAAAAAAGTTTTGAAACTCTGAAAACAGAATTTTGCAGGCTTGCAAAGTGGTAAAAAAAATAAAATCTCTGCAAAGATAATTTTGTTTTTGAGTTTTCCTTCTTCAGAAGTGCAACACTCTTTTTTACGGTTTCAAATTTGTCACTGTTCTCCCATTGTATAGTTTGTTTTCCAGATTTGAAACCTTATAAATGGTGATCTGAAAACTGGTGTGCGAATAGGTGAAAAAAGTTTTGAAACTCTGAAAACTGAGGTTCGAAAGGGCGAAACTTATTACATTACATTACATTTGCACTCCTATTGCAGACTATTTTTTCAGAGCTGAGTTTACAACACCCACTTTGCGGAGATACACCCACACAGTTGCGAGCTTGCGACTCACGTGATTTGTGGCAGCGTTGTCACGCAGCTCTGCTCTGAAACTCTGAAACTCAGAATGAGCGAAAATGAAGCTTCGCAACCTCGCAACTTAAAAAAAAAAGCCTGGAGGGAGGGCCTTCTGCTCTTGGCCAATGCTTTGCTGTCTGCTGATGTACAGTCCAATCACAAGTCGTATTTACTGGAAAGGTGGGATTGACCGACTGCTCCGCCAATGACGAAAGCGCACAGGATACGCAAACAGGATGCACGGCTCTCCGGCCACAAGGCGGTCCCGTCTAGAGCTGCAAGAACCGCGTCCATGGCTGGGAGGGAAGTGAAAAACGTTGTTAACAGGACCATGTTGTAACCATTAACTTTAGCTAACTAAAAAGCTAGCTAATACCTGTGAACTTATTAGCATGCTTGTGATCATCTCTGTAGTCACTAGCTAACTGAGGCTGTGTTCGAAACTTTAAAGTAAAGTTATGGTGAATTTTCCTGAGCAGATTCATCGCTCCTCCTGACCATGCCTAACGTTAACCCTCAACATGCCATAGTGAAATGTTCATTTTCCTTCATTTTGGTTTCGTGGGGTGAAATAATAGCCTACATTTTCTGCCGATGTAATTCCAAGTTAGCTTTTGCTAACCGTGAAAACTTATTTGGTAAGAAACGGTCGCATTGCATGTAGTAATCTAATGTTATACATGAGACCAATATAATGAGTCCGCTCCACAGAGCCTGGTAAACCTGCTCTGTGTTTGACTTCATTACACAATCAGCCAGATGATGGCCAGTTGAAGTTGCTGTGACTGTTGTTCATGACTAACGTTAACGTTACCACATAGCCAACTCAAGCATGTTCAAAGAGAATATTTTCGTGAGGTAACGTTAAAGGTGCTGTATGTAGGTTCCAGTGGCCTCTAGCGGTGATGTTTGGCCTGACGAGCTTCAGCAGATAAAATTTGTTTTTTATATTTTTTGGGAGTTTGTGTTGGAGTCTGTGTTGTGCTGGAGGCAGGTCGTTTTTGGGTGTTATCAGACTCCATGTCGTTAGCTGCAGTGCCGTCGCATAGACTGTATATAAAAAGGAGAGAGGCTCGGGAGCGCGCATGCACGTCACATCCGATGGATTTCGCAGAAAATCCGACCCAGAGACTTCACATAGAAATAATAATACTGGCCTTCAGAGGTAATAGCAAAACACGACAAGTGGATCATTGTAATGTGTGATTACAACCCCTTCACATACAGGCAATAAAAAAAGGATTCATTTTAGAAGAAAAGTTACATATAGCACCTTTAATAGGCCTATTCAATTCCATTTTCAATTCAATTTGTTTTATTGACATTATATTTACAACTACATTGTCAAAGCAACCAGACAAGAGACAATTCCCACGAATATTCCTATGTCATTCAGTATTGCCGTTAGAGAAAGAGCTAAAACAAATCATGAAAAATACTTCACATACAGCAGAGCAACAAGTAGGTGATTATAATTTTTCATTGCATTGATATTTCACTGACGAATCACAACAGCATATTTTCTGTCCACCGACAGTTCCGCCATGCTTTTTGTTAATCTTGCTGTCTCCCTTGGTCATCATCACTTCTCCCCGAGAGGTGCCCCGGTGTTTGGACACTACATCTAAATGGTTCACTAGTCCTATAGTGGTTAGTAAGTGATTCCGAACACAGCCAACATAGGTTGGATGGGATAGTAGAGTAAAGACAATGCATTGGCCATAGCAAGGCAGCGTAGATGCATATCAATGTTATGATTTGTAATATTCCGTCTTCCGTTATCCAGATCCAATGTTCTAAAATTTCCAATTCTTGCAGGAGGAATATACTGCAATAGCTGATGCTGCACAGTCGCTAATATCATTGATTTCGAGAAGACAGCAACAACCCGAAGGCAGTGGTCAAGGAGGAAGAGGGCAACCACCTTGAAGGTTGCAGTCAGATGGATACAACACCCCAAGTACATCAGTTGGAACAAGTCAGCTGCCGACGATCCAAAATGAAATGCAGAGGTAGGTGCCACCACACTATATTGCAATTCTTCATATACATATTACTCTTTTTGTGACTGATTACTATGCTGACTTTGGTCTTGCAGTGTATAACGTTACAATACACTTGCTTCATATACCAGAACACAGAACATAAACTAGATAACTGGTAAAGACACATGCTGGTTTCATTGAACAACAATCTTTTAATTGCTGTCACAAAATAGCTTTTGATTTTTTGTTTTTATATATATTTTTTGTTCCATGGCACATATGGTTATGTTTATTGCCCACTAGCATCAATGGCTGTACAGACTAGGTCTTCTAAAATCCATCATGATTGTGCTGCAATAGTGTAATTCTCTCTTCACTTGTTGTTTTCACTAATTGTGTTTTATCACTGACATGCACAAAGAAGAATATAAACCTGATAAGATAAAACACTGCATGAAATGCTGCTGTTACTGAAAAATCTTTAAATACATATTAAATAATGATATATTTGAAGGATACATTGATTTTCTAAATGCAGTGTACAACTTGTGTTTGCAGTGTTTTTCTTTTTTGTTTCAGGTCATTTCCAGGTTATTTTCGTCGTGAAATGATTCGCTCCAAGAAACGCCCTGCTGCTCTATCCAAAATATCTCCAGTGATAGCCATAAAATATGTCAGGCTTCAGTTTTTGGTGCTGTCTAGTCCGACTGATCGCACACCAAAGCCATCTGAAGAAATCAAACTCCTCGAGGCAGGCTTGGGGAAAAGAACCATGACAGTGGCTGATAACTCTTGCCATGAGGAGGTAATCTAGATTTGGTGTGTTTTTGTTGCATCACAAGTGTTTAACTCTTCTATTCTAACATCAATTTGCAATTTGCTAATCACTATTTCAGTTAAATGGTTATTGCTTCATTATAACCTTTTTAAAGACCCCCTACACTCACGTTAAAATTCTGCTGTGGTTAATATTTGTTTTACATGGTTTCCCCACATACAATGTTCTAAAAACTTCTGAAAAGGGTCTGGAAGCACATCTACTCTTTCTCCCTCATTTAGAAATTCTGGATCTATGAATTTTCAAGTATGTAAATAGAAGCACTGCTTGCATGGGAATGTAAAAAAAAAATTACACATACAAGTATATTCTAATGTTGTTGTTGTTATTAATGCAGATCCAAGGTACATAAAACGTTTAGTTTCAAGTCATACCTTGCCAAGGTGTGAGAAAAAAGGAAAACAAGAAAAGTCTGTGCTTGCTGCAACTTAAAAAAGTAGATAGTAGAGGTATTTTAAGCAATATTTGATGTAGTAGATAAGTACTTGAAGTAGATCTGGAACAAGGAGTAGCACAAAGGATCTCAGTACTTGAGGCAGTGCTGGAAGTAGTAGTAGTATAATGGGTTAAAATACTTAAAGTAAAGGAACAGATTTAATTGTTTAATTTATAGGGACAAATGCATGACACATTGCTTCATAATACAGGCAACTTAATTCAGAAATGGTTGAATGAAATCTTCATGGTGTAGTTCGCTTAAACAGTGTAAAAGTAGTTGGGTAACGAAATTTAGGTGGAAGAATAATATAGAAATAATTCTTGCTTTGATAAAGTAAGGGCACTGTATTTCACTATATATACAAACCTTTTGAGTGATTTATACAACAGTTTAAGTGCAGTTGCATATTTAATCTAATTTACTGTAACACTAAGCATCACTGCTTTTCATGTGAAACCTTTGTTTAGATTGTCTGTCAACTTGAAGAGCAGTACCCCAAGTTGAAGCAGTTGTCCGGAGGCTGGCTATGTTATAAATCAACAGGTCAGGTATAGTGAGTGTAGGATAAGGAAACCTGCTGGAGCTTTTAACCCACTGAATGAATTTGAAGTCATGCTTTAGAGCAACCAGTTTTGGACATGAAGCATTTACACATTAATTCAGTCTGTCTGTATATAGTCTCCCCAGTGTTTTATCTGCAAGTTTAAACAGTTATGGTGGTTTGTGTTTGATACTGTTTTTTAATAGTATTTGTCTTGTATAGTAAATACTTTATTAGTAAAGCAATGTTATTTGGCATCTCATAGTTGTAAAAACAGTAAAGTAAGTTATTATGTATTTGCTTTTTGTATTTAGGTGGTCAAGGACAGAGAAAATTTAGTGTTGTCGCTACAGAGTCTGAGGGCTACACTGGACGACTCCTTAAAACGGTCACAAATAATGGCAAACTAATTCTGTACATTGTCCCACTACAATAGGAGCTAGATGCAAGCCCCCTCCCCCACAATGCTCCAGAATTTTCCAAAATGCCAAAGTCCTCATGCAAAAACTGTGGAGTTGTTATGCCTTTACAGTTCCTGAAATTGTAAGTAACACTCACATCATTCAGTATGTTAAAGAATGAAGTGTGGTTCATTACCTTTCAAATTCCACTTCAGAATCTTTTTTTTGTAAGTTTCAAACCCAAACCTTCTACCTAAAATTAATTTTGTTTCCCAATTCACAGAGCAGTGATGAGCCTGAAATTGTCAGTACTGAAGAGAAAGAAGTCAATACTACAGTTGAGTATTACATTTTTTCAATATACCCAACTTCTGAATGTCTTTCGAGATGTAATTACAATGTTTTTTTTTATGTATTTAGTTTATTTAAAACATAATTATACTCAAAATTAATAATAAAAAACTGTGCATTTCTCTGTTTCTGTATTTAGGAAGTATGCCCAATATGTCAAAACCAATTTCCCAGAGAGGATATTGCATACCATGGCAGCTTTTGTGGAGATGGGTATTAATCAATTTGCATTCATCATGCCTTACATTTCACTAACGTGATGTTTTTACAGTTGTAATTACAATTGAGGTTCTCATGGTATATCTAAACATGTTTAGATTTCCAGCAGACACCTTGATGCCATTACTTGAAGATGATGCCATTACTTGAAGATGATGCCAGAGAGGGGACTTCAAGCACAATGGATATCTTGCCTCATGGTTCCAGGACTACAGAACAAAGCACCTGTCCCACTGGTGTAGTCAATGACATGGCCGGATCATCAACTATCCTTGCTGATCCCACTGTCCCAGGTGCCAGTCAAGAGCATAAGCTTTTAACAGAGCTCACAAACACAAGGATATATTTAGTTTTCTGTTTTTGCTGTCACAAGTCAGTTGTTAAATGTCATTGTCATGTTAACCTGTCCTGTCCCTCTTCCAGGACCTGCATCTTTAGCTTCTGTTTGATGTTAATTGCTTGTAATCACGCTGATTAATACACTCAAATACATAGTAATCAGGCTCCGTACATTTTTTATATCACACTGAAATGTATTTGACTATTTAATGGTTTTTTTTTTTGTGTGTGTATTTATTTTATATTTCATAGAATGGAAGCGAATCATGAATGCTTCAAGTGCAGCAACACTGTTCAGAAGAGTTATCTTGAGGGAGCAACAGCTGGAGATAGCTCTTCGCTTCTCAATGGACCTACATTCTGATGTTGAAGAGAAAAAAAAAGGCAGTAATCGCATTCTACAAGACTCAGAGAACTAAATGGGCCTCCCCACTTCACTGTGTGCTGGGAGGTAAAGAATGTTTCTTTAAAATTTTAACCAAGGTTTTAACAATATAATATACATGGCATAACTTGTAAAGAGTTTTTTTCAGTCACAATTTTACTATTGAGATTGATTAGGGACTGTTCGTTTTTTATTTAAGGGGCCACCGGAGGAGTTTTGAGATCTGTTGTCAAAAAAGACATGACCCTCCCTTCGCCAGCAATACATTTTTCTATGACCCTCCAAAATGTTTGTGAAAAAAGGCATGACCCTCCCCGATAATTTATTGATTAGCCTACTTCTGTACTGGTTTGCGCTTGGCAAAGATGTTCAGATAGCCATTTTTTTTTTTTTAAACCATAAACTCTTGCTTTCTCATCTTACTAGGGCTGTAACGATAGACCAAACCTACGATTCGGTTCGTATCACGACTTTTGATTTTAGATTTGAAAAAAATCATGTTTTCGGTGCTGATGTTTGTGACTCGTTCAACATGTGGGTGAGGCTGCCAATAAAGCATCTAAAAGCTGTCACAAAGAACCAGCAAAAGTAATGATTATTAATATGTCAAATATAGCAAGGAAACATTTTAATTGTTTATTAATAAACAAGTGTTTTCTGTGTCGACTGCAAAGATGAAGTTGACGATGCGTCGCGATCTTCTCAGAACGCGCCAGAGAGAAATGCACATTTCATAAGCAGAAAGCAGTCTGTTTTCCTTCGTTTTGAATTGTTCTGTTTAAAAGTAGACATTTCAAGCTTTCTATATATTTCTCAGGTCTGTGAGGCAAGTAGCCTTACGCTGAGTTTCGGTTCATTTATGAGACAAGAGTCCAGTTCACTCGCCCGCGCCTCCGTGATTATCTATTTTCTACTATATTTACTTCTTATTTATTAAATCCAGATGAAACATTGATTAAAATTAAGATACAATCAATACAAAAACGAAATTCACTTTAAAGAAAGGCTTTGTGCTTTCTGTTTGAGGTCTCTGTGAAATTTTTAAAGTCGCTTTCAGAGCAGTCATGTCCGTAATGGAGAACTGTCACGCCCGTAACATTGTTTTTTTTGTTTTTTTTCACATAAATGCGAACACGAAAAATAAAATTAAAATAATATTTTATGTTCTGTGGAGGCCAATCTTTATTCATCTGGTGGGTATATATCTTTTGGTTTGCACAGTGTAATTTATAGAAGAATTACTAAAACATATTTTGCCACCTAAAAGTTAAAGATTTTTTTGTGTCACGTCACGTCACGTGTATTTCCCTCATATTAAATATAAAATTTAATGTGTAGACTGATATTTTTCTAATGTCTTGACTCCAAAATATTGGTATTAAATGCATTTTCTGAGAATTTATATTTCAAGTTTTGACTGCAAATGTTACGTCTATAACACTGGAATCGCCCAATTTTAACGAATTTATCCTCAACTAGTTTTTGTGGTGTAGGTCTACGTATTTTATTATGTTAACTTAAATAATACTAATAGTAATTTAAAGATTTACATTTACATTTACATTTATTCATTTAGCTGACGCTTTTATTCAAAGCGACTTACAATTGCTTTATATGTCAGAGGTCGCACGCCTCTGGAGCAACTAGGGGTTAAGTGTCTTGCTCAGGGACACATTGGTGTCTCACAGTGGATTCGAACCCGGGTCTCTCACACCAAAGGCATGTGTCTTATCCATTGCGCCACCACCACCCCCTACATCTTACACATCGTGGAAACAAAATAAGAATGGAACTAAAATATGGTAGTATCGCGCTATCAGCGCACATTCTATCAGCAGCAGTTCTGGCGCCTCAGTCGCAATACTGTAAAACTCGACGTTCACATCACATGTTAATGCAGTGGTAGAGTTACGCTCACAGGACACTGTGCACTTATTCGCAATCACAAAAGTTCATTATTTGCTCGTGCTTTAAAGCTTTGCCGGGTAAACATTTCATTGGCATTCTGTTCTGACATGATGCATTTTTTCTAAGCGCGAACTGAAGTGCGCGCGCACTGTCAAACAGCGCCAAACTGGATTTTTGTTGGGTCAGACCCATCTGATATCGAAGGGGGGCTGATAACGCGAGATCAACATGAAGCTAAATGGAAAAAAAATATCACCAAACAAGCCACTTTGAAATTTTGCTGTTTTCATGTATATAAAAGTTGGGTGACCCTCCCCCTAGACTAAAAAAAGTTGAATGACCCTCCCCTCAACAAAGAATAAAAAGACATGACCCTCCCCTATTTTCCTCCGGTGGCCCCTTCCATAAATACCGAACGGTCCCTAATGGACCAGCAAGAAAGAGGGAATCCTCCCCTGTCTGGGCTCAACAGAAGCATCAGTATCCTCATTTATACCAGCTGGCACTGGCATTTTTATGTTCCCCTGCATCCTCTGTTCCTTGTGAAAGGATCTTTTCCAAGGCTGGAGAGATTTTGACCAAGAAGAGGAATCGTCTAAACCCCAACACACTTGAAATAATTCTGTTTCTCAATAAAAATCTATTGTAATCCTTCCTTCCAGACTATTCTGTTGCAGTTTACTTTATTACACTCCCTCCAACATAAGCACTGCACTCAACACAGTGTCACTGTTGTTGTTGTTCATACTGACACTATCCAAACAATTTATGAATAATTAATTAACTGTGTGTGTGACTCAGCACAAGTAAATTCAGACAGAGAAAGATACATATTTTATAATATACACAGTAATGGACAAATGTCTGCTCATGTCTTTTTATTATTGCAAATGAAAGGTTACAGACATCAACAGTGAGTACAAAATAAATAAATACATATTTTTAGTTTTCAGATCACCATTTACAAGGTTTAAAATCTGGAAAACAAACAATACAATGGGAGAACAGTGACAAATTCGAAACTCTGAAAAAATGATTGCACAACACCGTAAAAAAGAGTGTTGCACTTCTGAAGAAGGAAAACTCAAAAACAAAATTATGTTTGCAGAGATTTAATTTTTTTTACTCTAGCTACCCACCCAGCAAAAACTCGTTGAAAAGACGACATTGCCAGACGTCTAAACAACGTTAAAATTTGGTTGAAAAGGTGAAAAGCCGTCTTTTTCAGGTCGTTGAAAGGACGGCAAAAAAAAAAGCCGTCCCAATCGCGTCTAAATTAACGTTAGGTTGTAAAGTGAGTTGAAAAGACGTCTTTTTCAGGCCTAATTTCAACCGTGAATTCATGATTATGCTTAATATTCATAATAAGAAAATTCACAAAAGAGTAGCAAACCATTTGACACATCAAATACAGCTTTCACATAAAAAACACTTTCCTGATCACATCTTAAGCCTGCATTTGATCAAGCATACCCTAAAAAACTGGTATATTGTGCAATATTACTACAATAAAAATAACTTTTCATAAATATACATGTAAATATATAAAGTGTGTAATTGAGTCTTCAGTGTCACATGATCCTTCAGAATTCATTATAATATGATGAATTGATTCTCAAGAAACATTTATGATTATTATCAGTTGTACGGCTTCATATTTTTGTGGAAACTATGATACAGTTTTCAGTATTCTTTGAATAGAACTTTCAAAAGAGCAGCATTTATTTGAATTTTTATTTTTTCTAAACAATTTAAAAGCTTTTACTGTGACTTTCTATCTTTTCTGTATACATTTTTTTTCAAAACAATAAATCTTTAAAATATTTAAAATGTTTATAACCACATTAGAAAACATTAAAGGGATAGTTCACACAAAAATGTAAATTCTGTCATTAATTACATACTCTCATGTCGCTCCAAACCCATAAGACTTTTGTGGAGAACACAAATGAAGATATTTTTAACAGATGCCTTGTGTGCGCAAACAATTACGTCTTTATTTACAAATGATGTATCTCAGACGCATGAGATGGACGGCTCTCTCGCCAACACAACCCTGATGAATCGTGGTGCTCCGTGAACACGTGTCAGAGATGTATATTTTGTGAATAAAGATGCAATGGGGGTTTTTTGCACACACAAACCATTCACTTCGCTTCATAAAGTTAAGGTTAAACCACTGGAGTCATATTGATTATTGTTATAATGTCTTTGCTACCTTGAAAGTTGTAGTTGCATAAACTGTGAAATGGAGGGACAGAAGCCAGTATTAGTTTTCCTCCACTGCTCACAAAAGTTCAGCTAGTTAAATCCAGTTGTATGATTTTGGATCAGCGTACCGTTTTAGATCAGAACATGAACAGAAGTAAATTTCGCTCGCTCGAGTGACCGATATGCATCGTAAAACCTCTGTGTGCTTCAGACGTGCCTCACCCACTGCCTGGAGGAAACCCTGGAGAGAGCCTGAGGCCTCATCCACTGCCTGGAGGAAACCCCGGAGAGAGCCTGAGGCCTCATCCACTGCCTGGAGGAAACCCTGGAGAGAGCCTGAGGCCTCATCCACTGCCTGGAGGAAACCCCGGAGAGAGCCTGAGGCCTCATCCACCGCCTGGAGGAAACCCCGGAGAGAGCCCGAGGCCTCATCCACCGCCTGGAGGAAACCCCGGAGAGAGCCTGAGGCCTCATCCACCGCCTGGAGGAAAATTTCGCTCGCTCGAGCGACCGATATGCATCGTAAAACCTATGTGTGCTTCAGACGTGCCTGGAGGAAACCCCGGAGAGAGCCTGAGGCCTCATCCACTGCCTGGAGGAAACCCCGGAGAGAGCCTGAGGCCTCATCCACTGCCTGGAGGAAACCCTGGAGAGAGCCTGAGGCCTCATCCACTGCCTGGAGGAAACCCCGGAGAGAGCCTGAGGCCTCATCCACCGCCTGGAGGAAAATTTTGCTCGCTCGAGCGACCGATATGCATCGTAAAACCTATGTGTGCTTCAGACGTGCCTGAAGGAAACCCCGGAGAGAGCCTGAGGCCTCATCCACCGCCTGGAGGAAACCCTGGAGAGAGCCTGAGGCCTCATCCACCGCCTGGAGGAAACCCCGGAGAGAGCCTGAGGCCTCACCCACTGTATGGAAGAAACCCCGGAGTGACACTGAAGCCTCACCCACTGTATGGAAGAAACCCCGGAGTGACACTGAAGCCTCACCCACCGCCTGGAAGAAAACCCGGAGAGAGAATGATACCTTACCCACTGCCTGGAATAAAACCCGGACAGAGACTAATTCCTCACCCACCGCCTAAGAGGGTAAGAAGAATATCAATGTGTGTTTTACATTACAATTGTTTAATGCATATCTAGCCATGGACTATCCCTTACTTGTTTATCGTCAACAGGAGCTCGCTCGCCAGGACAGCATCACTTCCTCCGTCTCCAGCCGACCGTAGTATGTCCTGCTTCCTCCAATCCGCAGCCCTTCCCGTGCCAGAGGTGAGCTAGTCCAGTAATCTCAATCTACATTTGAATTCAAACCATACAGGGCTCACATTAAGCCTTTCCATTCACTTGTCTGAAAAAAGATTTTTTTGTGTGTTGTAAATGTAATTTATTCTGAAGCAATATTATCATCAGTGTTCAATCAGCTTTGATACTTTGTTATTGATAATTAAGATGAACAGATGAATGTTCTTATGTGTCCAGCTGAGACAGAGATGGAAAAACTATAATGTTTCGTATAATGGACCGGGATCGGCAGGCCTACAGCATCCAGTCACAGGAAGGAATTCGCAAACAGCGATCATTGCCATAAAACACTTTCAGGAGTTTTTGGTTTATTAAGTCTATTGGGTTAACTGACTTTGACAAAACTTATCATACATAAAGTAAATATTATATTTATTGTAAAAAAAACAAAAAACCCTGCATTCTTTATCTTTTAGATTAGGGTCGTGTTTGTCCGCAGCCAGGAGATTTCTAGGCTGCGTGTGGAACACGAGGGGTTTCTTCATGAGCTTGAGTGCCGATCGCGTAGAAAGAACAGACACTGTATTTAGCACAAACTCTGCTACAATAATATATCAGCAGCATGTATGTAAAAGTTTGTAGTTTTGAGATAATGACATTTATGCGTGGTTTGTGAAAATACAAAACAAAAAATTGTCACTGAAATAAGGCCATGAAACCCATACTGATTATTTCTTCACAAGACTTTTGAAAATTGTATCACGTAGCCTAGAATATTTGTTCCAAAACTATTTGAAAATCATCCTGACTGCTCATTCAGATAAGACAATATATTGATTTAAAATTTCTAAGACGTGTTTTGTGTGAGAAAGCCATATGCGAAGAGGCGTGATCATCTCATGATATGTAAGCCTTCAACACCTGAGAAAGACAAAGACACTCCCCTAACTGCCCTATTAGGAGCGATCAGGTCCTGTCATTCAGAGCAACCTTGCACAAAGAATGAGGAGATTTAAAAAATAATGGCTTTTAGATTGTTTGGATTTATTTACAACACAACATAATCCAAAAATACACAACAAATGACAAAAGAGCACATTGAAAACAATGATCCAAAGACAGAGACCTTTGTGCCATTCCTAAAAACATTGTACATACCTTTCATTTCCAAGGTGTTTGATTTTCACTTTAACATGTTCATGTACAGAGACTCAGAGCAGGACTCAGTGGAGCATCTGGTCCCTGAAAGAAAAGAAAAAAAGTGAACATACTGGTATCAAGAGAAACTAGGCCTGCACGATTTTGGGAATAAATTTTAGATTTTTCTGGTTAAAATTGCTTTTTAAAATTCACAGAATACACACACGCACACAAATGTTTCCAACAATATATAATATAATGAACACCAGGTTTGTTGTGCCTTGTAGGCATAGGCTATGTGCAGTGCTGCATAAAATAATAATAACAATAACCTATAGCAGCCTATAAATCTTTCATAAATCTAAGAATTTCAGTAACAACTATGCTAGAGAAAAATATATTGATTATCATATGTTACTTCAAATGTTTCCATTCGTTATGATGATATGAAATGAGATAATAGTAAAAATATAAAGCCTATTGTTTGGTGCATTTTGCTTTTCAAACGCGATCATGCTCCAAAATATGATACATTCAAACGCGATCGCGCTCCAAAATATGATACATTCAAACGCGATCGCGCTCCAATATATGAAACATTATGGTTACCATATTTTACATATCTACGTTTGAGCAGATATCCACAAACAGTATTTAACAGTAAACACGGGTCTAAATATTATAATATTCACCATATATCTAGCAACAGTTCAACTGCAATGTGAAGTTTATGCAACAATACCATAAACTAATAAGTAAGAATTTCTTACCTTACATCTTTCTTGTCTTCAAATCGCGTTCTTCTTCTTCTGATATAAATCCAATGTAAGCTCAGACGTGTCTTCCAAACTCGACGAAAAGCAGAGACTTGTGAAGTGTTTTGGTGTTTTGTATTTGAGGTAACGAGGGCGTTCGCGTTGCATGTGGACGATTTGCATGTGAATCACTTTTGCGCGAGTGGGCGTGGTCGAATTAAAAGTAATTAGCAAGCGTTTGAGATACTGGACATCCTGTTGGTTTTATACAAATTACTTAAACAGAGAATATTTGTTTTCAGTTTGAATCCGATCATTTAAAAGTACACACTTAAATGTTTATAAAGGTATATGGCTCATAAATGTGTGAGAAGTATTCGCTGAGTTTTGTTTCAGTTTATAGACGTGCTCAAGAAAAAAAAGTTCACCGCGACGGAGAGGCAGAACGCACACCCTGTTTATTTTCTTTATTTTACAAAAGCACAATGTTTTGATTTGATTGTAAGTGGACACATACACTTGTGTGTAGAAATATCACAGATTCTTTTTTTATATTTCTTTTTTCTGTATGACCATAAATGACGGAGTAATTTAAGTTTATTGTGCTACAATGTGAAGAAAATCCAGCAAAACGCTGGGGCGCGTTTGCCAACCTCAGAGGGTTAATGCCCGACAAGCTCGCTGGGCACTTTTTTTGGTCGTTTCGAGTTCACCATTTCTTATAGACCCGGTTCTAAGAACGTTAAACCAGACGCCCTCTCGCATCAATTTGGCTCCTCAGAAAGCGCTTCGACCAAGGAGGAGATTTTACCTCAGGATCGCGTGGTTGGGGCTACTGTCTGGGGAGTCGAGCGAGTAGTTAAACGGGCTCTTACTCGTGTCACGATACCGCGGCGCTGTCCCGAGCAGTTATTATTTGTCCCTGAGTCCGTGCGTTCGGCCGTCCTCCGCTGGGGTCACTCCTCCAAACTGGTTGTTCATCCTGGTGTCAGGGGTACACTTGCCACCATATGCCAAAGATTTTAGTGGCCCACTAGAGAGTGCGATATCCGTCGTTTTGTTGCGTCCTGTCCTGTCTGCGCTCAGACTAAGTCTAATAACTCTCCACCCGCTGGTTTTCTCAGACCCCTTCCTATCCCGTCCCGTCCGTGGTCCCATGTCGCTTTAGATTTCGTTACTGGTCTTCCTCCCTCGATGGGGAACACAGTAATCCTAACGGTCATCGATCGTTTTTCTAAAGCAGTGCACTTTATTCCTCTTCCTAAGCTCCCCTCCGCCAAGGAGACGGCGCAGGCGGTGGTCAATCATGTGTTTAAGCTCCATGGGCTCCCCTCTGATGTTGTGTCAGACAGGGGACCCCAGTTTGTCTCTCAGTTCTGGAGGGAATTCTGCTGACAGATTGGGGCCTCTACCAGTCTGTCGTCAGGGTTTCACCCACAAACTAACGGGCAGGCCGAACGGGCTAACCAAATTCTTGGTCGAATGGTCTGGCATTCCAGAATCCTTCGCCCACGGTAATTGCTCACACCAGGACGGAGTACGCCCATAATTCTCTACCCTCGTCCGCCACAGGGTTATCCCCGTTTCATTGTTGCCTCGGTTACCAACCACCTCTGTTCCCGTCTCAGGATGCCGAGTCCTCCGTTCCCTCGGTGCAAGCATTCATTCAACGGTGCAAACACACTTGGAGAAGGGTTAGAACTGCCCTCCGTCACTCGTCGGGCCGCTGATCGACATCGTGTCAAGGCCCCTAGATATGTTTGCGGCCAGAAAGTGTGGCTTTCCACCCTAAACTTACCCCTTCAGTCCTGTTCCCATGAATTAGCACCTCGTTTCATCTGACCTTTTTCAATTGTTAAGGTCCTTAGCCCGGTAGCCGTCAAACTCAAATTGTCCCACAATCTGCGGCGAGTCCACCCCGTGTTCCATGTGTCTTGTATAAAACCTGTTATTCGGATGCCCTCCCGCCCCCTTCTGCTCTGAAGGCGTCAACTTTGTGGAATTTCAACGGTGGGCCATTTTACATCAGAGATGGTAACCGTTAAACTCAGTGCTTATGCTGACGATGTCACTGTAATAATAAGATCAAATGAAGATGTTTGCAATCTGGAAGCAGCTCTTGAGATGTATCAAAAAGCCTCCTCAGCTCGAGTCAACTGGAAAAAGAGTACATTTTTGTTATTAGGCGAATGGGAGGAAGAAGGTTGGCCTATTCCAAAGTTTCCTCAGCACTGCCCCTGGAATTTAGATGGATTTAAAGTGCTGGGGGTCTTGCTTGGAACAGAGCACTACATGCAGAAAAATTGGGAAGGCTTTTATGAAAAGGTGGCTGGTCGTTTACAGAAATGGAGATGGATTTTTCCACAAATGTCTTGTAGAAGGAGGGTTCTTGTTGTTAACAATCTAGCAGCATCTATGCTGTGGCATCGTTTGACTGTTATTGACCCCCCGAAAGAACTACTACAGAAATTACAGAAGGATTTTGTTGATTTCTTTTGGGATGGTTTCCACTGGCTTCCTTCTGGAATCTTATATTTGTCAGTAAATGAAGGAGGACAAGGGCTGATTGAATTGTCAGCTAAAGTCAGAGCCATGAGACTAAAATCTGCCCAGAGAATACTTTTTTCTACAGAATGTATCCCTTGGGTGTCATTTGGACTGGCTTTACTAAGATCCCTTTGTGGTAGTGAGCTTGATAAGCAACTGTTTTTGATGTCACCTTTTATTGAAAATGTCACATTTGGTGCTAATTTCTATGCATCGGTTTTAAAATCTTGGAAAGTGTTTAGGTTGAATCGGTGTGAAAATGATCATTATGGCTTGAATGAACCACTGTTTTTTTTTTTTGTTTTTTTTTTTAGGAAATGTTTGCATGTCTAATAGTATAGTTAAGTCATGAATGAAGAAAGGTTTTACTAAAGTGGGACACTTGATTAATTTAGACTCAAAAGAGTGGAGATCAGCAGAAGATATTGCCAGTCAGGTTGATTTGAAGTCTTTGAGGGTGGTAGAGCGGTTGATTTCAGGTTTGAAAGCTGCTCTTCCTTCTCCTTTCTTTCAGTTTGTAGATTATTCTCTAGAGGGTGGGCCTACACATCTCACTTTTCCTAATTTAGGTGTGTGCCCTGAAGTTTGCCCTGATACCAGTCAGGTTGGGAAGTTGCTCAATTTTGAAAGATTAAATATGACTAGTAATTAGTGCTGTCAAACGATTTCAGACCAGTGTAACGATTTCGGGCCGTATTCAGACCAGATGGTGGACATGCGCCTAGACACGACCACAACGCATGATGTTGTCAGCCGGATCCGGGCCGTATTCAGACCAGATGGTGGACATGCACCTAGACACGACCACAACGCATCCCTGAAGTGTCAGCAGAGATTGTGTCAACTAGACTTTCCCCTGTGAAGGCCTCATCGACACGACAGACATCGGCACTGATCCTCAACAAACCCGTCTCCATACCGGCGTGATGACTCTTAAACCAGATGGAACTGGATAATATTCTGATTGTTCCAATCCGATCTGACGTCTGACCTATAATGCTGCCTGAATCATAATCATACACTGTTCGTTCATTGGCCAGAGGAGAACTGGCCCCCCGACTGAGTGTAACGTCACCAGCTGCCCTTGAGAGCCACCGGAGGGCACTCCACATCAGACTATTGTCATTCCCTCACAAAGTACATTTCCCATAACTCACTGCCCGGACTCTACATCCATTATCGCATTCACCTGTGTCTACGATGGTGTCTTCAGACAAGATGGTCGCCTCTGCCCCTGAACCGTCGGATCCGCTCTGGCCCCCTGAAGCGTTTGCGCCTGCTCCGCCCTGAACGCCTGCTCATTCTGCTTCGCCCTGGACTCATGCTCTGTTGCTTTAGCTCACCCCATATAAGCCTGGTTTTCTCATTCATTATCTGCGAAGTCTTGTATGTTGTTACACTGAATCTCTGAGCATTCTCCCTGGTTTCATTGTCTCTTGGTTCTTGAATTTTTGCCTGTTTCTTAGATTTCCTTTTTGCCTCTGACCCCTGCCTGCCTGTTTGATTGTTTGTTTGGACTGCCTTCCTGTGCTTGACCCTTTGCCTGTGTTTGATTACGATTCTGGATTACTCAAATAAACTGCATTTGGATCCTTAACCTTCTTGTCTCAGAGCAGTTTTTGACATTGAGCCTGGTTTCTCCCAAGTTTTTTTCTCTCCATCCTGCCACCTGAGGGAGTTTTGGATCCTTGCCACTGTCGCCTTTTTTCACCTTGGTTGCCATTGGCTTTTGGCTTGCTTCCCATACAAAAATGTAATATATGGCCATATATAATCCTAGGATCCAAGATGGCCGCACATGTGTAGCTGTGTTTGTTTGTCTAATGTTTGTCTAATGTTTGCTGAGCCCAACGTTTTTAGACGAAATATATTATAACTTGAATCTACCAAGAAGTGGAATTTTTTATATTTTTTATATTTTAATGCCTCAACTTCCTGGCTAATTGCTGCCCGTTGCCTGCACCATCTCAGCTGCTAAGTTTTGCTGGATTTGTCTGCTGCCTGCCTGCACTGATCTGGCTAATCAATTAACCCTCACTGCATGCTGCTCTTGCTGTTTGGCTTGCATCTCCTTGCTGTTGCTGCTGCCCATGTCTCCTCGCCGTATGGTCCTCTACAGGCTTCCTGCTTGGCCTTACTGCTGCTAAGTTTTGCTGGATTTGTCTGCTGCTGCTGCCTGCCTGCGCTGACCTGGCTAATCAATTAACCCTTACTATATGCTACTCTTGCTGTTTGGCTTGCATCTCCTTGCTGTTGCTGCTGCCCATGTCTCCTCGCCGCATGGTCCTCTACAGGCTTCCTGCTTGGCCTTACTGGTAATCTATGGTACGCTTATTGCTGCTTCACCTGGCTTCGACTGGTAAGACTTCGCTTTTGTCTGCACCTGTGCCTGTTTGTTGAGCCATCAAACTTTCCAGCCTTCTCTCTGCCTGTACACGCAGTCATCTGCCAAGCAAATTGCACTCCAATTTAAGCAGCAACTTTACAGTGCCGAAAATGACTCTTTTTTTGTTGAGTTTTGTCTTGCTCTGGGGACACGGGCATATGAATGTCTTTGCTGAAACCTCTTTAGTGAAGGCTTGGTTTCCCTCATTTGTTCCCAGTATGACTTGCTCCAGGCCAGAGCTACCTGTGCAAAAACTACAGCCCCTCTATAGTGTTCCTTCTGAATCCCTTCTCCGCTCTTTGTGCCTTGCTGTTCTGAAAAGCTTCACTGTTTAATCTGACAATGATCTCATGTTGTTTTTTAACTCATTACACACTAAAAATTCTGTGAGCCGTGGTGCAACTATGAAACAGAGATGTTTGATTATTATGTTGTTAATTATCTGTGGTGATGTGCATCCAAATCCTGGCCCAGTTGATATTGACTCTAAGATCTGCAATACTCCGGCTAATTTCAAAAACAGGTCTGGGTTGGGTATTATTCATTTGAATATGCGAAGTATGCTCCCTAAGATTGATTCTTTACGTATTTGGGCAAAATCCACCGATGCAGATATTATAATTCTTTCAGAAACATGGCTCTCTAAATTAGTCACAGACAAAGACATTGCTGTCAGTGGATACAATGTCTTTAGAACTGACCGGCCTCGTAAGGCTGGGGGCGTGGCTATATATGTAAAGAGCAAGTTCATTGCCAATGTAGTTTTGTCCATATCTGTGAGTAAACAACTTGAATTTCTGGCCCTAAATGTTGAGGTGTACAAAGGCATGACTGTCACTGTTGTTGGAAGCTACAGACCACCCTCTGCTGTAGCTGACACCCTTCAGATGCTGTCACAGCTTTTATCACAGCTGCAGTACAGTGAGATTGTCCTGGCAGGCGATATGAACTGGGACTGGTTCAAACCTGCTTCAGACGGATTGAAGGGTCTTTGCAGTGAATTAAATCTTACACAATTAATTGAGTCTCCTACTCGCCCAAATCCAAAACACCCAGAGAAATCTACTCTAATTGATTTGCTATTGACAAATGCTCCCCATAAATTTTCTGAAATTGGTGTGTTTGCTAATGACATCAGTGATCATTGTACGATTGCTGCAATTAGAAATGCCAAAATTCCAAAATCCAGGCCTCGATGCATTGAAAAACGTGATATGAAACATTTCTCCTTACAAGACTTTACACATGATTTATTTTATTTTAATTGGGACAGCATTAGGCTTATTGATGATGTTGAAAAAGCCTGGAAATACTTTCATGATGGATTTGTGCAACTTATTAACAAACATGCTCCTTTGGGTAAGTTTAGAGTCAAGGGACGAGACAACCCTTGGTTTTCGACGGAGCTAAGCAAACTTCTTCATGAGAGGGATGTGGCTTGGGCAAAGGCTAGGAAATCAGAGGTGGAGGCCGATAGGATTAATTTCAGACGACTACGAAACCAGTTCACAGCAGCTGTTCGACATGCCAAATCTGAATACTATCTAGCTGCTACTACAGACAATCTAAATAATCCTAGGACTTTTTGGAAGTCTATCAAGTCAATTTCTTTAACTAAATCTCGTAATGAACTGCCTCCCCATATCATCAGGGACAATATTACTATCTCGGAAAGATCGGCGATGCTAGAATGTTTTAATGAACACTTTGTTGCATCTGGTTTTTTGTTTGACCAATCTCCACCTCCAAAAACCTCCCCTTCTGATGGTAATGCTGCTGGAAGATTTTGTGTTGGCCAGCCTTTTTCTTTTACCTTTACCCCGTTTTCATTCAATGATGTACATAAAGCCCTAATGTCACTGGACATCAAAAAGCCTGCTGGCCCAGATTGCTTAGAGCCATATTTTTTAAAAATCGCTGCAGATTTAGTTGCTAAACCGCTCATGTATATTTTTAATTTGTCCTTGGCTCAGAATGTTATGCCATCAATCTGGAAATCTGCCCATGTCCTCCCCTTGTTAAAGGGAGGAGATCCTACCTTGCTAAACAACTATAGACCTATCTCCAACTTGTCTGTGCTGTCAAAGGTCTTAGAACGACTAGTAAGTGAACAACTGAAAGAATTCCTGAGTGTTAATAATATTCTCTCAGAGTTTCAGTCGGGTTTCCGAAAGGAACATAGTACCATCTCTGCTTCACTGAAGGTTGTGAATGACATCATTGAGGCACTGGACAGCAAAAAGATGTGTGCAGCTCTTTTCATCGATCTTTCCAAAGCTTTTGATACGGTGAACCATTGTATTTTAAAACAGAGACTACTCAACATTGGTCTTTCTGAGAAGGCAGTTGGTTGGTTTGAAAATTATCTCTCAGATAGGACTCAGTGCGTCGCCTTTGACGGTATCTCTTCAGGTTTCTTACAAGTTGTATCAGGGGTTCCACAGGGATCGGTGCTGGGCCCACTTTTATTTACCATTTATGTAAATGACCTTGGTTCAAATGTCCACAATGCTCTGTTTCATTTTTATGCTGACGACACAATCATTTACACCTGTGGAGAAACCCTTCACCAGACCTTTCAGTACCTGCAGGATGCCTTTGACACTGTACAATCTCGGCTATCTGATTTGAAGCTTGTGTTGAATGCAAGTAAAACCAAGACGGTTCTGTTCTCAAATAATAGGAACTCCACAGTTATCCCTCCAAACATTGTTACCTTGCAGGGAAATCTAATAGAGCGTGTGGCTGAGTACAAGTACTTAGGGCTTTTACTTGACGACCATTTGACTTTTAAGGCTCATATCCTAAATTTAGCCCGGAAACTTAGGTTAAAGCTAGGGTTCTATTTTAGGAATAGGGCCTGTTTTTCTCTTGCAACAAGAAAGAAATTGGTCGAGGCTACTTTCTTTTCTCTTATGGACTATGGTGATTTTTTATATATGCACGCCCCTAATAAATATTTGCACCAACTGGATTCAGCTTATCATGGTGCACTGAGATTTATTACAGGGTGCAAACCCTTTACACATTGTTGCACTCTGTATAATCTAGTCCAGTGGCCCTCCCTTGCTCAGCGCAGGCTAACCCGGTGGCGATTGTTTATATATAAATCCATCATTGGGACATTGCCCCCTTATTTATGTAGGCTTATGTCCTTTAAGGCCAGCACTCGCTCTCTGCGGTCTAATGATAATCTCCACCTGGTTGTGCCTAGGGCTCGCACAGAGTTAGGGAAGCAAGCATTTAGAATTTCTGCCCCATCAGCGTGGAACCTGTTACAGAATGATTTAAAACTTGCTAACTTGGTCTCCTTTGGTCAATTTAAGAGGCTAGTAAAGTACCGGGAAGCAGGCACAATGGGCACCTGTCCCTGCTTCCCAAATTAGGATAAGTCTATGGTGACAATGGGGGATGTCATGTTTTTTTTTTTTTTTTTTTTTACGTTGGTTGATTCATTGTACTGTTAACGTATTATGTTTTGTATGTTCATTGTATTTATTATATTTTGTATTCTATGTGTAACTTTTATGGCGGCCTTCTTGGCCAGGGCTCCTTCGTAAAAGAGACTTGTTCTCAAAGGATTTCCCTGGTTAAATAAGGGTTAAATAAAAATAAATATATGTACTTATATTTTAAATAGCATGACATATATCTATACATATATTTGACTGATCTGAGAACACAATATATGACTGCAACATATATACACATATATTTGACTTATCTGAGAACACAATATATGACTGCAACATATATCTATACATATATTTGACTTATCTGAGAACACAATATATGCCTGCAACATATATACACATTTATGTGTCCAAACATGTGAAGAAAATATTTGAGTTCATCCATATATGATACCATATATCTGCATATATTACAGTATAGTATTGGTTTCTCGCATATATGGACAACATTAATTATAAATATGTGACATACATATTTGTTTTCCACATATTTAATAAATGTATGTAAACATACACTGTAACCCTTTACTGTAAATTTACAACGAATTTCTTACAGAATTGTACTGTATTTCCATAATACAGTATTAAGCTGTATCTTTTACAGAACAGCTGTAAATATACAGCACATTTCTGTTTTCGTCCTGATAAATTCGTTATATAGGATCATACCATCATACTGACTGAAAAGGCATTGCATTGTGGGATTGATTTCTTTCGCGCTCAATTCAGTTCAAATGTGACGCGTCATGCGAGCAGACAGTAACGTTAGGCAGCTACAACAGGCAAACTTGTTTTGTCAGCGGGATTCAACTGAACAAATAATCATTCCTGATAAACAATGTCTGCGAATCTGTGAGCAATTTTAAAGCTTTTTTGAGGTTCGGTTCGGTTCGTGTTTCAAACATTAGTTGCCTGTGATGCAGCAGAAAATGGACGACGTTAAAGGTAGCAGCTACCTGAGGACGGATGGAAGAATTTGTCATTGAATAATCTGCGCGTGACGATAAGTGGGATTTAGAGAATTGTTCAACTGAGTGATACGGTAAGCCAATATATACGTTTTTTTTGGGTTTTTTTCGTTCGCATTTCTACATTGTTTTCACGTAACGTTATTTGGTTTGATTTTGCGAACGCGGTTTACTACCGTGGCCGCGCAAGCAATTCACTGACTCTGTTCACCTGTTTACCAAGTAACGTTAATTTCGACATTTCATATAATAGGCAACCTTTACCATGCTATTTGCATGACGTGCATTTGATATATATTTTTTTCGTTTTAGGCTTTGTAATCTGATGGCCATTGTTAATGTAAGTGCTTTTAAGTAGTGTTACAGTTATAGTCTGAGGTAAAAAAAAAAGCAGTCAAATTCTGTCAGTTCTGTGATCGTGCTTTTGAATCGTCGTCAGAATTTTGCTAGCACATGAAAATCCATGTTCCTAATGCTGTTTTCAAATGTAGTGGTCCTATTCCTGATTGCCATCCCATGGTCCTACAACTACTCCCTAATTCAAAGAAGTTAGACGGTGTTATCCTTCAAGCAGATAAGTAGAGATTATTAAGCAAATCTCATTAATTTGTAATATGTTTTATGTTTTGGTTCTGTTGATCAAGGTTGTGCTGTCCTTTTTAAAAATTGTTTCAGGAATTTGCATCGCTGATGTCCAGCAATCTACATTTGCCAGAAAGTCCACGACTTATTTCCTGGTATGTAAACATTAAAGGGGTAGATGAAACCTAAAATGAAAAGCCATCATTTACTCACCCCACTGCAAAATATGTTTTTCTTAATTAGTGTTTTTATTTTGTTTCCAGTCCAGATTCTACAATTCTTACATGAAGAAGCATTTAATAGACACGTAAAAATTGTCTTGTTTTCTGAAAGAATAAGTCAAAATTAAGTGAGTTTATGCTTAAAACAAACATAATTACCGTATTTTCCGCACTATAAGGCGCACCGGATTATAAGGCGCGCCTTCAATGAATGGCCTATTTTAGAACTGTTTTCATATATAGGGCGCACCGGATTATAAGGCGCATAGAATAGAAGATACTGCAGTCAAACGTTTGACTGGGTTTGCGTTATGCAGTGGTCACCAACCTTTTCAAGCCTAAGATCACATCCAAAGTCCAAATGTAAACCAAGATCTACCACTTGCAAAAAAATATGAAAAAACAAGTGGCTGAGCTGTAAAACCTTGTTTATACTCGACGTGTCCGCATGAGCGCGAAGGTAATAAAAAAACTAATATCCGTCTGCTCGGGCAGATTCGGCTCAAAGTCGTGCATCTTCGGATGCGGAGGCGCGCGCGCGGCAAAATTACGTCATTGTGACAGCGCGCGCGCCTCCGCATCCGAAGATGCACGACTTTGAGCCGAATCTGCCCGAGCAGACGGATATTAGTACATCTCATCACACCGACACCCAGTTTGCGCGTCTAAATCAGTTGTATGGTCTGGTGTTCAGTCTAAAACAAAACAGTTGCGTCAAGTATAAATGCCTCGTCTGTTTGGGGAGGTGCGCGCGCAGTCAGCGGAGGCTCGCGCTCCGGTGCCAGGCGAAAGTATAAACAAAAGGTTTAAGTCAGCGGTTGTTTTACAGACATTAATATAAGGCGCCAGATCTATATATAAGGCGCTCCGGATTATAAGGCGCACTGTCGTTTTTTGAAAAAATTAAAGGCTTTTAAGTGCGCCTTATAGTGCGGAAAATACGGTATATGCCAGTGCATTTTAGCATTCTAACCAATTTTAATTTTTAGTTGAAAAATGTAATTCATAGAACTATGAATAGACAACTACATCGAACCACAGTGGAACCCACAGTAGTTAATTTAATTATTAATATTATTTTTATTTTTTTTTTTATTTTTTTTTTTATTCCATTACAGGTCAATCTCTAAGCAACCAGTGCTGGATATTAAGTTTGGAAGGTCAAGGTGTGTGTGAAGGATCACAGCCTCTTCATCACTGGCCTGGCAGCGCTGTTTGCCTCCTCCTATGAGTTCAGCTTGCAGTACCAGGAGGAGGCAGCACCTTGAGTTTGTTCAGAGGTTAGTCATTGGCATATTTGCCATTCATATATATATTCTATATATATATATATTAGACTGAATTGTGTCACTAACCTTGACTTGACAGTATTTATTAAGCTGACTACTGGTATGAACAATATGGCCCTGGTTTCCATACTGGGCTTAGCTTAAGCCAGGTCTAGGCCTTAATAAAATTAGGGTATTTAAACAGCTTTTATAATAATGTATCATAAAAAAAAAAAAAAACATTACTGGTGTGCATCTTGATATAAAACAGTGGCAGTCATATATTTTAAGATATGCCAGTGCAAGGATTAGTGAAAATTCTGTCATTAATTACTCACCCTCATGTCGTTCCAAACCTGTAAGACCTTCGTTCATCTTCAGAACACAAATTAAGATATTTTTTGATGAAATCTGAGAGGTTTCTGAACCACCCATAGAGAGCAACGTCTTTGCAACTTTTAAGGCCCAGAAAGCTAGTAAAAACATTGTTTAAATAATCCATGTAACTAGTGCAACCTTAAAGGAGAACTCCGGTCAATTTTAACATTGAGCTCATTTTTTTTGTAAATTTGGAGTGCTGTCAATACAGAGAACAACGACAAAAATTGGTGTTGCCTACACCGTGTTATCCTCTTTTTAAAATTTGCACCCTGTTGACTTCAATGGGGCAATGTTTAAACCTGCTTTTAGCCTCTTAATATCCTTGATGTGTCATACAAGTGCCCAGCCATGTGAGTGATTCCTTCAGCGTGAACACGGGTGAATCTGACTGCAGTAGATGTGAAAGATATCTTGTTGAAACATCTACAAATGTCCATATATAGGTGAAAATGCCCCTTGAAATCAATTTAAGGTGGCAAATATTACCCCTTAATAAAAAATGTTAATTTCTGTCACTGCTGTAAACTGACCACTGCATAGAATATGAAAAATATGAATATCTTTGTCAGTCAGCTGTCAACAGGCCTAAACAAGCCATGGCACCAAGCACAGAAACACAATCAGTAAAATGTTATCTAATTATTATCAAGAAAACGTTGAAAATATCGATCGAGACATATTTTGTCAATATTGCACACCCCTAATGCATGGTATTAATTTTGATTTCTTCGGGTCTTAAAAAGCCTTAAATTTGACTTTAAAAAATGTGCAGAAACCCTGCTTCATAATATTTAGGTTGAACCACTGTAGCTATATATTTACCAATGTTTTTACCACTTTTCTGGGCTTTGACAGTTGCAATGATATTGTTATCAATGGAAGGACAAAACTATCGGATTTAATCAAAAATATCTTCATTTGTGTCCCGAAGATGAACAAAAGTCTTGAGGGTGAGTAATAATGACAGAATTTAAATTTTTGGGTGCAAACATGCATTTTAGTCTGGTAAATCATGTTGTCATATATGCAATAAACATTGCAAGGCTTGCAATTAAGTTAAATTATTTCTGTCACAAAGGTTTGGGCTGGATTCTGGCAGTGTGTGCTCTATATAAACGAATAGTCTAAAGACTGCCTTTCCACTGATACTCTGATGGACCTGATGAGGGGATGATATTGTTAATGAGCTGGGTGATGAGTAGACAAAAGTTGTAGAATAAAACTTTAAATCTGGCAACCCCACTCCAAAAATTTAGTTAGTTGACAGTGTGCATGTAAACAGACACATTGAGTTGATGAATTTTACCAGGGCAGAAAAAATATCAGTTATTGATCACAACATCCAACATTGCATTTTTTTTTTCATGTTGTTCAGTTTTAGACAGCTTTTGTGCTGTCTCTCTTTGTCAAAATATACACTCACCTAAAGGATTATTAGGAACACCATACTAATACTGTGTTTGACCCCCTTTCGCCTTCAGAACTGCCTTAATTTTACGTGGCATTGATTCAACAAGGTGCTGAAAGCATTCTTTAGAAATGTTGGCCCATATTGATAGGATAGCATCTTGTGGGATGCACATCCAGGGCACGAAGCTCCCGTTCCACCACATCCCAAAGATGCTCTATTGGGTTGAGATCTGGTGACTGTGAGGGCCATTTTAGTACAGTGAACTCATTGTCATGTTCAAGAAACCAATTTGAAATGATTCGAGCTTTGTGACATGGTGCATTATCCTGCTGGAAGTAGCCATCAGAGGATGGGTACATGGTGGTCATAAAGGGATGGACATGGTCAGAAACAATGCTCAGGTAGGCCGTGGCATTTAAACGATGCCCAATTGGCACTAAGGGGCCTAAAGTGTGCCAAGAAAACATCCCCCACACCATTACACCACCACCACCAGCCTGCACAGTGGTAACAAGGCATGATGGATCCATGTTCTCATTCTGTTTACGCCAAATTCTGACTCTACCATCTGAATGTCTCAACAGAAATCGAGACTCATCAGACCAGGCAACATTTTTCCAGTCTTCAACTGTCCAATTTTGGTGAGCTCGTGTAAATTGTAGCCTCTTTTTCCTATTTGTAGTGGAGATGAGTGGTACCCGGTGGGGTCTTCTGCTGTTGTAGCCCATCCGCCTCAAGGTTGTGCGTGTTGTGGCTTCACAAATGCTTTGCTGCAGACCTCGGTTGTAACGAGTGGTTATTTCAGTCAAAGTTGCTCTTCTATCAGCTTGAATCAGTCGGCCCATTCTCCTCTGACCTCTAGCATCAACAAGGCATTCTCGCCCACAGGACTGCCGCATACTGGATGTTTTTCCATTTTCACACCATTCTTTGTAAACCCTAGAAATGGTTGTGCGTGAAAATCCCAGTAACTGAGCAGATTGTGAAATACTCAGACCGGCCCGTCTGGCACCAACAACCATGCCACGCTCAAAATTGCTTAAATCACCTTTCTTTCCCATTCTGACATTCAGTTTGGAGTTCAGGAGATTGTCTTGACCAGGACCACACCCCTAAATGCATTGAAGCAACTGCCATGTGATTGGTTGATTAGATAATTGCATTAATGAGAAATTGAACCGGTGTTCCTAATAATCCTTTAGGTGAGTGTATACACTCAGTTAATAATATTTAATTGTTGTTTTTTTCTGCCTTTTAGACGCTTTCTTGACATCAATCCTGAACGTGGATCAAAAACAAAGAAAGGACAAGTAACTTCAAAGAAAACTGGCCAAGTTGTGCAAAACAAGAACACCACTGTAAGCCTACAGGTGTCCTCACTTCTGCAAAATTTTGCAGACTTTGAATGGGATTTCGTTTGCACTTTTATGGACTTCAAAAAAGAAACAGCATTTCACTGTCGTTATAAAGCTTGGAAGAGCCAGGACATTTTTTAATAGAACTCTGATTGTATTCGTCTGAAAGAAGAATGTCATATACACCTAGGATGACTTGAGGGTGAGTAAATCATGTGCTAATTAAAATTTTTTGGGTGAACTATTCCTTTAATTAAGTGCTAACTGTTACCTGTTTGTTGTTAAGTGTTAAAATTGCATTTTATGTTTAAAAAGTAATTCAGCCAACATGTTCACAGATGGCATTTTAACTAAATAAATGTTTTAAAACCCAGAAAATGTTGTTTTCTTTTTCCTAGTGTGACTACTCTTATGAAACCTTAAAGTATAATATTTTAATTATGTAATAATAAAAGCAGTATTCCCTGTAAAAATACAATTTATTGCTGTCGACAAGTTTAATAATGTAAAATGTGGTATAATTGGTAATTACAGTGGAGTGTTTACTGTAGTAGTGTTGTAAAAATACAGTATGTGGATGGCAACCCAGCTGCCAGTATTTTACTGTAAATTTACAGTGGAAAGTTTTACAGTGTACATGCATGTGATACTGATGCATTTTTAAAGCTGTGGCATATGGTTATGGTACTTTGTGGATGTATTTGTCAAAAATGACAAAGAAAACACTGCATTATTGTATTAAAATACTATATTTGGTATTCACACAATAGACAAAATCTCCAACTATAGGCATTTAATTTCAAGGCATTCAGATATAAGATTTGTATCCCTAATATATGTGAAAGTATGTACTATAGAAATAAGTACATATATGCATGTATACATATATGCGTCATATATGCATGTATACATATATGCGTCATATATGCATGTATACATATATGCGTCTTACATATATTTCACATTTATGTGCATATACGGGAAAATATATGGCACTTACATGAAAACGGCCATTTTTGCTATATTTTGAAATATATGTTTCATATATGTCTATGTGTTTTACATATATGAATTTTGCATATATTCTCATATATGCAGCAGACATACATGGGCACTAACATTATATATGTAATTTACATATATTGACATATATTACATTTCTGTATGGGTTAGTTGGGGACATTCAATTTAATATTTAATTTAATATTCAACATTAATATTGATCTGCCGGCATTGACACCATAATATGAGAACTGAACTGAGCTGGACAATGACATCACGGTTTTCTCCAGAGCGGCTATATATATATATATATATATATATATATAAATTAATAACTTTTTTACAACAAAATGAAACACCACTGAACTTATTTAAGCTAGACTGTGATGTTATTTTCTTCTGGAAACAAACTTGTTGCATTTTCCTGTCATCTCTGTAAAGCTGCTTTGAAACAATCTGTACTGTAAAAAGTGCTTTATAAATAAATGTGACTTGACTAGTGTACAATGTTTTATAATAATAATTTATTGTATTTAGTGTCCATTTCATTCATTTAACATATTTAATATTGGGGATATCCAAGTTTTTCACATATTACTTTTTTTAAGTAAGGCAATAGTTACATTCCCTGGTAATTAGTTACTTTTGTAATGCTGTTACTCAATTACTAACTCGGTTACTTTTTGTGACAAGTAACTATAACTAATTACTTTTTTTAAAGTAACCTACCCAACACTGCAAATGAGGTGCCAGAACAAAAAAAAACACAAGAAAATGTCATGCTTGTTTTATCCAGGTGTGGCTACACTGCAGCAAAATGAAAAAATCCCAACTATTTAAATTGTATACAACCATGTATGTTTAGCTGCATGTATATAGAACATTAATTGTGGTTATCTCTATAAAGAGGATGGGGCTGGAAAGGATTTTTTGGATTTTTAAATGAATGCATGAATGACCTGGATTTTTTTGAAGGGGCAAGTGACCGGACACTTAGACTGATTAAAACTTCAATAACAAAAAATAACTAGGGAATCGTACTCGGTTACTAACGTAACCTCGGTTCTCTCTAGAGAGGAAACGAGTACTGCATAAGTCTTACGCTAGGGGAAAATCTCTTTTCCGCGAGATACTGAAGCCAAAAATTATCCTTAATTTTGAAATAATGTAAAACGCGTTGCGGCAGCATGCAGACACAGGCGAGACGGCTTGTGCGCCTATTGGCTGCCCTGCGGCAACTGCAGCAGCCTATCGATAAGGCCTTTTCGTGACGTCAGCTCCAATGGGGGCGCTTCGCGCCCAATACGTCACGTCCCGCCAGAATGGGCGTGGTCTAGGGCTATAAATATAGCTTCGAGAGGCTAGCTCACTGGTTTTTCATCGCCGAAGCGAACCAGAGCGTGTGCAGGCACGGCAAGATACGCAGTACTCGTTTCCTCTCTAGAGAGAACCGAGGTTACGTTAGTAACCGAGTACGTTCTCTTACGAGAGGTTCTCTCGTACTGCGTAAGTCTTACGCTAGGGGAACACAGTGTAAAACGCCGTGCATGCTAAGATCCAGCACCAAAGTCCCAAGGGCAAGTGCCCGGGCTCATATAGTACATGATCATAAGGAACTCACAGAGAGCCCAGGAAAGAGTGGCTAGAATAGCATCATTCCTGTAATAATATAACATCCTATAAGGAGCAGTTATACTGATGATGTGTCGTACAGTCAGGGCGACCCCCGGCCTGGACTGACGAATATAGTGGGTCTTACACACTGCCCATAGAGCTGCGCGATCAAACAGCGAGCATTTGCTCAAGCAGTTTCAGTATTCTGGCCCGAACACATCAGGGCAGACAGTACCGATTTTAGACCGAAAGCAACTTAGCCTGCAAGGCGGGAACCTCTAGGTTATAAAACCTTATAAATGTAGACGGGGAGGCCCAGCCTGCCGCCATACAGATATCTTGCAAGGCAATCCCACTAGACCAAGCCCACGACGAGGCCACGCCTCTCGTGGAGTGTGCTCTGACTCCAAAAGGGCACTGTAAGCCCTTAGAGGTATAAGCCAGCGCTAAAGCATCAACTATCCAACTGGATAGGCTCTGTTTCGACATGGCAAGTCCCTTAGAACGTCCGTAGAGTGAAAACAAAGAGCTGCTCTGTCTGTCTGAAAACAGACGTGCGAGACACATAAGCTCTTAATGCCCTGACTGGGCAAAGGAAGCTTGCGTCTCCTTCCTCGTCAGAGACCGGTAGGGCTGACAGGGAAATGACCTGCGCCCTAAACGGTGTGTTGAGGGATTTTGGAGCGTAACCGTGCTTAGGTTTGAGTATAACTCTTGAATCATTAGGCCCAAACTCCATGCACGTCGCGCTTACTGAGAGCGCGTGTAAGTCCCCTGTGCGCTTCACTGAAGCGAGAGCCAGAAGAAACACTGTCTTGAAAGACAGGTGTTTAAGATCAATCGTCTGTAAAGGCTCGAATGGGTCACCTTTCATGGTTTCCAGCACCGTAGAAAGGTCCCATACAGGGACTGAGGGAGGTCTGGGAGGATTCAGTCTCTCAGCTCCTCTAAGGAAGACGATGACTAAATCGTTCCTTCCTACTGACTGACCCAGCGTTGTTTTTGAGAACGCTGCTTATGGCCGCCACATACACTTTGAGCGTGGAAGGGGTCCTGCCCTTGTCCAACAGCTCTTGTAGGAAGGAGAGAACCTCCGTCACCCCACAGTCTAGGGGCGACACGCCACAAGCTGTGCACCAGCTGGAGAACACTGACCATTTCGAGGAATAGAGACGTCGCATAGACGGAGCTCTAGCCTGCGTGATCGTGTTTAACACTCCGCTTGGGAGGTCAGTGGGTACCCGTTGATGGCCCAAACATGAAGGGACCACAGCTCTGGGCGCGGATGCCAAAACGAGCCCTTGGCCTGAGAGAGGAGGTCCCTCCTCACTGGCACTGGCCATGGGGCAGTGCTTGCTAGCTGCATCAGAACTGGGAACCAGGGTTGGTTTTTCCAGAACGGCGCTACGAGTAGCACTGAGCATCCTTCTCTGATCCGTTCTATCACCTGAGGCAGGAGAGAGACGGGAGGAAAGGCATAGAGCGGGCGGCGGGGCCATACATGAGCCAGCGCGTCCCTGCTCTTGGAGAAAAATTCCAGACAGTGAGCGTTTTCTTAAGACGCGAACAGGTCTACTTCCGCTCTGCCGAATTTCTTCCACAGCAGCTGGACTGTCTGTGGGTGTAGAGGCCACTCGCCTGTCGGAACATTGTTCCTGGACAGTCTGTCCGGTCCTACGTTTAGGAGCCCTGGCACATGCGCTGCTCTCGGCGAGAGCAGGTTGCGCTGAGCCCACACCAGGAGGCGTTCTGTCAGCCTGTGCAGGTTTCGGGACCTGAGGCCGCCCTGGCGATCTATGTAGGACACCACTGACATGTTGTCCGAGTGGACCAGGACGTGGTGTCCTCGTATTTGGGGACAAAGACGCGTCAGTGCGTTGTCTACTGCCAACATTTCGAGGCAGTTTATGTGTAGAAGTGTTGTGGAAAAAAATTAATCTTTTCTTTTGTTTTTATTTTCAATGATTTAACAAATGAATGCCATACATTCATTTGTCTGTATTTTGAGTTTATTTTATGATGTTAATACAGCTGCAGGGTGTGTGTGTGTGACTCAGAGGTGAGAAGATTAGGGGGTTAGGGGAGCCACAGGGGTTCCTCTGTGTCTTTTGTTTAGTGGGGGCTGTAAGAGATAGCTTTTGAAAGAGATAACACTATAAAAATGCGGGCCCACCTCTGCTCTGGGTCTCACTCCGCCTGCAGCTGGTCTGCGGGTGGACTGGGAACATTTCTTGCAAGAAATAAATATCTTTTAAGAACATTTTGATCCTGATGTCTCTTATGCCTGATGCTGTTTTGTTAGTTACTTGTTTTTGCCTCAACAAGTTGGTGTCAGAAACGTGGGATCCATGAGGTTTCTTCTGGCCCTGAGAAAGCGGATTGACGGACTGATCACCCTAAAGCACAAAAGGCTTTAGTCTTACCTCGCCGAATTGAGAGAGAAGAGCCAAAACTGCTATCAGGGCCAGGAGGAACCCACTGGATTCAGAAAGAACTCGGAGGCAGTAAAAGCATCTCGGGTAAGAGACAGTTAAAATTATTTTATTTTGTGTGGTGTAATCTGATATGACTGTGAGTGAACGTGAACCATTTTGGCTGAGTTTTGCTTTGGTACGAGCGAGAGGTGATTCAGATAATCACAATTGTTTGGGGAAGAAATTGAAGTATCTTCGGATCGTTTTTTTCCACACTTAGCTCGTTAGTGGACAGGGGATCCACTGGTGATTCAGAGAAATCACAGCTGCTGAGATGATTACGTTCTATTCGAAATTTATGTAAACCTTAGAGAAAGTTTAAAACAGGATTAAGAAGTTTCTGGGTGATTGTGCTCTACTCGAAGTTTTACCACATTGAATTGAGTCAAGCGAATAAGCGCACGTGGGGGAACTTTGAGTGGAACGTAATTACAAGACCAGGTTGAATTAATCAAGTAAAAAGAATTGAGCAAGCGAATAAGCGCACGTGAGAAAACTTTGAGTGGAACGTAAACAAGCAGAGGTCCGTCCGATCTCGGAGTAAAAGATCGGGTCTGTCGAAGACGTTTGACAGATTCTGTAAGACACGTGTCGAATTGTGAAATCCAGAAAAGAGGAACTCAGCCAAAAATGGAGTCATCTAACAGTAAAGTAGACCATTTTTACACACCGGTTTTCTGTAAAATGGAAAAATTACGGCCAGAAATGCATGCAAGAAATTGGGAAACGGATGATTGTTAAACAAAGGGGAAGTGAAAATATTTGTACTAACAAACGCACACGACGCACACACAAACACATACACTGATTTTCTTTCTGCTATCTGCAATGAAGAAACTGCTTGCAAATCTTTTTGTGTGTCTGATGAAACTTTGAGCAAAGCTATGACTGATGATTTGAGCAGTGTTGTAAATGATGAGCGTATGAGATTGTGCAAAAGCACAGGGTTTTTCTGAAGTGCCAATTTATCCGTTACTAGTCAAAGAGTTGTTGTAGTTTGTTCATGAGTGTAAAAATGTGAACAAACAGTGAATTGTTGGATGGAAAAGAAGCAGATAAAAGAGAACAGAGTCGATAGGAGAAGGAACTGACAAGTAGGGAAGAGAGAATGTTTTTTCTGATGGAAAATACAAACAGTGAATTGTTGGATTGAACAGATACGGAAGGAACTGGCATGTAGGGGAAGATAAAATTCATATTTATGAACGCCTGATTAAGTAAATGGTATGAAAAGTAAGTTTTAGATAAAAATAAGGCATTGAGTATGATTAACAGGGATTAACATGATATAAAGATAAGGAATGTTTCATTAAGCAGAACGGGTAAAATTCTATATTTTAGAGATAAAATAATTATTGAAATGATGTTTATTTTGACAACCATTGTCTTTTGAACCTAAAGGGTCCAGCTATGCTGGGAGTATAGCAACAGCGCTTGCTTGTTCAACCCAGCTTCTGGATGTTAATATGTACGTGATTTGTAATCAGTGTTGTTGATGATAACACAATTAGATAGATGTAAAGACAGCTATGTCTGAAGATTTGGGAAATCAATAATGTACAAAGTCAGATATTTTGTTGAAATTAAGTCATTGAAAGACAAGGACATTGTCTGTTTTATAAAGGAAATTATGGGTTGGAAATAATTTCCCTAGACACGTATGACTAAAAGTTAATCAGAAACTTTGTGAAACCCGCTTAGAATATTTTGATTTTCCATGTCGCTTATGAAAATTAATGTTCTGCCAATAATAATGATGTGGATGTGCTTTATTGTATTAATGTTATGAAAACAAGGTTATTTAAGAGTAGATTGCCATATTTTTATAACAAGAGTTGAAGGTGCAAACGGCTAGGATAGCTGTCTGTGTAATTTAGAGACTGAGAACAAGATTTGAGGAATCTTGTGATTTCTGTGGAACAGTAGAGATAAGTGGGACTGAATAATGATAATATTAAGTTGAATCTGCATACTAACCATTTGAATAAGCTATCAAACCAGTGTTAATGAAATTAATGACATGCTAAATTTTCTTTATACTGTATGAAGAGTAACTGAATAGTCCTGATACAAAAGAGAGCAAATGCTGTAAGCAGCTCTGCTCTGAAGCTCTCAGTTTAAAGAGAATTGCAGATTATGTTTTTGTAAAAGTTTGATTCTGATTGGAAAGATCAACTTTGACTGGCTCCAAACAAAGAAAGTGCCAAACTAACACAAATTTAAAGAAAAGTCTGTGTTAATATAGAAAGTAGATCAGTGTTAATATGATGAAGATTGTGATTCGGCTATTGTAATTGAATTTGCAGCTGGGACAGTGGGGGAAAATGCAGAGAACTTATCAGGGGCTCTGTTTGCATTTCCTGAATAAGAACACTCTGCTTCAGGGGTGTAAAGTAGGGTGGAGATGTTAGAAAGATCACAGGGATAAGACTGTAGGTAGAATAACAAAGAGTGTTTTATTGCGGTCAGCGGAGTCATTCAGTGACTGTAAAATGCGATGATATAGAGAGACAAATCTAACGAATGATTTATAGTGATAATCATAAAATGTATGACAAAGCAGAGAGCGCAGCCTCAAAAGCTAGTAGGAACCATAGAAGCAGATTGATAAACTCCTAGAGAAAACATTGAAGTCGGGTATTAAATTATGGTAATTGAAAACCTGACAACTAAAATTGAAATGAAATTTGAAACGTTATTAAGAACTAGAATAATTATTATTTCTTTAAGAAAAAATAAGCAGAAGCAGTGTTACAGGATTAACAGTTGCAAAATGTAAAATGTATAAAAAAGGCATTTGATTAAACAAAAGCTTGTTGTTGACTATGAAAAGAGCCAACAGCCGATGTTTTGGGTTCAAAAGATAAGATTGTGAATTGGCCAAAACAGGTTTGCTTATCTGGATTTGGTATGTGCTGTGACTGAAACTGCCACAGTTTCAGTGCAACAGAGACTCATTCTGAGTGGAAATTTGTAATGTCTAAATTACAATACATGTAATTTATGGAAAAGATGCCTTAAGATGGTAGATAAAGTCTGAAGTTAAAAGTTTATGAGAATGCAGTGTATCAGTCCTGAATGCCTCAAGAGTCTCTCTCTCATTCAATGTCAGCTGAAAGCTGTTGTCTGAGCCTGTGTAAAGCACAGTGTTTCAGTTGAAAATCATAGACACAGAGATGTTAAAGGAAATCATTGCCATTCAAAAGGGCAATTTGTACTTAAAACGTTTTAAAAGTAAAACTGAAAGACTTTAAAGAAGTCTTTAAAATAATACTGTTTTGAACTTGTTTATTTTGGGACCAGTGACTGTCTCATTTTAGCCTCCACCATAAAACAGGGCTGATGGCTCCGGCTACAGAAGTAACAGTACACTGAATGTACGATTATGATCTAAATTCACTGACTATAGTCTAAGCAGCTAGGTTGCTGCCTTTAAAATGATTAATGAATTTAAGTGATTAAATACTGCTGTTATTAATCCGTCTCCCTATGTTTAACACTAGTAGGCAGTCCGAATGGCTCTGATGACTCTTGAATGCGCCTTTTCCTAAGCTCCAGAAAACAACAGATTATGTTGAAGAAAACGGTGACAGATTCTGTAATGGGGAAAAGCGGTTACCAGTGTGTACGAGTGATTACTTCAAAGACGGGTAAGATCTTAAGGCCAAAAGGACAACCTAAGACAGAAGGATCACGCAAAAACACTGGGCATTTCCTGATGGAGGTGTTTTTTATGTGAGATGGATATGAGAGTGGCGCTGATTGACTGAGTGGCGATCAGCTTCAGCAGATCATTGAGAGGCGAGATGAGCTGTAAGAAGTTCAGTCTGCCCCAGAAAATGTGAGCCCCTATACCACTCACAAGAAACCGCGTTGATTGTATGGCTTGTCCTCCATTGTGACGTGTCTGCATCTATGCCAGGGAGACAACACCCTGAAGAAAAGAAAATTATTGCTTAAGAGCTAATGGAAATAAGCTTTCAAGAGCCAACTGAGACCGTGAGGTGATTGTCATTATTTGTTGTGGAGACCGTAACAAGACGTATTAATTTATATAAGGAACATGATGTTGGTTGCCTTATGGGCAAAGAAAATTTTTGAACTTCTGAAGGTCGTTAGACATGGTGGTGGCTAAAGATGAGAACAGCTTGTGATGAGTCAAGAGAAATTTCTGAAAAAAAAAAAACGAAGGTTAGGTGAATTGAGTATTTAAACTAAAGATAACCTTAGAAAAGATCATAGCATAATGTATTTTAGATTATTGTAAGGGTTCTAATTTGAGTCAAATATTTGTATTTTGACATTTGTGAACTATTAAGGATTGACTATGACTATGATTATTTTAGTTACAGTCCTAGGAGGCTGTTGAAAAGATGATTTGCTTATAGTGAGAGAGAAAGAGACTGTTTGAGTGGACTGCTGAGAGACTGCTTGATACTCTGTCTGTCTTTCTGTTATCAGTCAGATAATGAACCAAAAACAATCCAGCTGACTTTTCTAAAATCAAATGAATAATGAACAGACATGCCTTGAAACTGGTAAAGAGGCCATAAATAAAAACATTAGAGTGTGACACCTGTAACGCCAAGGTCATGGGTTCAATTTCCGAGGGAAAGCAAGAACTGATAAGAATGTAAATGTGTACCTTGAAATGGAAGTCACTATGGACGTCTGATAAAAGTAAGAGAATTTTATTACGTTAAATTTATGCACGAGATGAGTGTCGTGCATAAAGAGGAGGATGAATATGCTCGTGGCGGGAACAAGAGAACGCACAGTAAAACAAGTGGTCAGATGAGCCTTTGAACTTTTTAGTATGGATAATTTGTATTCAGGCCACAAACAAAGACATTTCGGCCTCACAGGGGGGGCTAAACCGTACTCGGTTACTAACGTAACCTCGGTTCTCTCTAGAAGAGGGAACGAGTACTGCGTTTTTGTAAAAACGCTACGGGAAAAGTCTCTTTTCACGAAATACTGAAGCAAAAATTATCCTTAATTTTCATACATGTAAAGCGCGTTGCGGCAGTGCTTAGCTATGGCGAGACGGCTCGCTCGCTCATTGGCTGCTCTGCAGCAACTGCATAAGCCTATCGAGCGAGGCCTGAGGTGACGTCAGGCCAATGAGGACGCTTCGCGCCCTCCTAGCCATTTCCCGCCGAGATGGGTGTGGCTAGCCTCTATATAAGGAGCTCGAGAAGGCTGATTCACTTGATTTTCATCGCCGAAGCGAACCAGAGTGAACCGTACGCACGGCAGAGAACGCAGTACTCGTTCCCTCTTCTAGAGAGAACCGAGGTTACGTTAGTAACCGAGTACGTTCTCTTATGAGAGTCCTCTCGTACTGCGTTTTTGTAAAAACGCTACGGGAACCCCTTGTAAAGCGCCGTGCGTGCTGGGATAAAGACACCAATCACTGGAGCAAACCAGGTGTACAGTGCATAATCACCAGATAGACTCACAAAGAGTCTGATTACATAATTCCCCATATTGCAACGTCCACGGACGTAAAACATGACCTCACAGAGAGAGTCTAGAGACAAGAGGGGATTCCTCTGTCCTTATAAGGTTGCGTCAGCAGACACGAATATGACATAGCATAGACAGGGTGGGGAAACCTGAGCTAAATGCGGGAAATGTGGGTCTTACACAATTCTGCCCATAAAACAGTCGGCAGCGCATTGCGCATGCGATTTCAGTGTTCTAGTTAGACAGCTGAATCGGTTACACCGATAGTAGCTTAGCCTGCAAGGCGGGAACCTCTAGGTTGTAAAACCTAATAAATGTAGACGGCGAGGCCCAGCCCGCCGCCGTACATATATCCTGTAGGGAAATCCCGCTGGACCAAGCCCACGAGGAGGCAACACCCCTCGTGGAGTGCGCTCTAACTCCCAACGGGCACTGGAGGCCCTTGGCAGTATAAGCCAGCGCTATGGCGTCAACTATCCATCTGGATAGGCTCTGTTTAGAAACAGCCATTCCCTTGGAACGTCCACTGAACGAGACAAAGAGCTGCTCAGTCTGTCTGAAGACAGCAGAGCGGGACACGTAAGCTCTTAAAGCCCTAATGGGGCAGAGAAAACTTGAGTCCCCTTCCTCACTTGATCCCGGCAGGGCAGACAGGGAGATGACCTGAGCCCGAAATGGTGTGTTGAGGGATTTTGGCACATATCCATGCTTAGGTTTGAGTATGACTTTAGAGTCATTAGGTCCAAACTCTAAGCACGTTGGGCTCACAGAGAGCGCGTGCAGGTCGCCTATGCGCTTCACTGAAGCGAGAGCCATCAAAAACACTGTTTTGAAAGACAAATGCTTGAGGCTAATAGATTGGATAGGCTCGAAAGGGGCACCTTTCATGGCCGCCAAAACCGTAGAAAGGTCCCACATAGGAACTGAAGGAGGTCTGGGAGGATTTAGCCTCCTAGCTCCCCTGAGGAAGCGGATGACTAAATCGTTCCTTCCTAGAGACTGCCCCAGCGTTGTTCTGGAAAACGCTGTAATAGCCGCCACATAAACTTTGAGCGTGGAAGGGGATCTGCCCTTATCCAACAGCTCCTGTAGGAAGGAGAGAACCTCCGTCACCTCACAATTGAGAAGTGATATGCTCCGAGCTGTACACCAGCCGGAGAAAACCGACCACTTCGAGGCATAAAGCCGCCGAGTCGACGGCGCTCTGGCCTGAGTGATGGTGTTTATCACTCCCTCTGCGAGGTTAACGGATAACCGTTGAGCGCCCACACGTGAAGCGACCACAGCTCCGGGTGCGGATGCCAAATCGAGCCCCCGGCCTGCGAGAGGAGATCTCTCCTCAATGGCACTGGCCATGGAGCGATGTCTGCTAGCTGCATCAGGACTGGGAACCATGCTTGGTTCTTCCAGGACGGTGCTACAAGCAGTATTGAGCATTTCGTTTCCTTGACCCGCTCTAACACCTGAGGCAGGAGGGAGACGGGGGGAAAAGCATAAAGCGGGCAGCGCGGCCACGCGTGGGACAGCGCGCTGTCGTTCTTGGAAAAGAACACGGGGCAATGAGCGTTTTCGCAGGACGCGAATAGGTCCACCTCCGCTCTGCCGAATCTCTCCCACAACAGCCGGGCTGTTTGTGGGTGTAGAGACCATTAGCCCAGGGGAATGTTGTTCCTGGACAGTCTGTCTGGGCCCACATTCTGGAGCCCAGGCACATGCACTGCTCTCAGCGAGCGCAAACTGTGCTGAGCCCATATTAGGAGGCGTTTCGCCAGCCTGTACAGGGATGTGGATCTCAGACCGCCCTGGCGATTTATATAGGACACCACGGCCGTGTTGTCCGAACGGACTACGACGTGTTGGTCCTTGATGTGGGGATAAAAGCGCGTTAGCGCGTTGTGCACTGCCAGCATTTCCAGGCAGTTGATGTGTTGGAGCTTTTCTCGTTTCGACCACAGGCCGAAGAACGGTCTGCCCTCGAGCAGCGCTCCCCATCCCGAGGTGGATGCGTCGGTCGACACCATCCTCACTCTCGAGGAAGTCCCCAGGCTTACACCTGATCGGTACCAGTCGTCTGCCAACCAAGGTGTCAGGGCTGTGACACAGCTCTGATCGACCTTGAGACGCAACCGGCCGGACACCCACGCTCCGCGCGGTACTCGCGCTTTCAACCAGAACTGCAGAGGGCGCATGCGGAGCAAGCCCAGCTGGAGAACCGTTGATGCTGAGGCCATGAGACCTAGCATCCTTTGAAACGTTTTGAGCGGGGTAGACGCGCCGCAGCGGAAAGATCTCGCCACGCGCTGAATGTGCAGCACGCGCTGTGGCGACAGCCGCGCTGTCATAGACTGTGAGTCCAGAATGGTACCCAGAAACGAAATCGTTTGACTGGGGTTCAGTGAACTCTTCGTCCAATTGACCGTGATACCAAGATTCTCGAGGTGGTCGAGTAAAATGGTTTTGTGCTCCACGAGCTGTGATCGTGATTGAGCTAGGATCAGCCAGTCGTCCAAATAGTTCAGCACTCGCATGCCTCTGAGTCTGAGAGGAGCGAGCGCCACGTCCATGCATTTCGTAAATGTACGAGGTGCCAGGGACAAGCCGAACGGAAGGACTGTATACTGGTATATCTGACCCTCGAAGGCGAATCTCAAGTATCGCCTGTGACGTGACGCTATCTGTATTTGAAAATACGCGTCCTTCAGATCTATTGACATGAACCAGTCTCCTCGGCGAACCTGCGCGAGAATTTTCCTGGTCGTGAGCATTTTGAAACTGCGTTTCACTAATGCTTTGTTCAGCCGTCTTAGATCCAGTATGGGTCTGATACCACCGTCCTTTTTGGGGACTAGAAAGTATCTGCTGTATAGCCCCCCTTCGCTTTGAGCCAGGGGTACATGCTCTATCGCCCCTTTGCATATCAGTTTTGATATTTCGGCGCGAAGTAGGTGTGCTACTTCTAAATTCACCGTAGTCTCGACGCGCGCTGTGAAGCGGGGAGGGCGTCGACAAAACTGTAGCGAGAAGCCTCTCTTTATAATGCCTAGCACCCAGTCCGAAACCCCTGGAAGCGCTGCCCATGCTTCTGCATGGCTGGCTAAGGGCTGGATGCGAAGCGCGCTCTGTTCGCCGTGCGACAGAGGTGCTTCGAGGTGCGATAACATAGGCGTTATGCCTGTGGCATTCGAGGCGGGGGGCGCGCTTAATACAGCGGGCAGAGCGCTCGTCCTCGACCTTACTACAGTGCTTAACTGAGTGAGGGAGGTCTGAGCGAGCCCCGCGGGACTCATGTCTGCGAGTAAACGTGGGCGGGAAGCGGGCACATTTACTGCTTTGGCCGCGCTGCCTGTCTGAGCAGAGCGAGCGCGCACAGGTTTCGTTTTTACAGAGAGCCTGCGGTCTGTGAGACATAGTGTGTGTGGGCACTGGGGAGTGGGCACTTTCACTATATTGGAAGCGCAATCGACCTGAGTCGATTTTATGTGCGCGAGCCCTAAGTGTAGGGCTGTGCTTGTGTGTAGGGATGGGCACTGAGGAGTGGGCATCGACACTACATTTATAGCACCAACGGCCGTGGCCGGGACACCAGAAAATACACTCTTTTCGGGATATATCTGGGTAGCCGTGAAAACGGCTTTTGTGTGCAGGCGAGCGGGCAACTGTGCAGGCTTGCGTCTTGCAGAAAACGCTGGAACAGTCGCAAGTCTTGGGACTGAAACAGCGGTGCGCTTGGGTGAGAGACCGGCCGCAGCGGGGCTCACACACCTGCGCTTCCCTAGGAGTGCTAGGACTTCTTCGGGGCTTCCGGCTTCACCACAACCCTCGGCCGAGGCCCGCGCTGAGCAGGGCGTCGGCTGGTAGAGCGAGAGCGGGACCTAGAGCTGTGCTGCTGTCGCTGCTGTCGCTGCTGAGAAGGTGTGGCGGAAGGCGGGGGCTGATGCTGAGAGCTTCGCGGATTCTGTTTATCGCGATTCGCTGCAGAACCGGAGCGCTTCGGCAGGAAGTGCTTAAAGGCTTGGGACGCTTTCTGGGCCTCGGTAAATCTCTCCACGAACTCGGAGAGAGAAGAACCGAAAAGGCCAGCGGAAGACAGCGGGGCGTCGAGAAACGCGTTGCGCTCGGAATCAGCCATTTCCGTGAGCGTAAGCCATAGGTGCCTCTCAGCAACAGTGGCGGAAGCCATACATCTTCCCATGGCCTGTGCAGCAGACTTGGTAGCGCGGAGTGTTAGATCCGAAGCGCTCCTTAGATCCGCGATGCAGATAGCCTCCGGTCCCATCTCGTCCAGCTTACGGAGGAGATCACCTTGGAAAATCTGCAGTGTAGCCATGGTGTGTAGCGCTGACGCAGCCTGCCCAGCGGCGGAGAAGATTCGCGCAGGCAGCGTCGACGTCATGCGGCAGGCTTTAGAAGGCAACACCGGTTTAGTCCGCCGTCCAGCAGAGGGCGGGCAAAGGTGGGTCGCTATCGCCTGTTCCACCGGCGGAAGTGAAAGGTAGCCTCGGTCTTTCGCATTATCCAGGGAGGAAAATGCTGGCGACACAGACGAGCGCGTTCGCGCAGAGTAGGGCGCATTCCAAGCCTTCGCCACTTCTTCGTGAAGCTCAGGAAGAAAGGGGGCGGGCTTAGATTCCGGAGAAGTGCGCTCACCAGGGAGGAAGCTACCATCCAGCCGGGTACGAGAAGGGAGTTCCGGTGCAGACCACTCGAGGCCGAGGCTCGCCGCGGCCAGCGCGAGTACTCGCATGAGCTCCTTCTCTATGTTGGCTCTCGTAGTGGGCTTGCGGGCAGGAGGCGCGAGGTCCTCAGAGCTCGCCCAGTCCTCGCTGCCTGAAGCTAGCAGAGAGCAGGAATCCTTCTCTCTCGACGCGGCCTCAGAAATGACTTCCTCTGATGAAGCGGCGGCAGACTGCGGGCGCTGAGCATCAGGAAGTGAAACAGGCGAAGCCGGTGAAGCAGGCGGGCAAACCGGCGAGCTTGGTCGAGCTGGAGCGGGTTCCGGGGCCCGCTGCGAGCGGCGCTTCTTACGGCGCGGCAGCGCAGCGGGGAGTGCAGACTCTGAGAAGGATGCCAGGCGAGTCCGCAGAGTCACCATCGGCAAAAGGTCGCAGTGAGGGCAGCCGCCGTCAGCGAGCGCGAGTGCTGCATGGTTCTCACCCAAACAGGAAACGCAGATGACGTGTTGGTCTCCCTGGGCGAGTGGGGCTCGGCACGAGCCACATGAAGGCATCTTTAAAAAGACGCAGCTCTTTTAGGGGGTGAGTGTCGCGGCGGCGAACACACACACACACACACAAACAGAGTGATAAAGGATATATAGCGCCGGAAAGCGCAGCAGGTACGGCTGTAGAAGGCGGCGTTGCCAGCAGCTTCGAGTGGCTCGTCCCGCTGAAATGCTTGCCTCAAACGACGCTTGCTTCCTCGTGATCCAGCGATGCGTGAGCTTCGCTGAAGAGATGAAAATCAAGTGAATCAGCCTTCTCGAGCTCCTTATATAGAGGCTAGCCACACCCATCTCGGCGGGAAATGGCTAGGAGGGCGCGAAGCGTCCTCATTGGCCTGACGTCACCTCAGGCCTCGCTCGATAGGCTTATGCAGTTGCTGCAGAGCAGCCAATGAGCGAGCGAGCCGTCTCGCCATAGCTAAGCACTGCCGCAACGCGCTTTACATGTATGAAAATTAAGGATAATTTTTGCTTCAGTATTTCGTGAAAAGAGACTTTTCCCGTAGCGTTTTTACAAAAACGCAGTACGAGAGGACTCTCGTAAGAGAACCACTGTCTTCACAGCAGGCTGAGAGGTTATCTAGCTTTGACCTCATCGGTATGTGAGGACAGTAAAAGTCCAGGAGGAACCCACTGGTGGTCAGATAAGAGCCTTTCAACTCTTCAGGGGGTCAGAAGGACAATTTGGATTCAGGAAAGTCCAGGAGGGGTTAGAAGAACTCAGCGCATAACTTAACATTTTCATTTTGCAGGATGTCAGAACGGATTGAACCAAACAGAACTGATTCTGTATTGTTTTGTTAACATGAGCAACATGGGTTGAATGTTTTTTAGGGGAACAAGGACCCCGAGTGCTATTCAATGAGCAAGAAATTATCCGGTGATATGTTTCAGGTTGAAAATTTCACAGGTCACACCAAAGGGACGGCAAGACAAGCGGTCACTAACAAAATCACTTAAGGTCTGCTTTCGCAGGTGACAGCAGACAGTAAATGACTCATTCCAGTGGGGGTGCGATCGTGATCTAAGGGAAAATCTTGTAAGGATTTGAAAATGATTGAAGAGTGTTAGACCTGGGTCGAAGCATCTGACCTTAACCACACCAACCAACGTCAGCAACCCAAAACACCAACGCAAAGAATAAAGTGGGGGATCAATGATATGTGCTAGAAACTATCTACCCCGCCAACGTTGGAAAAATCCTCTCTACGGCATGCAAAGTGTCATATTGGTGAAGATGGAACGTCCATGAGGCAACGAGATGATCAACATATCTGGAGAAAACGTTAACCAATTAATGGTTGAAGAAAAGTTTTGTGATTTTTATTTGATTGAATCAAATTAGGGCTTAGTATTGATATAAATCTAATCATTTGACTTGTGCAAAGAAAAAATGTGTTTTCAGGTAGAAGATCTATTAATTAATGTGAAGTATGGTGATAAGAAAAAAAAAGACGGTATGTAATGGAAGAGTCAGGGATAATTTCGAACAACGAATGATCAAATTATAAAACTTTTCGGGTTAGATTTTATTAAATAGATTTGAATTAAATATAGCTTTAGAAGTAAAACCATTTCCTGACAAAATATTGAGATTAATTGAAAAAGCTACAAAGACAAATACATAGTGTTATGATTGTATGTGTTATTCTGATAATTTTGTTATTAATGGGTACAGTCTATCCTAGGGATGAACAAAATATGCAGATGGTACGAGTGACGGAAGTTGCAATTATAATCATTTACGTTTTTCTTACTATATGCTTTGAGCTATGTCTGGGATGACTGAGGGTCTGGTTCTCAACCAGGAAAATGCGATAACAATGTTTGTTCATTTTTAGCTCGGTTTCAGAAAAAATGCTTATTTATTTATTTATTTTTACTTTTTTCAAAGTTCAAGTAGAGTGATCAGGTATACGAGAATAAGACATGAAGGGCATAACTGTGATGTAAGAAACTTGAATTAATTCTAGTCTTATGTAAAGACTTGAATTGATTCTATTCTGAAGATTTAATAGCGTAATGGGTTTAATTAAAATTAGAAAACAAGGCTGAATTTTTATATATAGTTTATCAGAGAATGATAAAGAGGAGGAATTGTTGTGGAAAAAAATTAATCTTTTCTTTTGTTTTTATTTTCAATGATTTAACAAATGAATGCCATACATTCATTTGTCTGTATTTTGAGTTTATTTTATGATGTTAATACAGCTGCAGGGTGTGTGTGTGTGACTCAGAGGTGAGAAGATTAGGGGGTTAGGGGAGCCACAGGGGTTCCTCTGTGTCTTTTGTTTAGTGGGGGCTGTAAGAGATAGCTTTTGAAAGAGATAACACTATAAAAATGCGGGCCCACCTCTGCTCTGGGTCTCACTCCGCCTGCAGCTGGTCTGCGGGTGGACTGGGAACATTTCTTGCAAGAAATAAATATCTTTTAAGAACATTTTGATCCTGATGTCTCTTATGCCTGATGCTGTTTTGTTAGTTACTTGTTTTTGCCTCAACAGAAGCTTCTCTCGTTCTGACCATTGGCCGAAGAACGGTCTGCCCTTGAGCAGTGCTCCCCATCCCAAGGTGGAGGCGTCCGTAGACACTACCTTCACACTCGAGGAAGTCCCCAGGCTAACACCTGATTGGTACAAGTCGTTTGCTTTCCAAGGTTTCAGAGCTGCGATGCATTTCTGATTGACCTTGAGACGAAGCAGACCGGAAGCCCACGCTCGGCGCGGTACTCGCGCTTTCAGCCAGAACTGTAGCGGGCGCATGCGAAGCAAGCCCAGCTGAAGTACTGATGATGCTGAGGCCATGAGACCTAGCATCCTCTGAAATTTCTTGAGCGGGACAGATGCGCCGCAGCGGAAAGAGCTCGCTGCACGCTGAATGTCTAGTACGCGCTCTGGTGACAGTCGCGCTATCATAGACAGCGAGTCCAGTTCTGTGCCCAGAAAAGATATTATCTGTCTGGGAGACAGAGAACTCTTCGCCCAATTGACCCAGATTCTCGAGGTGATCGAGCAAAATGGTCCTGTGCTCTATGAGCACCGAGTGAGATTGAGCTAGAATCAGCCAATCGTCCAAGTAGTTCAATACTCGCATGCCCTGTAGTCTGAGGGGTGCGAGCGGCTAGAGACAAGCCGAACGGTAGGACTGAGCACTGATATGCCTGGCCCTCGAAGGCGAATCTCAAATGTCGCCTGTGACGTGACGCTATTTGTATTTGAAAATATGCGTCTTTCAGATCTATTGACACAAACCAATCTCCTCGGCGAATCTGCGTGAGGATTTTTCTGGTCGTGAGCATTCTGAACTGTTGCTTCGCAAGCACTCTGTTCAGTTGCCTTATATCTAGTATGGGTCTGAGACCCCCGTCTTTTTTCAGTACCAGGAAGTATCTGCTGTATAGCCCTCCTTCACTCTGAGCTTGAGATAAAGGCTCTATGGCCCCTTTGCTCAACAGTTTCAAAATTTCGGCTCGAAGTAGGTGGTGCTACTTCTGTTTTTACCGTAGCTTCGACGCGCGTCACCTAGCGGCGAGGGCGTCGGCGAAACTGTAGCGAATAGCCTCTTTCTATAATGTCTAGCACCCACTTCAAAACCCCCGGGTAGCCTTGCCCATGCATCTGCACGAATGGCTAGGGGCTGAATGCGGAGCGCGCTCTGGTCGCTCAGCGACAGAGGGGCTTCGGTGTGCTGCAACATAAGCGTCGCGCTTCGAGGCAGGGGGCGCGCTGATAACAGCGGGCAGATTGCCCGCGCTCGACTCCTTTGCGGTGGTCAACCGAGAGGGGAGGGCTGGGCGAGTCCCGTAGGACCTGTCATGTCTATGTGTGAATGTGGGCGCGGGATAGCGGGCACATTTACAACACTGAGAGCATTGTCCGCCTGAGCAGAGCGAATGCACGTTGGTTTTGTTTTTACAGAAACCTTGAGATATGCGGAACGTAGTGTTTGTGGGCACTGGGCAGTGGGCACATTTACCACGTTTAATGCGCAATCGATCTGGGTCGATTTCATGTGCGCGAGCCCTGTGTGACGGGCTGTGTTTGTGTGTAGGAATGAGCACTGGGCAGTGGGCATTTAGTCTACATTCGTAACACCATCGGCCGTGGCCGGGACACCAGAAAATACACTCTTATGGGATTTATCTGGGTAGCCGTAAAAGCGGCGTTTGTGTGCAGGCAAGCGGGCTGCTTCGCCGACTTGTTTACTGCAGAATACACTGGAACAGTCGCATTTACTGGAACTGAACGAGCGAGAAGTTGCCATAGAAACAGAGAGCGTCAACATGCTGGCGTTTGTTTGCAGGCGTGCGTGTATTACAGCAGGCTTGTTCACTGCAATATTGACATTTCCAGTCGTCTGAACTTCAGAGGCGGAAACCATAGAAACAGAGTTTGGGTGCAGGCGAGCGGGTTGTACCACGCGCTCGTTGGCTGCAAAATACACATCTGCAGTCGCCTTTTCAGGGAACTTCCAGAGCGAGAATTGACGGCAAAAATTTGTTTTGCCGGTAGACCCGGGATTCGATCACGGGTCTCTCGCGCGCGAAAACCTGATGATCTACCACTGGACCACAGAGGAAGACACATAGACATTCAGTTAGCGCGAGTATTATCAGAGAGCGTCAACATGCTGGCGTTTGTTTGCAGGCGTGCGTGCAAAACAACAGGCTCGCTCACTGCAATATTGACATTTCCAGTCACCTGAACTTAAGAGGGGAATGAGAAATGTGTCAGGAGTGGAGGTCGGCCCGGCCGCAGCGGGGCTAAAAACACCCTTTTCTCCTTTCGCCAGTGACGCACGGGAACCATAGAAACGGTGTTTGGGTGCAGGCGAGCGGGTTGTACAACGCGCTCGTTGGCTGCAAAATGCACATCTGCAGTCGCTTTTCAGGGAACTGACAGAGCGAAGCATTGGCGGCATAATATATCTGCCGTTAGAACGGGATTCGAACACCGGTCTCTCGTGCGAAAAAACCTAAGATTCCGCCACTGAGCCACAGGGGGGAACACAAAGGTGTATAGATGCATGAGCATATAAGAGAGCGTCAACATGTTTTCTTCGGCGTTTGCTTGCAAGCGTGCGTGTTACAACAGGCTCGTTTGCTGCAATATTGATATTTCCAGTCGCCTAATCAGGGAACTGAGTTCTCTTTTCGCCAGTGAGTGACGCGTGAATGGGGCGCAAGGGCAGGGTAGCTTTCTTGTAACGTAAAGAAAAACTAACCCCGACCGTCCGCTTCCAGCCTCCCTTGTGAATGGCGCAGTTTGCGCGGCTCGAACAGAGGGAGAGAGAAAGCTAGCCCAGTGACCGTCCGCTCCTGACATCCCCTGTGAACGGCGCGGTTTGCGCGGCTCGAACAGAGGGAGAGCAGGTATCATCCCCCAAGCAGGCAAGGCAAGCGGGCGAACCGGCGAGCTTTGCGGGTTGGGGGGGGGCGGAGGAGCAGTCTCGGAGAAGGATGCCAGGTGAGTCCTCAGAGTCACCATAGGCAGTAACTGGCTCGCAGTGAGGGCAGTCGCCGTCAGCGAGCGCGAGAGCTGCGTGATCCTCAGGAAAGGGGCGTCTTGAAAAAGACGCCCGGCTCTTTTAGTGCAATGAGAGTGTGTGTCGCGGCGGCGAGCACACACACATACACAAAACACAGTAGCAGAGAAAGGATATAACGCCGGATAGCGCAGCAGGAAGGCGACTGAAGGCGGCGCGGCCAGCGGCTTCAGAGTGTCGACTCGTCCCGCTGAAAGGCTTCTTCAGACGGCGCGGCTTCTCTCCGGATCCAGCGATGCGAGAGCTTCGCTGAAGAGATGAAAAATCAGTGAGCTAGCCTCTCGAAGCTATATTTATAGCCCTAGACCACGGCCATTCTGGCGGGACGTGACGTATTGGGCGCGAAGCGCCCCCATTGGAGCTGACGTCACGAAAAGGCCTTATCGATAGGCTGCTGCAGTTGCCGCAGGGCAGCCAATAGGCGCACAAGCCGTCTCGCCTGTGTCTGCATGCTGCCGCAACGCGTTTTACATTATTTCAAAATTAAGGAAAATTTTTGGCTTCAGTATCTCGCGTAAAAGAGATTTTCCCCTAGCGTAAGACTTACGCAGTACGAGAGAACCTCTCGTAAGAGAACACAAAGATGTGACAATGATTCTGCATTCATTTAGTATAAGTGGCAATTGATAGTGAATAATAATATAATGTACTAACGGTAACGTTGTGCTGTTGAGGCTCCCGCAGCCTCTCAAGGATAAATCTAAACAAATGAGCGCAGCACACACACAGAAACTCAGTTAACATACTGCGGTAAAAAACTTCATGTTGAGTTATTTATAACATATGATACAGTTTAGCAACATCACATGACCAAGATTGCTGAATACCATCACTTTTGAAAATGTGACACTGATTTCAGTTAATATTAAGTCACTTATTGACACAATATTGACTGTCTTTGTTCCATTTCAGCAGCGAAAATTGTTCCAAACAAAGATCACATCTCACAGGAACACGCAACCATGTTTTCATTACTGAATTTAGTGTTTTGAACAATGACTCACTCATTAAGACATTCACCTGCTGGTTGTTTAGTTTCGTGTTAGGACCCACACAGACCACAGGGTGAGCGCCCCCTGCTGGCCTCACTAACACCTCTTCCTGCAGCAAACTAGTTTTCCCAGGAGTCTCCCATACAGGTACTAACCAGGCTCAGCCCTGCTTAGCTTCAGTGGGCATCCGGTCTTGGGCTACAGGGTGATATGACTGATGGCTATTTGGTAAATATCTATGTATACATAAACAAGATGTTGCCTATCTTGATCCCATTATTATTTTTGATATTTGTTTTGTTTGCAAGCCATCTCAGTATTTTCTCTGTACTCTTTAAATCATTTTTTTTTATTATAATAACTGCCAGCTCTTCATAGGAATATTTTATCCATGGATTTTTTTTTTTTTTTTTAAATGATGAATGACTGTCAGCCATGCTTGTAATGGTGATCCACTTGAGTAACTATTCTCCATTTCTTTCCACATGGCAAATAAGTTGTTCTAAGAACTTTTCTTCAAACATCATGAGAACATTTATCAAGGACAAATAACACCACAAGGATGTTCCATGAATCTTGTTCTCAGACTGTGGTCTCACTCTGTATGCAACTGTTACTGTATGTACGCAGGAACCATTTTAAGTACTCCATTCAGACATACAAAATCAATGTAATATCCTATACATGCACTTTAACCAAATAAAGTTGAAATTAGATTTTATTTAATGCCCCAATATTGTGGAGATATTGAGATGGAATAAGATTAATATATCTAATTGAAATCACACATTTAATTTTGATCTACAAATCCCTAAATAGTTTGTGTGTGTATGTATATATATATATATATATATATATATATTTTTTTTTTTTACAATACTTGTATTGAGATTCTTGACCAAGACCAAAGACCAAGACTCTTGACTTTATTCTGAATATCATTCACGCTGGCTTATATTTTGGTAAGAATCTCTTGAAAAAAATATTAATGGTATTGATAGAATTTGGAATCTCTGAATCTTAAATTAATATTTGAATGTGTTTTATTGTATGTATATTTCTACAAGTTGTAGCGTGCAAACAGGACTTTTATTTTGGTGTGGTGATGAGATGTGATGTCATAAAGCTGCGCCGCACTCCTGCATCTGATGAGATTCCACTGCAGAAAGGTTTGTGTTTTTGACCATTTTAAGTGTTTAAATCAAAGGAACCCGTTTAAACAGTTTATATAACTGAGAAAGTAAAGAATTACTGGTTAATGTAACATTGTGTATGTAATAACACGGATGAACGTTGTTTTTATGAGTAAATCGCATTCATGCATGAGTAACTAAATGAGTCTCATTTTGCTCCCTTTATCGTGAATCAGTTTACAAATTTAGTTTGTATGATTTGTGTTCTTTTATTAATTTATGTTTAGTTTTTGTCGAATCAGGGGATTTAAGTCAAGTCACATTTATTTATATAGTGCTTTATACAATGCAGATTGTTTCAAAGTTAGTTTAAATCTAGAAGAATATAGCGTCGTAGTCCAGCTTAAGTATGTTCAGTGATGGTTCATTTTTGTTGTAAAAAGTTGTATTTTTATATAGCCGCGCTGGATATTCTCATATAATGGTGTAAATAGGCAGATTAATAATATTTTTGAATATTAAATGTCCCTAACTAAGCAAGCCAAAAGCAACAAAGGCCATTAACTCTCTCTTACCAGTTCTCTGAACTACTGAACTAGAGCTGATTGAGACACACACAGAGATTTACTGTGGATTTATTTTTCTTTCTGTTAATTATTCTCCTCTTAAACAGGACAAACACACAGAAGAACTGGTAAAGCACCTGACATCCACGTGACACTATTATAAAGATGGCGTTTATTAAAGAGGAGAGTGAAGACTTGAAGATTGAAGAAACATTCAGTGTGAAACTAGAAGAAGCTGAGGAACAAACAAAGATGGCGTTTATTAAAGAGGAGAACAAAGACATTAAGATTGAAGAAACATTCAGTCTGAAACATGAAGATACTGAGGAACAAACAGGTTGGTTTCATTCTCAAAGCTGAATTTAGTCATTTGATCCTTATTAAAATGTCCAGCTCTACAGAAATGAATTATTTTTTTGTAGAATATCAAATGAGTGTCCTAATTAAGGTGGTTTTATTTATTCGGGTCACATTATGTGGACGGACATGTTGAGATCACGTGACCAGACAAATGCTAATGTTGCCTTCCACCTGAGAAGATCCGACTTACATTTGTTATTACAACACGCATTAAACTAGGAAAAATAATACAGAAGAAGCCTTTTACAATTACTTGTGACATTAAACCCAAAATCAACTTCTAATTTGAAAACACTGAAAACCATAGGCCTATTATTTAATTTTACACCGGTATCAAACAAAAATCCTTATTTTGTATAAATCAGATACAATGGTTGGGGGTTATTTGGCAAAAAAAAAAGAACATTATTTGAAAATGATTTTTCCTTGAAACTAACTAGTAACGTATCTGCCATTGCCACTAGCCCTGGACAGGCTCAGACCACAGATCATGGTGGCCTATTTGAAACCCCAATACCAAGAAAGGTTACTCACTACAATATGGTATAAACACGTAACATTTATGTTGCTTTTGATATCAAGTTTTGCCGGTTAGCTTTGTCCTTGACAGGGTCCAAGAGGACCTATAATCTAAAACATGAATTTTCTGAAATTGTTTTGTTCAAAAGAAATAATGGTAAATTAAATACTAGGAAACTGATCTAAAATAGAAAGTATACAAATACGTTTTACTACAGAAAACTATGCCATGTGTATTTACTTGGGGTGTGATGAGATCTCGTGAATATTGCCATGACGGAGTGTGAGGGTGAAATAAGCGTAGAATATTCCACCGCTACACACATTCGCCTCAACTGTCGTTTTGCTGTTTTTATATTTAAAAAAGTAAAACACAAGCTCCATGATGCGCGCAAATTAGGTTAACATACAAAACCCTATAACTTCAGGTGCAAAATAAAACCGCAATTTCACAACAATTAGAGTCTGAGCGCTAAGTTTAATTATGGTTGCACTTGCACTTATTGTTTGCACTTAATAAGACCAAGAGAAAACTGTTTTAAACTTTTGTTATTTATACTTTTTTTATTTATTTTTTAATTTTTTTTAGTTAGGTTAGGAGGTCACACACAGCCTCAGTCAGGAGTTCTGGAAGCTCATAAATGTATTGTAAGGTCTGAAGAGACTCGTCTGAAATCATACTGGAGAAAATCCAGTATGATAATCCAGTTTGATAATTCATACTCATTCTGCAGAGACATGAAATGACATGCATTAGAAGATTATTTGTGAAAACATTTCTAAATGCACCTGTATACTATTTTTCCATTCCAGACCATGAATTTTGTCATTGAGGATTTCTGAAATATTGTGCAAAAATCTTACAAAAATCTCGTTCTAGTGAACCCAATCTCGTGTCTCGTATCGTGAGATAAGCATCTCACATAACTGGCATGCTGATTTGAAATGGACAGTATTGTTAAAGCATTTTTATTTCTGCTATTATTTTACACAGATTTACAAACTGTTGAGAGATCGAGAATGATAAATCGTGTTCTGCAATGAATGTGCACATGCAGTCATAAACACGGTCAGTCATTGGTACGATACGTCAGCTCTGGTTGCTGCTCCCGGTAGTCGTGTTGTGTGTTGGAGAGTGCGGACAGCCGCTCTGTGTTCAGGGTTTAATTTGTGACACGGTAGCACTTTTTTACCACTAGTTTCATATATTAGCTTTCTCGAGCACAACGTGCAGAAGCACATGGTTCTCTTAATTTCTTACACCAGCTACAAAAATGCCTGCTGTCTCTGCCTATTCCTTCTATCCACCCCCAGCGCCATTTATTCTTAAGTCCTTTATCAATTAGGATGTCTTCCCCAGGTCCCAATACCTCCCCTTACCCTAGATTTCTGCCCTAACCCTTGTTTTTGCGCGTTCTCGTGTAGGGTAGGGTGTCCCAATACTCTAAAGAGCAAGGGGGATTCTCCTTCTCCTGCTATTCTCCCCTTAAAATCAACCCTCAAAACATAGTGCGGTCTGATGCAGGCTTAAAACGAAGTGGAAGATGAAATTACCCAGGATACCTTGCGGATTCAGCAAGCCGGTAATTTTTTTTAAACAAGATGGCGGACACCGCTGGAAAGGAACAATTTAATTGTAATGATATTTTCGCAAATAAGCATGTTAAAATTTCTAAATATGTTGGAATATGTTAGTTTGATGCACATCCAATGGACTGTAAAGTTTTGAACACTAATGTTAGAAAATATTTCACGAAGCTATCTATCTGACGATGTTCATGATATCTGCCGAGTGCTTCGAGAGAGTCTGCCCATCAAATATAACGTTACATCTGATCTGGGTAGTTAATCTAATTTTATTTTCGATTTTGGCTTCCAAGGATTATAAAAAGAAGATGTGAGGTAAAACTATTAAAAACTAGCCGCGTTCGTCTAGTGCTTCATCTTTTTCTTCACAGCGCGCTGTCACTTCTCCCTAACGTTAAACCCAAACAGCACTAAACCCAATCAGTGATTGTTGTAAAATGCAGTGTCAGCTGATTCTAAATTGCGGGAGGTGTTTGATTGTAAAAAGAGCTATTATAAGCACAAATGCACAATGATCCGGGCAAGAGACGTACGTTGACCCTGTTCCCATGGCGGCGCGCGTTCGGAAACGGACTGCAACTAACTTAGACAAGCAAACTATACTTTGGGTTTCATGTGCGCGTCTAAACGATCAAATACAGACAAAAATATGGCTAAATGACCGGTTTGGAGATTCACTTTAACACAGTTTATGTCTTAAATGGGAGTTAGTTGTGGAATAGTTGGGAGAAAATGTGTATTATTAGATCTGCATTCGGTCTTAAAGTGGCAGCGTCTAATAAACCTGCTAATGATTACACCTTTAATGTGAATAAAACAACTAAAGGCAAAGAGAAAATTACTCCCAGCTCTTGAATTAATAACTTTAGCTTTAATGAGCATTAATCCATCTATAATTAACTATGCTGTGTTAATTTACATTTGATTACTTTATTAGATTTCTAGCATATTATTATGGATACTTATATCCTGATCATAACTGGGATAGTTATGTGCATGTATATAATTTGCATATAGTGGTGTCCCATTTCATAGGGAAAGATCTTCAACTCCACTTCCCCTCGTTGAGGGGACTTTACTTTCGAGGGCACTCAAAACCAAGTGGAAGTTTTAAGGGGGGAGAAATGGGACAGGGCCTTAGTCTCCATCCTGCTGACTTATTTGCTTTCTTCTCTCCAATTCCGCTCCGGCATCTATGCTTATTAAGACTTGGTTTCTGCTGGATCTCAACCACACTTTTTCCATGACCAGCCCCATTCTACTTCTGATTGCCTTGTAATGTTAGTTTGGTTAAGAGTGAAAGCTGTGTTCCTCTCATACCATTGGTGGGTGAACTCATGAACATGTTTTTTGTTTTTAAATGTAGGACTATCTGTTTTTTTCTGCAGCCAAATGCCTCTCACTGGAGATACGGCATGGTGCCGGAAAACTTTTAGCCATGTGCAATGTGAATGATTAGTTGTATTTTTTGTAGAAAAGGAATATTTTTCAGAGCATAAATACATAAACATGTTTCGCTTGATCCCCTCAAAGTCGCTATGGATTTTTCTCCTTAGCGTAAAGGTTGAGAGGTCCACCTATCACTGTTTTACATGTTCATAAAGTTAGTGGGGTAAATATAAAGGCTTTAATTTGTCTACAACCTACACTTACGTCACTGATAGTTATTATTTTGCTGGGATTGACCCTAATTTGTAGTAGGAGCTAATTTAGTTCCCCCAAAAGTTGTTCCCATTACCTAAATCGTTCCCAGTTCCTGAGCTGCGAACACCAAAAAACAGGTACTTCCGCCATTAGTTCTAGGAACTATGAAATGGTTCCTCTGGTGAGAAAGCCTCTAATGTTGGTGATTTGTCCTATAGAAGGAGGGAGGGGATTGGGTCTAAGGGACAGGTTGTATTAAGGCTGGCACAGAGAACTTTAGAGACATTGTTCTTTGTCAAGTCAAGTCAAGTTTATTTGTATAGCGCTTTTCACAATACAGATTGCATCAAAGCAGCTTCACAGTATTAAATTAAAATAATACAACAAAGTTTGTTTCAAGAGGAATTTATTGATTGATAAAATTAAATTAAATATCCCCAAAATATCCCCAACTGAGCAAGCCAAAGGCAACAGTGGCAAGGAACCGAAAAACTCCATCAAGTGACCTAATGGTGTCCTAAAACTCCATCAGGTGCCTTAATGGAGAAAAAAAAAACCTTGGGAGAACCCAGGCTCAGTCGGGGGCCAGTTCTCCTCTGGCATTGGATAGAGGCCGGATTGTAGTTTGAACTGTAGGATTATATGAATGCCTGGCTGAAGAGATGCGACTTTAATCTAGTTTTAAACTGGGAGAGCGAGTCTGAGCAACGAACAGTATCAGGAAGACTATTCCAGAGTTTTGGAGCCAAATGTGAAAATGCTCTCCCTCCTTTGGTGGTTCTGGATATCCTAGGTATGACCAAAAGCCTTGAATTTAGTGATCTCAAAGAGCGCGATGGATTATAGGGCGATAGAAGATCCGTTAAATAGACTGGAGCTAAGCCGTTTAGGGCTTTATAAGTCAGTAGCAATACCTTGTAATTAATACGGAACTTTATAGGTAACCAATGCAGTGATGATAAAATCGGTGTTATATGATCATATTTTCTTGATCTCGTAAGAACTCTAGCGGCGGCATTTTGGACTAACTGTAGCTTGTTTATTGAGGATGCAGGACAACCAGCTAATAAAGCATTACAGTAATCCAGTCTCGAGGTCATGAATGCATGAACTAACTTTTCTGCATCAGAAACTGATAGCATATTACGTAGCTTAGCAATGTTTCTAAGGTGGAAAAAGGCTGTTTTTGTAACATAAGAAATATGATTTTCAAAAGACAGGTTGCAATCGAGTATAACACCCAGGTCTTTTACTGTAGAGGATAAAGTAACAGGACATCCTATGATGTTAAAGTTGTATTGTGCGAGGTTTTGTGGGCGGTTTTTTGAACCGATAAGTATTACCTCTGTCTTGTCTGGATTTAATAAAAGAAAATTACGCGTCATCCAATCTTTTATATCTTTAACACACTCTGTCAATTTGGAAAATGTAGCGTTTTCATCCGGCCGTGATGAAATATATATTTGAGTGTCATCAGCATAACAATGGAAACTAATTCCATGTTTCCTTATAATATTTCCAAGTGGCATCATATATATTGAAAATAACAGGGGGCCTAATACAGATCCCTGCGGCACTCCATAGTTTACTGGAGTTATGATCGATTTTTCTCCATTTAAATAGACAAAATGGTAGCGGTCAGATAGGTATGATTTGAACCAGCTTAGTGCTTGTCCTTGAACACCAGTATAATTTTGTAGTCGATCTAAGAGTATTGTGTGATCTATAGTATCGAACGCAGCACTAAGATCAAGTAAAACTAGTATTGAGATACAGCCTTGGTCAGAAGCTAAAAGTAAATCATTTGTGATTTTAACGAGCGCAGTTTCAGTGCTATGATGCGGTCTGAATCCAGACTGAAACTTTTCATAGATATCATTTTGTTGCAAGAAAGAGCCCAGTTGAGCGGACACCACAATTTCTAATATTTTAGACATAAATGGAAGATTTGAAATGGGTCTATAATTTGCTAGATTATTATGATCTAATTGTGGTTTCTTAATGAGAGGTTTTATAACTGCCAGTTTAAATGTTCTTGGAACATGACCTAAAGATAAAGACGAGTTAATAATATTGAGGAGAGGCTCTTCCACTACAGATAACACTTCTTTCAGTAGTTTAGTTGGTATAGGATCTAATAAACATGTTGTTGTTTTAGATGAAGTGATAAGTTTATTTAACTCTTTTTGTTCTATAGTTGTAAAGCACTGTAATTGTTCTTTCGGGGTGATAATTGAAGCTGAATTATAAGGCGCGATTGAAGATTGAACGTTTACAATTGTGGTTCTGATGCTTTCTATTTTCTCAGTGAAGAAGTTCATGAAATCATTACTACTGAACTGTAACAGGATATTTTGTTCGGGTGACGTCTGTTTATTTGTTAGTCTAGCCACGGTGTTAAATAGAAACCTTGGATTGTTTTGGTTGTTTTCTATTAGTTTGCGGAGGTGCTCAGCCCTGGCAGCTTTTAGGGCCTTTTTATAACGTGACATACTGTCTTTCCACGCGATTCTAAAGACCTCTAAATTAGTTTGTTTCCATTTACGCTCTAAAATACGGGTTTCTCTCTTTAAAACATGCGTAGTATTGTTATACCATGGTGCTTTATTTTTCTCTCTGACCTTTTTTAATTTAATAGGTGCAACCACATCCAATGTTCTAGAGAGAATGGTGCTCATAGTGCTAGTTAGTTCTTCTAGTTCATCTGTTTGTTTGGGTTCAGGCAGCAGCTGAGACAGATTAGATAAGCAATTTGAGAAATTATCTATGGTGGATGGGAGGATTGTTCTGCCTGGTTGATAACGCGACGCCGCATGACATATTACAGCAGTACGTAATATGCAAGTTACCATGTAGTGATCAGTGACTTCATCACTTTGTGGAATGATTTCTATATCGGTTGGATCGGTTCCGTGTGATATAATTAAATCGAGTGTATGATTAAGACGATGTGTTGGTCCGGTGACGTTTTGCTTGACCCCAAATGAATTTAATAAATCTGTAAACGCAGCTCCTAACGCATCATTTGGATTATCTACGTGTATGTTAAAATCTCCAACAATTAATGCTTTATCGACATTGACTAATAGGTCTGAGAGAAAATCTGCAAACTCTTTTAGGAAATCAGCGTAAGGCCCTGGCGGTCTATATACGGTAGCCAAGGCTAGAGATAATAGGGATGTTTTTCTAACATCTAAGAGCGTAACATTTAGTACAAGTACTTCAAATGAAATAAACTTATAACCCGTTTTCTGAGTAACATTTAGAATATCTTTATAAATGGTTGCAACACCTCCGCCACGGCCAATCAGACGGGGCTCATGCTTATAACAGTATCCAGGAGGAGTAGACTCATTAATACCGAAATAATCATTTGGTTTAAGCCAGGTTTCAGTAAGGCAAAGTACATCGAAGCTATTATCTGTGACTATTTCATTTACAATAACTGCCTTAGGTGTGAGTGATCTAATGTTTAGAAGACCTAGCTTTAGAAATAGTTTTTGTTTACTAATAGCAACATTTTCTGTTTTAATAACAATTAGATTTTTCCTAGATCCTGCATTAGATTTATTATTTGATCTCACTAAACGAGGAATAGACACGGTTTCTATGCAATGTTCTACACTAGTATTTATATCAGTTGAATTGGTGCAGCAGAGACTATGATTTGGACTTTTGGTTACTAGTCAAAGGGTATTTAACATTTTGGAGATGTTATCTGACAGAAGATCCGCTCCGAGTCTGCTTGGGTGTAAGCCATCAGCACGGAAAAGCCTAGGACGCTCCCAAAACAGATTCCAATTATTTACAAAGAGCAGTTTCTGCTCATTGCACCATGACATTAACCATTCATTTAGCGCAAATAATCTGCTGAATTTTTCATGCCCTAGTCGGTACGTGGGAAGCGGTCCTGACACAATGATCGTTGTTTCAGGCGATGTGCTGCGTACCGTATCGATTAGATTCCTGAAGTCTTTCTTCAGAATCTCCGTCTGGCGCAGCCTGATGTCGTTCACTCCCGCGTGCAGGACCACAGTTCCGACGCGCTCGTCACCGTTCAGGATCTCGGGAACGCGAGCAGCGATTTCAGAAACACGAGCACCAGGGAAGCAGTGACTTTGCACCTTACTTGTACCTAACGTAGCGTGTACGTGCCGAACGATGGAATCGGCGATGATCACAGCATCGCGTTCTGTTTCGCGTAGAGGGGAGAAGCGGTTTTGTGTCGATAACTCGAAAACCGGGAGGGTCGGAGAAAGTCTTGGTCTAAACCTGACTCGCGTCTTCCGCTGCGGAACCACCCAGGCTTCGTGGTGGCGTGTTGGAGCCGGAGTGAACGAGACCATGGCTGATTGCGACCGATGCTGAGGAACGCACGGAGTAGACGCGGTCGGAGTCAGCGGGTTAGTAACGTTAAACACTGATTTGTGTGCGTCGGCGCGTGATGTTTCAAGAGCCAAACACCGGTCTCTCAGCTCGGCCTGTCTCAATAAAAGGTTGTGGATCTGTTTCTCAACAGCTTCCAGCTCAGACTGCAGTGCGTGAAGCTCAAATGTGTCCTCACCTGCACCAAGCGGTAGACTACTTACATCTGATATATTCGCCATTTTAACAGATGGACAGTGAGTTAGCAACGAAGCTACCAGTGATGCTATCAATATTAATACTAATTTATATTATAAGTTTGTTTGTAAATGAGTGTGGAGAAGACGCGTTCAGCCGTGATCCACGGACGTAACCTTTAAGAGTATGCAGCGTTGGATCACTAATAGGCTTGAGACGCGTCTGCTCAACAGTCCGCGTTGTAACTATGAGGTTTTTTAGTGGTAGGGGTGTAGAGTAGACGCACGATAGGCGAAAAAAAAGTGTTTGTTTATAAGTGAGTGTGGAGAAGACTCGTTCAGCCGTGATCCACGGACGTAACCTTTAAGAGTATGCAGCGTTGGATCACTAATAGGCTTGAGACGCGTCTGCTCAACAGTCCGCGTTGTAACAATGAGGTTTGAGCAGTAGTGCTTCTCAGTGAGGAAGAGTAGAAAATGTTCGTTGTAAGCGGGTTTAAAGAGAAAAATCAAGAATTATAAATCAAATCGATAGAGCTCCAAAAACAACAACGCATTCAGACGCAACGCATGATAATGACAGGACAAGACATTATTCACCGTGTTTGTTGAGTGTTTCTTATTCACCTGAGCTTTTATGAACTCAAAGGCGCGAGAGAAAATAAATAAATAAAAATAGCTGAGCGCAAGGGTGGCGCGTTAACAGGCTAGCGAATTACTAGCGTGTTATGCGTCAGGGTTGGGTAAGCTGTATTTAGTAGTAATATAAACAACTAGAAATTGTAGTAAATGATGGTTCAAAACAAGGAAATACGAGGCTAAGACGGAGCTTACAGCTCCGAAGCAAACACACTCACAGCAGGCAGCGAGAAAAATCAAGAATTATAAATCAAATCGATAGAGCTCCAAAAACAACAACGCATTCAGACGCGACGCATGATAATAACAGGACAAGACATTACTCACCGTGTTTGTTGAGTGATTCTTACTCACCTGAGCTTTTATGAACTCAAAGGCGCGAGCGCGCGAGAGACAAATAAATAAATAAAAATAGCTGAGCGCACGGGTGGCGCGTTAGCAGGCTAGCGAATTACTACCGTGTTGTGCTAGTAGCAACGGAAGCCAGCGATGTTGGGCAAGCCGTATTTAGTAGTAGTATAAACAACTAGAAATTGTAGTAAATTCTGGTTCAAAACAAGGAAATACGAGACTAAGACGGAGCTTACAGGACCGAAGCAAAAACACTCACGGCAGACCAACACTGTGGGGAGAGAAGGAAGAGAAGAATGGAATGAGTGTAGGTGAACATTGGCTGTGGGTAAGTGGTGCAGGAACCTGCCAGAAAGCCCTTGCGATTGGTGCTGCCTTTAAACCAAAAGCCCAAATTAACCACGTCTTCAAGATCAAAATCTGCCACCTGAAATGAATAAGTAAACAAAAAACAAAAAAAAACAAAAAAAAAGGCTAGACCTATTTGCTTTGCAGCCTTGTGAAAAACATGACATGTAGAACTCTTGGCACAATTGAATTGTGTTGTCCATTTGTTTACGGCTGCATTGTCCACAGAGAGGCCAACACGGTTGCACCATGAAATGTAACTGTCTTGTAATGTGGAATCAATCTTTTGGAAGATGTCAGATCTTGTTTTACTTGTGGTGCACATATCAAGGAACCAGTGGGAGAATCAATGAGTTGTGCCCATAAGAGGAGACATTTGTCTAACCCAGGGGTCTCCAACCCTGCTCCTGGAGAGCTACTGTCCTGCAGATTTAAGCCCCAACCCCAATAAAACACACCTGCACCAGCTAATCAAGCTGTTCCGGGTTACTTGATAATTACAGGCAGGTGTGTTGGAACTGAAGTCTGCAGGACAGTAGCTCTTCTGAAGCAGGGTTGGAGATCCCTATACTACTATATATCCCTAAAACTATAAATGTCCTTCGTTGACCAGTAATCCACCAAAGTCTTTGCATTTACCAATCCCATATAGATCAAAATGCCCATGTAGCACAAAAAGTCTTTCACAACAAGCGGTATCCACATTAATTTCTTACCCGACTCAACCCTCTCAACGCAGCATAGGCGTTTGTGTTTCTTATTATTGTGTCAATAACAGACGTGGTAAAAAATAACTGAAAAAGCTCAAGTGGTGAATACGCAGCATTTCTGATGAGCTCACTCGTTTTCATTCACTCCTCCTCATTCACTCCTTCAAGTGAACACTATTGGTGGACTAGTGGACTAACGTAAAGAATAGGCCTAACTTAGTGAATGAGGGTTTAGGGGGCGATTTCGGATTCAACCCATGTTCTCAAAGCAGTGAAAAAAAGAGGACACTGAAAACGCGCTGACAGACAGGACCGAGCAGGTCCTATTAAATTAATATTTAATATGAAGCAAAGTCTCAACTTTCAAATTTGGTCAGTCAAAGAAAATTAAACAATAAATAGGCCTACCGTTTTGTGGCTCTTTAATGTGTCGTGACAGATTGTCTATAGTGAAATAAGCTAGCTAGCTGCAGGCTAGTAATAGCCTACATTTCATCAACATTTAATCAGTGCAGGGAAACGTTTAGCAAGATATTCATATTAAATCATTGTCCATGCCCATTTTAGCAGACTTAATAACAGATGAGTCAGCAGCACCCCAGTCTCCCATAACTACCCCTCCCTGTCCCAGTGAAGAAGGTGAGCAACACTGTGTTAATGACTTAGCATCATTCCAGGGAGTCTGTGTGGGGTTCTATGTCTCTCTTGCTCTTTTTACCACAACAAAAAAAGAAAATGAAATATTTACAGGGTTCGTACGGTCATGAAAAACCTGGAAAAGTCATGGATTTTTAAAATGGCAATTTCCAGGCCTGGAAAAGTTTTGGAAAATGAATAAACTCATAAAGTTTTGGAAAAGTCATGGAAATTTGTTTTTCAAAATATCTGTGTACTTGAATTTGTTTAATTAATAAAATTGGGGAAACAAATTGCAATACTTTTTTCGTTTTACTGTGCGTTCACACCGGACGCGAATAGCGCGTCAAATTCGCGCCTGACGTGTCTAGAAATTTACGCGCGTCAGAGGTGAAATGACGCGTTTCCATTAACTAAAAGCGCTGAAACGGACATGAAAGGGGACCCATTTCTTTTGGCCCATCTAGTTTTAGTCGCTGTCCTCAGTGCCGCAGAAAAGCGCTGAAACGGACATGAAGGGGAACTCATTCAGCGCTTTTCTACGGCACTGAGGACAGCGACTAAGTAGCCACACCTGTGTGGCTCTTGTGTTGCTGTCATCAGCTCAGTGCTTCAAATTAAAATAAGCTGCTTTGCATTTTCATATAGCTTCGTATGTGCCTTTCCATTACAGATTTGAGCAAAACTTTTTTTTTCTTCTAAATATCGATAAATAACTATTGCAAAAGGATGGCGTTTCCATTAACCGACTAAAACTTTTTTTTTTTTTTTTTTGATCAGTCATTCCAAAAATCATGGCAACGGAGGACGTTAGTAGGTTTATATCTCACCCACCGCCCTACAAATTATTATTATTAATGTCTTATCCAAGTATTAATGTCAGGGAAAGACCCTTATGCGAACGGCACATAGGCTATATGCTAAGTTTCTTCATGTTTCTCCCTTGATTGTGGCATTTCTTTGAGAGTAGGCTATCCCTGTATTGTTTCTTTTATGAATTTAATAAGGAACCCTGGCTTTCATGTATTCTTTCTGTCCAAAAGGTCCGTGTTCTTTTGTGTCCACTCGTTTTTCCTTTAACCCCCAAATGAAAAACGAAAAATTAAGGGTTGTTGTAAGTAGGCTATTTTTAAAACGCAAAGTTGAATGCCAACATTTAAATTTGAACTGTAGGCTACACCAAATGCTGTGCGAAAAAGAAAAAAATATCGACAAATTTTCTTATTTTTGTTTATGACTTTTTGCCTCTTTGTTAAACATTTAAAATATATATGATTTTTTTTCTTTTAAAAAATTTATTTGGTCTTTTATTTTCCGTGTTCACATTTATGAGGAAAAAACAATGTTACGTGACCGTTCTCCATTACGGTAATGAGTCCTCTGAGAGCGGCACTAAAAGACTTTAAAACTTACACAGAGACCTCAAACAGAAAGCACAAAGCCTTCCTAAACGAATTTCGTTTTGTATTAATTGTATCTTGATTTTAAAATGTTTCATTAACCAATTGCTTAATAGCCTAAATAAAAAGTAAATAGCAGAAAATAGATAATCACGACACAGAGGCGCCGGAGTGAACTGGATCATCCATGAACCGAAACTCAGCGTAAAAGGTAGCCTACTCGCCTCACAGACCTAAACAAAACTGAAATAGGCCTATATCTATTATCTACAGAAATATCTACTTTTAAACAGAACAATTCAAAACAAAATAAAACGATGTAGCCTAATCCGTATGAAATGTGCATTTCTCTCCGGCGTGTTCACTACTAAGAAGATCGCGAGTCAGTCAACTTCGTCTTTGCAGTCGAAACAGAAAATACTTGTTTATTAATAAACAATTAAAATTGAGAGAGAGAGAGAATATAAGATTAGTTTGACTAATTTTGAGGACTTCTAATGATCTGTTAACAATCTCGTTTTTTTTTATTTATTTTTTTTATGGCGTTTATCGCATTTTGGAAAAGAGCTCTTCAAGCACATTTAGATTTTTCATCCGCTACTAACGTTACCCGCCCACAAGGAGTTAATTAACATGTATACACAGATGTTTTATGGAAAACTATGTCATGAATATTTACCTTTAAGTCTTGGAAAAGTCATGGAAATTTAATGGTAAAAATGTGTACGAACCCTGTATTTATTAATGACAGAAATCAAACCCAAATTATTTTCTCACATAATGACCATTATGACATAAATAAAAAATAAAATAAAAACAACCTCCTGTCTGTACTGGATGCAGTGAGAAAAAATGAGTAGCTTACCTCAACCTGCATACAAGTTACAGACAATATTAGAATAATCCAGTTTGATGCGTTCATTTAGACTGAATTTTGGTCGTTAAATGACATCTATAGATAGACTTTATTATTCCCATCATTCCAAACCTCAAAACCGATTGATTTAGTGATCACTTGATCTGTTTTGTAGCACTAGAGAGAGAGAGAGAGAGTTTATTTCGGTCAACTTCAAAAAAAATAAAGAAAAGCAATTTACAAACAAACATAGAAACAAGAATTAAACTACAATGTAAACAATATTTAAAAGAGAGAAGTTGATCGACCGAAAAGGTATCGGCTGAAGCTTATGCTTATTGCGCCGATCCTTTTTGCATAACATTTATTTTACACACAACACCAAGTCCCAAAGTCATCATGCATACAATTACTAAAAGAAAAAGAAACTAAATTCATTCAGTTTTGTATAATGTGATCTTTTAAAAAAAAAAAAAAAATTCTTGAAACTACTAATGGATTTACATATTTTCAACTCATCATCGAGACTATTCCACAGTTTGACCCCCTGGACAGACAGACATCTCTGTTTGACATTGGTTCTGATTTGAGGTTTGCTGAACATAAGTGTTCCTCTGAGCTCATAAGGAGTAGATTTCATCTGAAACAAGTTCTGGACACAGTCTGGAAATTTATTATTTATTATTTTATACATTATTTTGGCTATTTTAAATTCCACCAAGTCATTAAATTTTAATAGGTTGGAATTCATAAATAACTTGTTTGTTGGGTGATAGTAATCTGTTTTATTTATAATTCGTATTGCACGTTTTTGCAAAACAACAATTGGTTTTATTATTGTTTTGTATGTATTTCCCCAGATCTCTACACAATAAGTCATGTATGGCACTATTAGAGACTGGTACAATATGTTTAGGGCCTTTGAATCAAGAATGTGTTTTGTTTTAGACAGGATAAGCCAATGTTTTAGACATTTTTGACTTTATATAGGTTATGTGAGATTTCCAGCTGATCTTGCGGTCAATGATGATACCTAAGAATTTAATTTAATTTACCAATTCTAATTCAAATTTATCAATCCTTATCTGGACTTTTGTATTTATTTGTTTATTACTAAATAAAATAAATTTAGTTTTATCTATATTTAGTGACAGTTTATTAACATCAAACCATTTTTTTAATGTTTTCATTTCTGCTTCCACTATGTCCAGAAGCTGTCCCAAATTCTGATTGGAACAAAATAAAGTTGTATCATCAGCAAATAAAACACAATTTAATTGAGTAGACGCATTACAAATGTCATTGATATATAATAAAAATAACTTTGGTCCAAGGACTGATCCTTGTGGAACCCCACATGTGACCCTCTGGAGCTGTGACCTGTCATTATTAAACTTCACAAACTGAAGTCTATTCCTGAGATAGTCACTAATCCATCTTTGTGCAACACCCCTGATACCATATATTTCAAGTTTTTTTAATAATATTTTATGATCAATGGTATCAAATGCTTTTTTTAAGTCTATAAAAATTCCAACTGAGTAATTTTTATTTTCTATTGCAGAAGTCAGTTTTTCAACCAGCTCTATTACAGCCATTTCCGTGGATCGATTTGCTCGGAAGCCATATTGATGATCGTTTATTAATTTATATTTTTCAATGAAACTGTCTAATCTTGTTTCAAATAGTTTTTCTAATATTTTTGAAAATTGTGGAAGGAGGGAAATTGGTCTGTAATTTGAGAATAAATGGCTGTCACCATTTTTGTAGATGGGGATGACTTTAGCTATTTTCATGTTGTCCGGAAAAACACCAGTTTGGAGAGATAAATTGAAAACAAAAGTTAATGGTTTAACAACAAATGTCATAACATCCTTAACTAGTGCCATGTCTATATCATTAAAATCTGTTGATTTTTTATTTTTAAATGTATTTATTATATTTATTATTTCATTTTCATCTACTGACTTTAGAAATATTGAGTTTGTATTAGATTTAATTATGTCAACATCCACACCTACTTTTAATTCTGGTTGCACAATATTATTTGCTAAATTGGCACCTACATTTACAAAATAATTATTGAATTCATTAGCAATATTGATTGGTTTAGTTAGGGGTGTGCGATTTGACGATTTTTTATCGTGGACGATTAAAATGTCTCCACGATCTGCTTTTGAAGAAATATCGTTGTATCGCGCATTCTCAGTTGCTGTTCTGGCGCCTCTGTCCCGACATACTGAACAAGGCGACGTATATTCAGATCAAATGTTAACGCAGCGGAACGGGACACTACAGTTCACAAAAGTTCATAATTTGCATGTGCTTTAATGCCTTGTCGGTTAAACATTTAATTCGCGTGCTGATGCGCTGTTCTAACGTGTGCGTTTCTCAGCGCGTACATGCGAAGCTCACATGCACTAAAAGCCTGTCTACCAGCGCCTGAATACTGGTCTAAGTTATCTTTCGAGTCTTATTGTGCTAATACTGTCAAATACACACAAGGTTTACATAAAAAAGTCGGTGATGTCTAAAGTGAAAGCAAACTTGAGAAAATTGAGAGAAAATCTGCTTGTCAAATGCGTGGATAAAAGACGCGTCGAGTGCAGCTCTTAAAGAGACAGTAGTAATAGTAAACACGCTGCCGTTTGTCCTTAAAGGGATAGTTCACCCAAAAATAAAAATTATCTCATTATTTACGCACTATAATGTTGTTCCAAGCCTGTATTAATTTCCTTCTAATATTGTTCTAATATTAATATTTTGAAGAATGTGGCTATACAAACAGTAGCTGGTCCCCATTGACTTCCATAGGAGAAAAATATACTATGGAAGTCACATTCTTCCAAATAACTTTTATTTTCAACAGAAGAAAGAAACTTATTCGAGTTTAAAACAACTTGAGAGAGTAAATTATGACAATTTGAATTTTTAGGAGAACCATCCCTTTATTGTTAAAACAACAAAATGCAAAGAGAAAATCACTCACTGCTCTTGACTGATAACTTTAATAGTAGCTTTAAGTAGCATTTATAATTTATACAGTGAAGTCTATGTTTTGTTTTATTTTCATATTTGTTCATTTAATTACTTTTGTCAATGCTACTGTTAAATACACCTGTAGCTGAAAACAAAGCACTGTTTATTTAATTTGTATATTAAGTTGTGTGTGTAATGTGTATCTTTGATCTTAATATTTATATACTTAATAATAATATACAAAGAAAATAATGACAAATATTTTTTTATCTTCGCCCGTCTGCCATTCTTTTTTATTTTATATTTTGTTACCTAAGGCTTTGTTTTTTAAAATATGGACATTAGTTTGGCTGTAATGCTCAGTCACAAAATAGTAAAACCAACATAAAAAAGAATCGTGATAAAATCGTTAATCGTGATTTTCCTGAAAAAAATCGTGATATGATATTTTTACCATATCGCCCACCCCTAGGTTTAGTTATAGTTTTCAATTGGTTTGTGAAGTACTTTGGATATTCACTTTTCTTAGTGTTTCCTTTAATTGCACTATTTAATACCTTCCAAGTCTCTTTAATGTTGCTTCTGTGTTGCTCTAGTAGATTATTATAATAGGCCTTTTTAGTTTTTCTTAATATATTTACTAGCTTATTTTTATATAGTTTATATTTGAGTTCGGCTTCCTTTGTTCTCTTTTCTAAAAAGAGTTTATATAGGAGATTTTTCTTATTACATGAATTTTGAAGTCCTTTGGTGATCCAGGGTTTGGCTTCATACTTTGACTGTTTTTGCATTCTCATAGGACAATGTTTGTTGAATAAGTGAGTAAAAGTAGACAAGAATTTATTATAAGATTCATTTGGATCATTAATTGAATAGACTTCATTCCAAGTCTGTATACTTAATTCTTGTTTAAAGGCTCTAACGGATACTGCGGTTTTGAGTCGTTTTAAACTATATACTCCTTGTTCCTTTGTATTTTGATTCTGAAAAAAAAGTTGCAGTGTACTAAAGACAGGAAGATGATCACTTATATCGTTTATAAGGAGACCACTTTCTATTCTACTGTCAACTGCATTTGTAAAGATATTGTTGATTAAAGTAGAACTATTTGCTGTGATTCTTGATGGTTTTGTAATAGTGGGAAAAAGACCTAAACTAAACATAGTATCCATAAAATCTCTGTGCTTTTGTAATTTGTATACATTCAATAGGTCAATGTTAAAGTCTCCACAAACAAAAGTTACCTTTGACATGTCAAACATTTCCACAATTCTGCTGTTAAATGCATCAATACATGACCCTGGAGTCCTATATATACAACTTACCAGGATGGTTTGCGATTTTTTTTTTAACCATTATTTCAACTGTAACACATTCCATCATATCTATTTTGATTGTCATATTTTTTACTAATTTACAGTTAAACCCACTACATACATATAAAGCTACACCACCTCCTTTTTTATTAATTCTATTCACATTAAATAATTCATACCCATCGAGTTTGATGTCACATTCTCTTTTCACATTTAGCCAAGTCTCTGATAAGGCAATAATGTGAAAATTAGGAAATTGTCTTAAGTAGTCCTTAATTTCTTCAAAGTTAGTATACAGCCTTCGACTGTTGAAGTGTATTATTGATAAAGCATTATTCATTCTTACACTGGATTTGAATTGTTCGTTCGTATAATACTCGCAGTGGCAATTGTTTGTATAGAAGTGGTTCTCTGGATCTATTTTATTCTCCATATCATAATTTTTGTGATCAGTAAACTCAAAGCATTTCATGTTCATGCTGCATATCTCATTCATCGCAGCGCTGTCGGATGATTCGAATTGATCGTGTTCCGCGTCATCTCTTTCCTCTGTAGTACGAGTGGAGTTTTTTAACAGTTCGGTCATGTTTAGTAGTCTTTATTGTCACGTTCATCAATTGATCACCGAACAGTTTCATGTGATGCACCGTTTTGGATTTTAATTCCTGTATGGATCCAAGTCCTGCAGTTCTTTTATCCATATGACTTCTGCGGATTCTGAAGGGCCAATTTGGCGAATCATAACTTTACAATTTCTAGTCCAGGTTGCATGTATTTTGTTTTGTCGTCGGAGAATACGCGCTTGTCGTGCTATATCAGCATTCTTTTTAGTCAAATGTTCATTTATGTACACTCCGGTTCCAGACAATTTTTTAGCATCCTTGAGCAATCCCACTTTGCTTTTCCGATTAATGAAGCGAACTATGATATTCGCCTTCCCATTTTCCCTTTTAGGAAAAGTATGACAAGCAGCGATGTCATTGCTTTTAATCGGCATGTTGAGATTATTGAAAAACTGTATTACTTGTTGTTCTAGTGTTTGTTGTTCGTGAGCCGGTGCATCCTCACCTTTGTCAATGCTCGACGCCGCTCTGGCATACGTTTGATGGCGCGTCTCCAATCCAGTTATTATTATATCATCCATACGGGTGTATTGTTCCAAGTCATCAACTTTCCTTTCCAGGTTCATGATCCGTTCGTCCTTTTCTTTAATTATTGTTTTGAGGAGTTTCACTTCGTCCATTAGCTCCATGAGTTTTGTTTGTTGTTTTGAGACTTTGCTCAATTCCTCCGACATAAAGCTCAATGATTTCTTAATTTCCTCCATTTCTTCGACTTTCATTTTTGGCGGCATTTTCTTTTCGTTTAGTTTGTATAGCTTTGATTCATTTATTTAAGAATCTTTCAAGTTAATATTCAAGAGGTTGAGCAGCGTCTAGCTGACATGCTGCGTGTTGCGTGCTGCGTCACATCCGAGTACCGGTCCACTCGGATCAAGCTGGGGCTACTCGGGGCTAAATCGCTGCACTATAATAATCCTGATGTGGAAATTCCGTTTTACACGTCAACTTTTTGTTGTTGGCATATACAGTGGGTACGGAAAGTATTCAGATAAATGTTTCACTCTGTTATATTGCAGCCATTTGCTAAAATCATTTAAGTTCTTTTTTTTTTTTCTCATTATTGTACACACAGCACCCCATATTGACAGAAAAACACAGAATTGTTGACATTTTTGCACATTTATTAAAAAAGAAAAACTGAAATATCACATGGTCCTAAGTATTCAGACCCTTTGCTGTAACACTCATATATTTAAAGGACAAGTTCGGTATTTTACACTTAAAGCCATGTTTACAGATCGTTTCTGATGAAATAGAACGGTTAAGATTAAAATTTGGACACATGCTGCTGTCCTGAGAATTTTAGGTTTCTTTCACTTCTCCCCCCCACCTCCAGAATGGCTGCATAGGTGCACTGGAACAATATTTCCTAAAAAGCATTAAACTTTCGTTTACAAAGACGTGAAACTCACCGAATGGTCAGGGGTGCTCACTGATATGCTCACACAAAAATCGCTGCAAAATATGCTTTCCAACAGGTTTTATCGTAGTTTTTGTCAAACACACACACAAAAAAAAACTTGAACAAAAACTACGATAGTTTTATCATAGGCAGCCATTCTGTAGGTGGGTGCAATGTGCAGTGTTCAAATGCAAAGACAGCACGTCACAAATAGAAGCCGTTTTCCCTGTGGTATTTAGTAATATATTTGAATATTGGAAAATAAATTAATTAGCCTATCTTAATTGTCCACAATGTTCCTATGTTTTTATCTTTTTTTTTATATAATTTTTACTGTGTTCTAGGGGTTTCTTAATTTTAGACTAGTTGACCAGCACACATTATATGCAATGCAATTATATAATGCATGTGTGTCGTCGTCCAAACCGCCCAGCAAATTTTTTTTGCAAGGTTGGCAGGCATGCAAGTGATAAAGAAGTGTCCTAATTAGTGCTGTCAAACGATTAAAATATTTAATCGCGATTAATCACATTAATGTCATAGTTAACTCGCGATTAATCGCACATTTTTATCTATTGTAAATGTCTCTTGATTTCTTTTTGTCCCATTATTTTTTTTCTCATTTTAATGCTCTTATCCCTATGAAAAAGTGGATCGGCTTGCTTTGTGCAAATGTTTACTGTATACTGTAGTGTTCAATTTCACACTAACATTCTCACTTGGCGCAAATAATCTCACACACAATGTAACACTGTCCATCAATAAAAGGGTGAAAGAAATACTGTCAAGGTCCTGATATTGACGAGGGGGCGGAGAATTCGCATCAGCTGTGTGTGTGCTTGGCCATCAAGTGGTGTTTCAGACTGGACGTGCTGCGATGATAGCTCAGTTCACAACGACAAAACACACAGATCACTTTGGTCTAGTCAATTGAACCGTTTGGCAACTTTTTAAAAGTCAACTTTCCATTCAGAATCTTTTTGGCATCCATTTTGGCGTCTCGCGCTCATCATTCATCCACTCAAAACGTAACGTTAAAGGGGGTCGCACAGTGGACGAGAAGCGAAGCGCAGCGCCTCGTATTTAAAATTCGAACACATTATTCTCTGAGTGTACACCAAACCAGCGGCGCCATTCAGCGTTTTTATTGCTGGCCATGAACTGAGAAAGTGCGCATCCGATGTGCGATACAAGTTGTCCTAGACGCAGCTTCTCGTCCACTCTTTGGCCGGCTCGCAAGCCCAAACAAGTGTGTGCGGACTTTCCTGTTGTTTCCGGTCTAGCTAGATCCGGTGGTGTTGTAGTTTTACTAACGTTACTAGTTGTTGCAAAAGCATGTGAAAAAAAACCTACAAAGTTTGCTAGGCGTTAATCGCGCGATAAAAAAATTTACGCCGTTAAAATGGGTTTGCGTTAATGCCATTAATAACGCGTTTAACTGACAGCCCTAGTCCTAATACAAGTTCTAGAGGCTTCAGTTGACCTTCGCTGACGTTATATTGATGAGAAAGAGAACCAGGTTAATACAGGTCTTTGATGATTGAGGGGACAAAATTCCCAAAAGCTCATTTGATCTTGTAATCCGTGATCATCTTAGGAGGTGAGTGAGTGAATAAGAAGTTATACTTTCAGAAGGAAAGTTAGTGATCCTTTGTCTTCTAGTGGGTGTTTTGCATAAATTAGATTAGTTGAGGGAAGAACTTTCAAGATTCTTATAATAGTAATAAATAACAGTTATCAAGATATAATGTAAATGTACAGAAAATTACAATTGCAGCTCATAGATGCTAAACATGCTTTACATGTGATATTTTAATCATTTCAAAAGACTGTGAATTAATCCATAAGCAAAAACAATACAAAAGGGAAATCTAGAGATGGGGAACTTGGATACGTTTATCCATTTCTCTAGTGTAGAAATTGTTTTTGCTGCTGTGGTAACCAGTAAACAGTTTGGGGTTTATAGAATTGAAGTCTAACTCGTAGTTTGCTTGTTGGGTGAGGGGTATTGTGGATTATTTATCAAATATTGTAAATAATTGTGTGTCTAATCTGTCTCAGTCACTACACATTTAACACATTTTTCAAGTGGGTATAACATCTAGTTAAATGTTGGTTTTAATGTTTTACATGGATAAATGGTTTAATGTCTGTTGCTTTGTGCCATTAAACTGGGGTTAACTTTTATTTGTCTTGTTTGCCTTAGACCTGATGGCGCTGAAAGAGGAGAATCAAGTACTGAATGAAATGGAAGAGAAAGATCAATATGAAAAGACTTCATCACAAGAAAAAGCTCAAAAGACAGAAACTGAAAGTTATTTCATCTGCCAACACTGTGGAGACAGATTCACTCGAAAAGCAAGCCTTAACAGGCACGTAAGCATTCACAATAAAGAGAAGGGTTACACCTGCTATCATTGTGAAAAGAGTTTTGATCAACTTCATGACCTTAAAGTCCACATGGAAGATCACAAGGGAAATAAGCCATGCATCTGCCCACAGTGTGGAATGAGATTCAGACAAAAAGGAATCCTTAATAACCACATGCGGATTCACAATAAAGGGCAGCATTACCCCTGCCAACAGTGTGGAAAGAGTTTCAGTCAGCATAAAAACCTTGAAGTCCACATGGAAGTTCACATGGTAAAGAAGCCATTCGCCTGCCAACAGTGTGGAAAGCGATTCAACCGAAAAGGAAACCTTAATAACCACATGAGCATTCACACCAAAGAGAAGCCTTACACCTGCAAACAACGTGGAAAGAGTTTTGATCGACATGGAAACCTCAAAGTCCACATGAGATCTCACTCTGGAGAGAAACCCTACACATGCCCTCAGTGTGGAAAGAGTTTCAGTCAACATGGAAGCCTTGAAGTCCACATGAAAGTTCACACTGCAGAGAGCCCTTACACCTGCAAACAATGTGGAAAGAGTTTTGATCAACATGGACACCTTAAAGTCCACATGAGATGTCATACTGGAGAGAAACCCTACAAATGCTCTCAGTGTGGAAAGTGTTTCAGTCAACATGGGAGCCTTGAAGTCCACATGAGAGTTCACACTGGAGAGAAGCCTTTCACTTGCAAACAGTGTGGAAAGAGTTTCAACCTAAAAGGAAATCTTAACATCCACATGGTAGTTCACACTGGAGAGAGCCCTTACACCTGCGATGAGTGTGGAATAAGTTTTACTATGAAAGGAAACTTTAAAAGGCACATGGTGATTCACACTGGAGAGAAGCCTTTCACCTGCCAACAGTGTGGACAAAGTTTCAACCGAAAAGGAAACTTTAACATGCACTTGAGAACTCACACTGGAGAAAGCCGTTCTAGCCGTTTTTCTTTATGTAATCGTGCTCTATCTCCACAAAATGCAGAAAATGTCTAGTTTAGTTTTCTTCCAGCTACGTTTTATTTTTCTGGCTGCTCTCTTAAGGGCCCGAGTGTGCTCATCGTACCACGGTGTTTTCTTTAATCTTCTCAAAGTGCAATGGAGTAACTGTGTCTAAAGTGCTGGAAAAGAGAGAGTCAAAAGTTTCTGTCACTATCAAGTTCTTGTAAGCTATCTGGGAGGCTGAGGACATGAAACTGATCTGGAATATAACTAATAAACCAATCTTTAATGGCAGAAGTGATCGTTCTAACATTTGTAATGCGGAGTAAATAAACCTTGTAACCTTGGGTAAATAAAGTATACACAAGACTAGATAATGATCTGAGATGTCATCGCTCTGCTGCAGAATTTCAACGGCATCAACCTTGATTCCATGTGATAATATTAGATCTAGAGTATGATTGACATTGAGTGGTTCCTGACACATGTTGTCTAACTCCAATAGAGTTAAGAATGTCTTTAAATGCCAAACCCAATGCATTTTTTTTTCGTTATCTACATGTATATTAAAATCACCAACAATTAGGACTTTATCTGTAGCCAATACTAACTCTGATAGAAAGTCAGGAAATTCTTTGATAAAGTCTGTTTGGTTCCCTGTATACAGTAGCTAGCACAAATGTCAAGCGGGATTTATCATTTACACTAGATAGTGTTACATTGAGCAAGAAATTATCTGAAGATTGCAGCAACACCTCCCCCTTTTCCTTTCATACGTGGATCGTTTTTATAACAGTAATATTGGGGGGTGGACTCATTTAAAGTAATGTAATCGTTTGGTTTTAGCCAGGTTTCTGTCAAACACAGCACATCTAGGTTATAGTCAGTAATCATATCATTAACAATAAGTGCTTTTGAAGTAAGGGATCGAATATTCAGCAACCCAAGCTTTATCATTTGCTCATCTGTATTATATTGTTTTTTTGTTTGTTGAACTTCAATCAAATTTTTACCCTTAAATGGGTTTGGGAGTTTTTTTGTATTTCCTAGCTCGGGGAACAGAGACAGTCTCTATATGATAATATCTAGGTGAAAGAGGCTCTATGTGATGGGATTTATCTGACCTTGGTGACGTGAGACAGCTAGCAGACGGTTGGTTTAGCCAGTCTGTCCGCTTCCTGACCTGGGTCCCAGAATCAGATAGTCAAGGATCAAGCAGCACCATCCCAGGAGGTTATTTGACACAACATAACACAGAAAATCTTTAACTTTTAGGTGGCAAAATATATATTTTTTTGTAATTCTGTGAATTACACTGCGCAAACCTACCCAATACTTCCCACCGGATGAAGAAGGGTTGGCTCTCCACAGAACATATTTTTTTTTTTTTTTTTTTTTTTTTTTTCTCGCATTTATGAGGAAATGACAATGTTACGGACGTGACAGTTCTCGGTTACCTCAGAGAAAAGAGACCTCAAAGAGAAAGCACAAAGCCTTTCTTTAAAGTTGATTTCGTTTTGTATTAATTGTATCTTAATTGTAATCAATGTTTCATCAACCAATTGCCTGGATTTAATAAATGAGAAGTAAATATAGCAGACAATAGATAATCACGACACAGAGGCGCCGGCGCGTGAACGGTCTCATAAATAAACCGAAACTCAGCGTATAAGCTACTTGCCTCACATACCCGAGAAATACATCTATAGAAAGCTTGAAATGTATGGCAAGCCGTTTTAACTTTTATTCATTTCCGGGATATGAATCCTTGATATCAACAATTCAATTTTCACTAGTTAAAATGATAATTCTTGATATCAGGAATAATGTTTCTACTAGTAACAATGGCAATTTTTGATATCAGGAATTACATTTCAACTAGTAAAAATTTTCATTCTTGATATCAACAATTGAATTTTAACTGGTAAAAACTATAATTCTTGATATTAGCAACTGAATTTCAACTAGGAAAAACTGTAATTCTTGATATTAACAATTTATATCCTGGTAATGGCAATAGGCAAGCCATTTTGACTTTTAATCATTCGCATTATATGAATTCTTGATATCAACAACTAAATTTTCACTAGTTAAAATGATAGTTATTGATATCAGGAATTAGATTTCTACTAGTAACAATGGCAATTTTGATATCAGGAATTACATTTCCACTAGTAACAATGCTGCTACTTGATATCAGCATTTACATTTTCACTAGTTAAAATGATGATTCTTGATATCAACAATTGAATTTCAACTAGTAAAAACTATAATTCTTGATATCTGTAATTGTATATTCACTAGTGAAATGTCACCATAGGCTGCCATTCAAAATAAATTGTTGATATGAAGAATTGATTTCTTACTAGTTAAAATTCCAGTTTCACTTATCAGAAATACAATTCTTACTAGTAAAAACCTTTATTTTTGATATCAAGAATTCAATTGTCACTAGTTGAAATGTCTATTCTTGATATCAACAATTGAATTGCTACTAGTAACAATGTTCATTTTTGATATCAAGAATTCCATTTTCACTAGTGACAATGTTCATTTCTGATATCATGAATGTGATTGTTACTAGTAAGAAAGCCATTTTAGATATCTGGAATTGTATTGATATCAGAAATTTTACTAGTAGCAATTCAATTGTTGATATCAAGAATAGACATTTCAACTAGTGACAACTGAATTCTTGATATCAAAAATAAAGGTTTTTACTAGTAAGAATTGTATTTCTGATATGTGAAACTGGAATTTTAACTAGTAAGAAATCAATTCTTCATATCAACAATTTATTTTGAATGGCAGCCTATGGTGACATTTCACTAGTGAAAATACAATTACAGATATCAAGAATTATAGTTTTTACTTGTTCTTAACAAGTAAGAATTAGAATTACTTGTTAAGAAATTACATAAGAATTACTTGTTAAGAATTATAGTTTTAAAACATGTAATGTGCTTATGTAATCCGTATGAAATGTGCATTTCTCTCTGGCGCGTTCACTACTGCGAAGATCACGAGTCAGCTTCATCTTTGCAGCTGACACTGACACAGAAAACAATTGTTTATTAATAATATTAATTTACTCCTTGCTATTTGACATATTCATAATCATTACTTTTGCCCTTTTTTTTGTGACAGCTTTTAGGTGCTTTATTGGCAGCGGCACCCTTACATGTTACATGAACACGTCACCACCGCATCAGCAATTTGTGTTGACAAGCGTTGTTCAAGACTCAATATAGAGACCATGATTTTCCTACTAACAGAACTGCTTGCTAAAATACATTAACAAATATTAATGTTTATCATATATAGGAGTCACAAATCGCAGGTTTCCTCCACAGTCAGTTGAACTGATTGACACTATTGTCCATAGGTGTGAGTCGCTCACAATCATGAGCTTTATGTTTTGTCTAAATGTGGCGCAGCAAAACAGTACAATGACAAAATCACTTAAATAGGCGCTTTTACATTTTGCTTTGAAACCAAATCTTCCTTCATCTTGTCATCAAGAGTGAGGTGAAATGGGCGAAGTGAGGTGAAATCTGACTCCTGATTCCGATCTGTACTGCGACTTTCGTTTGGCTCATGCTTCTTTAAGAAGACACGTTCAGTTTTTAATTTGAGTGTCTGTTCTCTAACTGAACTAAATTATTGCATTCCTATCAAATCTTTGCTTAGTGGCAGCAGACTTGGTGAACATCCCAAATGGCATTTAATTGAATATATAAATATGTGCCGTGCATTTTCCTTTCAGTAACAAAATAAATGTGGTGATTAAAAATGTGCTGTGAATACTTGTGCTGTTGTGAGGGATTCTATTCAGGGGGTTGAATCACTTTGAGACTGCAAAAGTCATTAAAAGTTGCATTTACAGTTGAATTTGGGGTAACCGCTTAAAACATTTGTTGTGTTGGGCTATTTCAATTACTTTTATTCATTACAAACCAGCTGAAAGTACCAATAAATTCAGTCTGCAATAGGGGTTGAATAATTTTGATTACAACTATGTGGTTTACAAAGAACGGTACTATTTGTAACGATACTATGCATTTGTTACTCTGAAAACCCCTTGGTTTTTTTCCAACATTGATGATTTTTTTTGAGTACCATTTTGTCAAGCATAAAAAGATATTCTGTGGTGTGGCAATCTTAAACGAATTGTCACTCATTTTGAATGCATTCCCTTATTTTTCTTAAAATGCCCCTATTATGCTATTTTAAAGTTTCCTAATGTTTTGGAGTCTCCTTCAACAGGTTTACATGCATCAAAGGTCAAAAAACGGTTTAATTTTCTCATAATATACATTTGCACATCACCACATTTTCAATGATTTTTCAAATCAATCTCTCTAAATCTCTCCTTTTCGCGAACTACTCTGCTCTGATTGGCCAGGCGGCTCAGTCTGTTGTGATTGGTCTACTACGTGCGTGTCGAAAACAAAAACGCCCATTGCCATAACAATGTCAGCTCCTAAACTGTAAACTAAACACAGTTAAGAACAATGACGTAGATTTTACCATATCAACCCGAGTGCGATGATGAAACCCTGGAAGAACTAGTTATTCAAACCGAACCTCCATCGCAAGGACAACTCGAGCAGGACGTTTCTCAGTGATATAATGTACCTTAAACTGAGTAGTGTGAGATGTTGCAACTGTAATTTCTCACCATCAGCATTAACAAGTGCATGTCCATCAACAAACCGATTATTTTACTTGTTTAGTAGAAGACTAATTTTAACCACTGATTCTTATATATATTATTATTTTTATTTATTTATTTATTTATTTTAAGTAAACCTCATCATTGTTGTCTTTTATCTTCTTGAGTGGTGCTGGTGTTAATTACATTTTTTTTTGGTTACATTTTTCATTTAACGTTATCTTCTACATTTCCTCCAGTTCATCTTGTGCCTCGGCCCATTTATCAAAATTGCGATATTCACCAAATAAGTAAAATTACACGCAAAAATGGCTTTTATTGCACCCCTTCCAACCAATCAGAATCCAGTATTCAGGCAGACTATGGTTTAAGTACAGATAACATCATAAGGATGTGAGGAAACATTCCAGGATTTTTCTGTGGACTTCAATGTTGTACAACACATTGTGTAATCACATTGAAAGGTCACGTGTGACGTTTACAAACCACACGTGCAAAGTCTAAGTCAAACACCATTTACAAAATAAAAAAAGGTAAAACGATGATTTTGAAGTTGGAGGAGAAAATGAGATTGAGTTTTTCGCCATACCCTACATTTTTGAAACGGAACACGCAGTAACCATTTTAAGTACTCCATTCAGACAGACAATGTAATATCCTTATATGCACTTTAACCAAATAAAGTTGACATTTGATTTTATTTAATGCCCCAATATTGTGGAGATATTGAGATGAAATAAGACGAATATATCTAATAGTTAGATCACACATTGAGATCAGACATTTTGATCTACTAATTCCTAAAGAGTTTAAAATATTCTAAAGTTTTTTACAACCCTTCGTAATATGAAGACTAAGATTATTGACCTTATCCTTGTCTGAATATCATTCACGCTGGCTTATATTTTGGTAAGAATCTGAAAAAAATCGTAATGGCATTGATAGAATTTGGAATCTCTTAATCTTAAATTAATATTTTAATGTGTTTTATTCTATGCATATTTCTACGGGTTGTAGTGTGCACACAGGACTTTTATTTTGGTGTGGTGATGTGATGTCATAAAGCTGCGCCGCACTCCTGCATCTGATGAGATTCCACTGCAGAAAGGTTTGTGTTTTTGACCATTTTAAGTGTTTAGATTAAAGCAACCCGTTCATACAGTTTATACAATGAAATGAATGAATTACTGGTTAATGTAACATTGTGTTTGTAATAACACGGATGAACGTTGTTTTTATGGGTAAAGAGCATTCATGCATGAGTAACTAAATGAGTCTCATTTTGCTTCCTTTATCGTGAATGTTTACAAATTTAGATACTAGATACAAATTTAGTTTGTATGATTTGTGTTCTTTTATTAATTTATGTTTAGTTTTTGTCTAATCAGGTGATTTAAGTCACATTTATTTATATAGTGCTTTATACAATGCAGATTGTTTCAAAGTTAGTTTCTGCTCTACAGCAGATCTAGAAGAATATAGCGTCGTAGTCCAGCTTAAGTATGTTCAGTGATGGTTCATTTTTGTTGTAAAAAGTTGTATTTTTATATAGCCGCGCTGGATATTCTCATATAATGGTGTAAATACAGGCAGATTAATAATATTTTTGAATATTAAATGTCCCTAACTAAGCAAGCCAAAAGCAACAAAGGCCATTAACTCTCTCTTACCAGTTCTCTGAACTACTGAACTAGAGCTGATTGAGACGCACACAGAGATTTACTGTGGATTTATTTTTCTTTCTGTTAATTATTCTCATCTTAAACAGGACAAACACACAGAAGAACTCCTGGTGAAGGGACTGACATCCACGTGACACTATTATAAAGATGCCGTTTATTAAAGAGGAGAGTGAAGACGTGAAGACTGAAGAAACATTCAGTCTGAAACAAGAAGAAGCTGAGGAACAAACAAAGATGGCGTTTATTAAAGAAGAGAACAAAGACATTAAGATTGAAGAAACATTCAGTCTGAAACATGAAGATACTGAGGAACAAACAGGTTGGTTTCATTCTCAAAGCTGAATTTAGTCATTTGATCATTATTAAAATGTCCAGCTCTACAGAAATGAATTATATTTTTGTAGAATGTCAAATGAGTGTCCTAATTGAGGTGGTTTTATTTATTCGGGTCACCTTATGTGGACGGACATGTTGAGATCACGTGATCAGACAAATGCTAACGTTGCCTTCCACCTGAGAAGATCCGACTTACATTTGTTATTACAACACGCTTTAAACTAGGAAAAATAATACAGAAGAAGCCTTTTACAATTACTTGTGACATTAAACCCAAAATCAACTTCTAATTTGAAAACACTGAAAACCATATTACTTAATTTTACACCAGTATCAAAAAAATCCTTATTTTGTATAAATCAGATACAATGGCTGGGGGTTATTTGGCAAAAAAAAAAAAAAAAAAAAACTTATGGTCGGCTATTTGAAACCCCAATACCAAGAAAGGTTACTCACTACAATATGGTGCAAACGTAACATTTAGGCTACTTTGATATCAAGTTTTGCTAGTTAGCCTTCTCCTTGACAGGGTCCAAGAGGACCTATAATCTAAAACATGAAATTTCTGAAATTTTGTTCAAAAGAAATAATGGTAAATTAAATGCTAGGAAATTGATCTAAAATAGGAAGTATACAAAGACGTTTTACTACAGAAAACTATGCCATGTGTATTTACTTGGGGTGTGACAAGATCTCGTGAATATTGCCATGACGGAGTGTGAGGGTGAAATAAGCGTAGAACATTCCACCGCTACACACATTCGCCTCAACTGTCGTTTTGCTGTTTTTATACCCCCCCCCCCCACACACACACACACACACACACACACACACACACACACACACACACACACACACACACACACACACACACACACACACACACACACACACACACACACACATTATAAATGCACTGCTCTGCTCATCCAGCACGAGTTGCATTTGCACAGTGCACCAAGAATCACAGTTCACTGATGGTGGAAGATTCGTTGCGCAACAGCGTCATATAAAAGCACCGCTGCTCCCTCTATACCCAGAGTAAGGGTGTACTCACACTAGGCACGGTTGCCATGAACCGGGCCCGAGTACGATTGTCCCCCCTCCCCACTCCCCCTCTGGCCTGCACTCACATAGGGTTTCAGCATTCGTGCCGGAGCACGCTTACTTCATTATGGTGCGACGGTTTCGGGATAAACAGGAAGAGCGGCGCTCTCACTGAACACAATGGAGTCCAGCACGGTTAGCGCTCACACTGCATGCGAACCGCGCCCGAGTCCAACTGAACCGTGCTCTGGCCCACCTCTTCCAAGCGGGCCAGGGCCGGCTAATCGAGCCGCGCCCGGGCACGGTTCGGAGCACTCACACTAGTTGGTGGTCAAACGCACTCGGGCACGGTTCAAACTGGCTAGTGTGAGTACACCCTAAAACACAAGCTCCATGATGTGCGCAAATTAGGTTAACATACAAAACCCTATAACTTCCGGTGCAAAATAAAACCACAATTTCACAACAATTATAAAGAGTCTGAGCGCTAAGTTTGATTATGGTTGCACTTGCTCTCATTGTTTGCACTTAATAAGACCAAGAGAAAACTGTTATAAACTTTTATTTATACTGTTTGTATTTTATTTTAGTTCAGTTAGGAGGTCACACACAGCCTCAGTCAGGAGTTCTGGAAGCTCATAAATGTATTGTAAGGTCTGAAGAGACTCGTGTGAAATCATACTGGAGAAAATCCAGTCAGTAAAAACCTTTTACAGTGCTTGTATATTTTCTTCCAATGCATTTGATAATTCATACTCTTCTGCAGAGACATGAAATGACATGCATTAGAAGATTATTTGTGAAAACATTTCAAAATGCACCTGTATACTATTTTTCCATTCCAGACCATGAATTTTGTCATTGAGGATTTCAGAAAAATTGTGCAAAAATCTCATTCTAGAGAACCCAATCTCGTGAGATGAGCATCTCACATAACTGGCAAGCTGATTTGAAATGGACAGTATTGTTAAAGCATTTTTATTTTCTGCTATTATTTTACACAGATTTACAAACTGTTGAGAGATCGAGAATGATAAATCGTGTTCTGCAATGAGCGTGCACACGCAGTCATAAACACGGTCAGTCATTGGTACGATACGTCAGCTCTGGTTGCTGCTCCCAGTAGTCGTGTTGTGTGTTGGAGAGCGCGGACAGCCGCTCTGTGTTCAGGGTTTAATTTGTGACACGGTAGCACTTTTTTACCACTAGTTTCATATATTAGCTTTCTCGAGCACAACGTGCAGAAGCACATGGTTCTCTTAATTTCTTACACCAGCTACCAAAATACCTGGGCCCGTATTCATAAAGAATCTTAATGCAAAGAGTAGCTCCTAGTGACAAAATTCTAAGAAAATTCTTAGAAATGTGGGCGTTTTCTCTTAAAATTGAAGAAAAAATCCTAGTAAAGAAAAAAGTAATTCAGAAAGCATCTTAACCCTTAAAAGAGGTCTTAAGGTCAAAATTGTTAGGAGCACGGACGAGGACTTTTAAGAGGCTTAAGAGTTTCTTTAGCAGAGGAGAAAATGACAAAGACGACGAAGAAGAAGAAATGTGTTGCAGACAATGAATAACAGTGAGTTAATAAGAAGCTATAGATTAGATCGTGCAGGGATCATGTTTGTGACTGATCTTATTAGAGACACGCTAACATCTCCGACACAGCACAGAAATGCCATAGCGCCAGAAATGAAAGTAATCACTATTACAATATTTGGCAACTGGGAAAATTCCATGTTTGATCAAACAATTTTTATCATTCTAAGCCAATCAAATACCTTATAGGAAATTAACAGCATGGTTAAAAAATAAAAAAAAGGATTTATATACACATATATAATGTTTGTGTGTGTGAGAACGGTCAAATAGGAAAAATTACGCATGTAATTTCAAAGTGAAGGCTTAGAATAGACCCTATACTTAAAATTACTTTTTTGCCCTTCTTGGACAACCAACCAATCACAGTCTTCAAAAGATTGTGTCATACATAGCAACGGGGTCAACCCCGCCTCCTTACTAAGATGAAAGTTTTTGTCTTTTCCTTATTCAGAGTTGCTCTCAGATCGGTCCCGAATCGCTTTTAAGCTAAGACTCCTACGTAAAAGTTTTTCAGCTAAATTAAGAGTTTTCTTAGAGGATTCTTAGAATCTTTATGAATACGGGCCCAGCTGTCTCTGCCTATTCCTTCTATCCACCCCCAGCGCCATTTATTTTTAAGTCCTTTATCAATTAGGATGTCTTCCCCAGGCTTTATAGACTTAGTCTCCATCCTGCTGACTTATTTGCTTTCTTCTCTCCAATTCTGCTCCGGCATCTATGCTTAGTAAGACTTGGGTTCTGCTGGATCTCAACCACACTTTTTCCATGACCAGCCCCATTCTACTTCTGATTGCCTTGTAATGTTAGTTTGGTTAAGAGTGAAAGCTGTGTTCCTCTCATACCATTGGTGGGTGAACTCATGAACATGTTTTTTGTTTTTAAATGTAGGACTATCTGTTTTATTTCTGCAGCCAAATGCCTCTCACTGGAGATACGGCATGGTGCCGGAAAACTTTAGCCATGTGCAATGTAAATGATTAGTTTTATTTTTTGTAGAAAAGGAATATTTTTCAGAGCATAAATACATAAACATGTTTCGCTTGATCCCCTCAAAGTCGCGTTGGATTTTTCTCCTTAGCGTAAAGGTTGAGAGGTCCACCTATCACTGTTTTCCTTGTTCATAAAGTTAGTGGGGTAAATATAAAGGCTTTAATTTGTGTGTACAACCTACACTTGCATCACTGATAGTTCTTATTTTGCTGGGTTTGACCCTAATTTGAAGTAGGAGCTAATTAAGTTCCCCCAAAAGTTGTTCCTATTACCTAAATCGTTCCCAGTTCCTGAGCTGCGAACACCAAAAAACAGGTACTTACGCCATTAGTTCTAGGAACTATGAAATGGTTCCTCTGGTGAGAAAGCCTCTAATGTTGGTGATGTCTCCTATAGAAGGGGGCAGGGGATTGGGTCTAAGGGACAGGTTGTATTAAAGGTATACTCCACCGTTTTTTCATATTAAACTATGTTATTCCTTTAAGTAAGACGAGTTGATACATACCTCTCTCATATCAGTGCGTGCACTCAATCGCTCTGGTGCGCGGTGACACTTGTGATAGCACTTAGCTTAGCCCAGTATATTCAATGGTATCTAACAGCAATGAATTTAGAAGTGACCAAACACATCAACGTTTTCCCTATTTAAAAACAGTTACACGATTAGTTATACGACCAAGTATGGTGACACAAAATAAAACGTGGCGCTTTTCTAAGCGGGTTAAAAAGGATAACTATAATGTATGGCGGAATAGCACTTTTGGGAATACTTCGACTCGGCGCAGTAAAAAGTCACGCCCGATCCTCTTCCTCTCACTTCTGTCAATAGTGGGAAGAGGATCAGGCGTGACTTTTGTGCAGACAATGAATCAGCAAGGACAAACAATTTGTAGCCCCATTTTGTGGGCTTGTCCTTCATATATTGTTTCAGCCCAATTCTTGCCCTTGATGCAACCATATGTTCATCCATTGCCTTTGTGGTTGAAAATATGTCTTGCACGCAGAAACAATGTTGCCATAGAGGGGTTTTATTTTGCACAGTCTGTCATAGCCAGGGCTTCCCTTTTTTCTTGTTATCTTCATCCTCTTTTAGATGAAGGTTCCAAGAAATGCTTTGAAAATGGGATCTGGACATTGCAAAATGAAGAAAGGGAAAACTATAAATGTCCTTCGTTGACCAGTAATCCACCAAAGTCTTTGCATTTACCATTTACCTCGTCTCTTCATGTTCAAGCTGCAATATCACAGCCCCTGATTGGTCCATTTGATCTCGCGATACATTGCCGAAAAGCGGAGCGTCTAAGCTTTAAGGCAATATATGCTTTATCCGGATCAGAAGATGTTTACATGTTTTCCTGCATTCTTGAATATCATAACATTTACTTTGTGGTGTTTGGCACTCGCGGGACATATTGAGGGATTACTTGGGCACGCAACCCCAGAAAACAGAAAAATGGCTCATTTTGTAGAGAATAACCAAAGGAAAAGGATGATGTAGCATTTGTGGCTAACTGTGCTGTCTAGTGCAAGTAGCAGGGCAAATATTCAATAATTGCACTTGTTGATTGTATACCTCATGATTCATTCGAAAGTGTATTAGATTATACCTCACTAAAAATACTTTTTGAACCTTCTTACTGGCAATGAGAGCTTTCATTTGATATATGGTTTGTACAAGTGCATCATATTTGAGTGATATGAAAAATATGCGTATTCAACTACGCACATAATTATGAAGCTGTTGTTGGGTGAACAAGGTAATTTATTGTAAATAAGTTACTTGGTGTAAAACAAATGCCAAAGTGATGCATATCTCCAGAAAGTAGACATTCCAAGCTTTCAAATGGTACCCGATATGAGCTCATAACTCCACATACATTTAAAATATGAAGTACATTATTAATGACGTCATTTTGGACCCGGATCCGGGATTCTTACAGTCTTTTTGTATGTTAAGTAAAGGGGGACAGAACTTGTGTGTCAACAATTTTTGTGTAAACAAATGTATTATAATAGGCCTATATAATTCCTAAAAAGGTGGGCCGCGGCTTGATGACCATGGGGAAATGTGGGTCCCATGGCCAAACTATTCAAACCATCATTAATAATCGTAATTACAATTTCAAGGTAATGATCGACAATTATGATTTTTGTCATAAAATTAAAAGATTTTTCGTGCAGCCCTAATAGGAACTGTTGTGAGATGCATACAGAGTGACATTCTATTGCATGTGAAAAGCACATACTACAGTTTGAGCAGACTCACAAATGTGCTTGACTACAGCAACTCATCCTCTTCTCAACAAAAATTGCATGTTCCTGGAGCGGGTTTATGTAAATTTTAGGGTTGGTGATGTCACTAACCCGGGAGGAATGTCATGTAGTCCCTACCAGGCGTTTGTTGTAGTCCTTAAAAAATGATTTCTTTAAAAGCAAATATCTTCCTTTGCTTTGAACTTTGAGCGTTGTAACTTTGCAGATGTTGTTTATGCTCAAACAGCAACTTTACACACTAACTAAAGTTAGAAAAGTGAAATCATAATTAACCACCCCTTTAACCCTTTAACGTGCATTGTAACCGTGCGGTTGACCTTTATTTGCGGTCAAATTCCTATAATTAAAACTCGCCAAACCCCATTTTTAGCTGTTTGTTCGTCTTCCTCTCACTGAATAGAATGTGTAATGGCAATTATATCCACTGGGTGGCAATGTTGTTATAAAATATTTGTTGCTGAGACGAGCTGAATCTGAACCGGAAGTGTATTGTCGTGACCTCTCTTCAAACAATGGCTGCCAGTGACTCTAAAATTTAAGGTAAGATATTTTTTGGTTGGATTTAATGTTCTAGACTTCCTAATGATTATATTTTTGTTGAATGGAAGAAACGTGATAAGATGTATCTCTCTGTTACCTCCAAAAAGTTGTGTGACCGCTCGGTTGAGTTGCCCAGTTAGGGTAAATGAAATGGACGCTTGCTAAATTAGCACAGCAACGCGATCATGACTCAGTATAATACACCCTGCAGGATCATACGGCCTATTTCTTTGCTAGACTATATGTATTTTACCCTTATTTATACGGCCTGTGGTTTTACCTTCAGATTCTAAATTGAATACTGTTTACTCTTTACAGATTACGAAATGAACCATTAGTCCTACTCATTATTTCTGCAATAGCCATCGTAGCTGAGGTTTATTGACTAACACTAACGTTGTGCATTGAATAGCTACAACTACAGCTGTCTAGATGGGTATAAACATTACATTTTCTGTTCAATAATCTGACAAACATAACATGATAATGAGACTGTAATTGAATTGATGGTTGGACATTTTTGGCTTTATTTAGCACAGTAAACTTACCTTATCAGTCACACTTCAACATTTTCTGTCTCTTATGTAATTTCATGGTTGTGTGTTATCTGATTTGTCATACATAGTACACAGAGTATTTATTAGCATATGCATTTTTTTCTTCACAAATTAAAATAAATCACAATGTGCCTGTATGTTGGGAGAACAGTTTATCAATATGACAATTGTGCATTTATTATGGATAGATGTACCTGATGCACTGATTACTCAAGACACAGTTTGCGACCCTACACTGTACAGTAATGTTTATTACGTTCCATCTCTTTCAGACATAATGGACTGCCGTACATTTTATGGACCCCCCAGATCTACCTCTAGCACTATTGCACTTTTACCCGCTGATCCATGTGACTCAGAAGTGGAAGAGCTCAGTGATCCAGACGATGGAGATAATGAAGATTTTGTCCCTCCACGCAGTATAGATTTACCGGCCCCTTCAAAGAAATTGAGGAATAGAAACAGGCTTGTTGAGGTATCTTCAGACCTCAATCAAACTCCCTCCCCTCCTGCAAAGTCCAGAAAGACCAAATGGGTCAAAAAGGACATTCCAATCTTCACTCTGCCCGAGCCTGTCTTCGAGCTTCCAGAGTTGGCGCCTCTTTACTGACCAGATGATTGTGCACATAACTGAGCATACCAACCTGTACTCAGTTCAACAGACCGGGACATCCATCAACACCACAGCTGCTGAAATTTAGGTTTTCTTGTCAGTTTTGCTCTACATGGGTGTTTTTGAATTTCCCTCTTTGGAAGATTACTGGGCCTGTGAGTCACGCTTCCCACCAGTGGCTGATACAATGTCAGTGAAGCGCTTCAAAGTGCTCCGAAGATATGTCCACTTCAATGATAACTTCCAGATGGAGGGCTGCCCTGACCGCTTCCATAAGATACGCCCTCTTTTTGACATGTTCAGAGAACAATGCCTCCTTATTCCACCTACCAACAGGCAGAGTGTTGATGAAGTTATGGTGGCTTACAAGGGCACCAGAGCTGGCAAACTCAGGCAGTACATTCAGAACAAGCCGGATAAGTGGGGGTTTAAGATCTTCTGTCGGGGCAGCTACTCTGGCATCATCCACGACTTCATATTGTACCAAGGGGCCACAACATTCTTCAACATTCAAGAGGAAGAGCATGCACATCTGGGCTTGGAAGACCTCCTCCTTGGCGCCAAGGTTGTCTCAATACTCTGCAACACTATCGTACACAAAGAGGCAACTGTGGTGTTCTACGACAACTTTTTTACCAGCTTCGACTTGGTGAAGACGCTGCACACCAACCTGGGACTGAGAAGTGTGGGTACCGTCAGGGTAAATCGCACAGGTAATGCACTTTCAGTAAATATATTAATCATGTTAGTTACACAATCACAACCAAATCAAACCATGCATGCACATACATTTTTTTCTTCTGATGCAGATATACTGTACACATGCCTTCCATTTGTTATAGAAATTATATGTTATTGTGATACATACTGTATTCACAAAAACTAATTTCCATGTCTTTCAGGTGGTGCAACATTGATGAGTGATAAGGAGATGGTGAAGCGAGGCCGAGGTGTTGTTGATTTCTGTTCATCAGAGGGAGTCGTTGCAGTAAAGTGGTTCGACAAGAAGTGTGTCACCTTGCTGAGCAATGCTTATGGGGTGGAGCCACTGTCTTCAGTGAAGAGATACACAAAGGAGGCGCAACAGAAGGTCGACGTCCCCTGCCCATCCATCGTCCTGGCATACAATCAAGCCATGGGGGGGCATTGATCTCTCCGATATGCTTGTGCACCTCTATAAAACACCAATGAAGTCCCGGCGCTGGTACCTGCCATTGTTTGGGTACATCATCGATGTGAGCATTGTGAATGCATGGCTTATCTACAAAAGGGACTGCAGTATTCTCAAACAGAAACCGATGCCCTTGAAGAAATTCCGTCTGTCGGTGGCAGCTACGTTGAAGGGAGCTGACAAGGTTCCTGCCAGGGTTGGCCAACCCCCAGGTGCTAAGCACAAGCCACAAGTCTGTTGCCCCAACCCCCGAGTTCTCCAACCCACCCAGGAAGTCCGATATGATGGTGTTGGACACTGGCCTACATTTGGCACTCAGAGAGGGAGGTGCAACTTGTGCAAAAGTGGAGTGTCGCGTTGGCGATGTTCCAAATGTGGAGATGGAAAGTTGTTTGAACAACAAAAAACAGTGCTTTGTTGCATATCACCAGAGATGAGTTAAGAGTAAGCCAAGGATGAGACCCATGCACACACCCACACACCCTTACTTGATATTATTACTACATTGATTAATCACCCTTTATCATTTTTTATATGATTTTACAAGTTGCATTTTTGTATTTTGATCAGATTTCACATTTACAGTAATTCAAGGATGAGAAGTTGTTTGAATAGAAAACTGTTCTTTGTTACGCATCACCTATCAAATCAAAAGATATGTGCTATATTTCTATTTTATTACATTGTCAATTTGTCTATACCATTCATCTTGTCAGATATTGTTACCAGAGATGATTTATTTATTTTATTTATTGTATAGATTTTTTATTATTTATTGTTTAGGTATCATAATTATTTATTTAGTTTTGTATTTGTTTGTAACATGTTTTTAAAATAAATTGATGATATTAACATATTCTACTGTCTGTAATGTTTTTATATGAAAAAAAATTAAACTTCAGATGCACACACGAAAAAAATCCATGAATGCCTAATACTAGTTACTTAATGCCGAGAATTACCCTAAAGCCTGGTTCACACGGCAGGATAATTAGGCCGATTTTAGCCCCGATTCACTCCTTCCGACAATCTTAAGGATGCTCCGATTATTGTAAAATAATCTGATCAGATATTCCTGCCGTGTGTGGTGTGTTAAGACTGCTCTCGTCTGCTCGGAAGGACGTCGGGACCGCTCCGATCTCCGCTCCGATCTCAAATCGGGGATATCCAACATGTTGGATTTATTTGGCCCGATTTCTCCTTGTGTGTGGTGTCCCCCGAGCACGCAGCCTGTGGACTGTGGAGTGTAGCCAATCCGAAAGCGAGGTGACGAGGCAGCGAGGAAGCACCGGGAAACATAATCAAAACAGTCGGCGGCATCGCGCACCAGAAAGTCCGGTGGACGTCGGAGATCATCGCCTTTTCTTCTGATAACGTTTTTTTCCGGTTAAAAACAAACTACAAACTATTGCCACTCCATCCTCTTCGTCCGCCATGATTGTTTACTCTGAAGTCACGTTTGATCTCGAGGTATTTTGCGAGATTTCCCGTCTGACCTGAGAATGCTCGGGAGTCAAATCGGTTCGTGTGTGATGTGTTGATTTTGCCGTGTGGCTGCGCACCACACACTGTACGACCAAAACTGTTAGACCCGTGATTTTTTTATCCCCGTGTGTGGGGTCTCTCAGGTTTGGAAAATCGGCCGACAATTTTAAAATCGTCCCGTGTGAACTAGGCTTAACTGGGCAAGTCAACCGGCTGGTTGACGTGTGTATCTGCTTCCTGATTGGGTTATAAAAAAGAAAAAAAAAACACTGAAAAGTTGCTAAATGTGGACTAAGGAACACCATTTTATCAAAAAAATTTTTTTTGCATATTTATTTCTTAGTGTGACTGATAAAGGGTTAAACCCCAACCCCAATAAAACACACCTGCACCAGCTAATCAAGCTGTTCAGGGTTACTTGATAATTACAGGCAGGTGCAGTGGAACTGAAGTCTGCAGGACAGTAGCTCTTCTGAAGCAGGGTTGGAGATCCCTGGTCTAACCTGTACAGAGTCGACCCTGGTGGTTTATATAGGACACTACCGCCATTTTGTCTGACTGGACTGAGATGTGGTGTCCTATTAGGTCTGTGACAGGAAGGTTTCAGTGCCAGAAGAAATGCCATTATTTCCATGCTGTTGATAAGCGACCAGGAGCTAGTAGTCGTTCTGTTCTCGCGCTGAGCTCCCAAACCCATGTCTGTGGTGACCACCTTCCTGCTCGAGACCAACCCCATGCTTTCTCCAGACCAGTAACAGCTGGGATCCTTCCAAGGGGCCAGGGTCTGATGCATCCGTGGTCCACCTTGACACGAAGGTGACCTGATTGCTTCTTGCATTCGCTTCTTAGTGGTCAGCTTGTTTTAAAGGGGTGGTATAATGCTTTTTTCACAAGATGTAAAATAAATCTCTGATGTCCCCAGAGTGTGTATGTGAAGTTTTAGCTCAATACCCCACAGATATTTTTATATAGTAAATATATTTTTTTGCTTTGGCCTAAATGCACAATTTTGGTGTCATTTTACAGGAAACCCTTTGAAGTTGCATAAAACACTGCTAAAAATTTAAATATATATATATATCAGAGTTTCCGATAGAAAAAAATGGTGCCGGTCAAAGTGACCGGCAGAGGTTTTGTTTTCCGGACATTTTGATGATTTGCCGGTCAAATATCGCCTCTTAATTAGTCAAGTTGAGGAAAACTGGAGGCAGGCTATGTAATTTAAAAAATGACATAATCAGGCCGTAAAGAATGCAACATGTTTATTAGCCTAACTTTCAAATAGACGGAAAAAAACATGAACGTCCGATTGGCGTCAATCAACGCCAATTGTTTTTACTATGGTTTCACATTCATAGTTTAACAAACCAATCCCCCTTCCCCACATAAAATATCTGAATAGTAGCCTATTGTTTTTACTCAAGCGAACTTAATTATACTCTCTCAGTATGTCTCATTTAGCTGGTAACATTTAAATTGGCCACCGTGAAATGACTCCTTGTCAAATGAACTGGAACAAACAAATGACTATAGGCCTTTAACATTGTCTCGCGTCATTTTAGGCTACTTTTTACGCTGTTTTGCAGTGCTGAATTGTGCAGCTGCCGACTTAAAATCAAAACTTCCCTGTAGCTGCGTTTCCATTACAGATTTGCGCAAATGTTTTGCGCTATTATCTAAATGTCGATAAAAAAAAAACTATTTCGAAATGACGGCGTTTCCATTAACCGATGTTATGCGACTAAAACGTCCTTTTTTCTCTCACGATAAGTCATTTAAAAAAATCACGGCAACGGACGTTTATATAATATCACAGCCACCGCATTAGACATTATTATTATTATTATTAATGGAAGGAGACGTGGCGTGTTATCCAAGCATTAATGGCAGGGAAATACCCTTGTAGCCTACTGCGAACAACACATAAGGAGTTTCTGGGTGTTTCGCCCTCATTTCTGCTCCGAGGTTTTGATTGTGGCATTTATTTGAGATTTAGAATCCAGTATTCCTATAGGCTAATTATTGTTTCTTTTATGAATTTAATAAAGAACTCTGTCTCGTATTCAGTCCAAACGATCCTTGTAGGCTACTTTTGTGTCCATTCGTTTTTCCTTTTTTAACCCGTAACTGAAAAACGAAAAATGAACGGTTGTTGTCTTTTTAAAACGCAAAGTTGAACACCAAAATTTTTATTTGAACTGGCTACACCAACTGCTGCGCAAAAAAGTAAATACCGACGAATTTTCAGATTTTTGTTTATGACTTTTTGCCCTTTTATTAAACATTTAAAATATTCACAAATTAATGAATATTAATTTGTCCAAGGACAAACAATTTGTAGCCCCATTTTGTGGGCTTGCCCTTCAATTCTTGCCCTTGATGCAACCATACGTTCATCCACTGCTAGTTGCCTTTGTGGTTGAAAATATGTCTTGCACGCAGAAACAATGTTGCCATAGAGGGGTTTTATTTTGCATAGTTATAGCCAGGGCTTCCCTTTTTTCTTGTTATCTTCATCCTCTTTTAGATCACAAAGATGAAGGTTCCAAGAAATGCTTTGAAAACAGGATCTGGACATTGCAAAACGAGGAAAGGGAAAACTATAAATGTCCTTCGTTGACCAGTAATCCACCAAAGTCTTTGCATTTACCAATCCCATATAGATCAAAATGCCCATGTAGCACAAAAAGTCTTTCACAACAAGTGGTATCCACATTGTTACGTATCAGAACATAAGTGTGTTTATATTGTGTAGAACAAAGGAATGTGCGCATGTTTTCTTTTTGTTCTCTTTTTGCTCTCCCTCCCTGTCTGTCAATTTGCGCTCATTTGAGTGTCACAGGTGCAGCTGATTAGAAGGGCGGCGCTGATGGACTTCTCGTGTGGATATAAGCCGTGTGGAAGGTTTGCTCATCGAGTTCCCCCTCCTGCTTCACGCAGTTGTATAGTGTGTGATTAAGAGTTGTGTCCGGTACAGTGGTACGGAAAAGCCGTTTGGCTGTCGTGTGTTTTTCTTTTCCTTAGAGTAAGCTGCTGGTGTGCGGCATTCCGGCCTGTTAGCGGTATAGGACGGTAATTGTGCAATCTTATAGCTTTAACTAAAAATATTGGGAGGTCTGAGGCCCTATTTTTCCTTTAACTTTTTCTCCTGTTTATTGGCTAGCAGGGAGGCAAGAACTGTACTTTTGTTATTTCTAATTCCAGGTAAGATGATTTAAAAACTAGTTAGAAGACCCGTTTTGTTTGTTATTTTGTGGCCGTTTGAAACCTTCCCATTTTTGAATTATAACTTTCCTTTTCACAATGAATGAAATCTTACTCATATGTAAAAATAAATCCTGATTTTCTGCTGACTATACAGTGTCGTTGTGTGTTTACGGGAGCAGGAGATGGAACTCCGGGCGTCACCTTTTAATAGGTGTCGCTCCGTATGTTAGTGCATGTGGCACGTAACACACATGAATTTCTTACCCGACTCAGCCCTCGTTGCAGCATAGGAGTTTGTGTTTCTTATTATTGTGTCAATAACAGACGTGGTAAAAAATAACTGAAAAAGCTCAAGTGGTGAATACGCAGCATTTCTGATGAGCTTGAGGTCCTGGTGGTCGTTTTGGTGCAAATGGGAACAAAACTGGGTTCTCGTCTGTGTCCATTTCAGTGTGCCAGCTTTCTTCATCAGAAGAAGATGGCTGAGCACTCCTCCCTCTTTGTGAAGTCCCAGCTCTTGCTCTGCCTCTACCTCTTGTGGGGTTAGGGGTAGGGGTAGGGGTTGGGTGCCCAGGTATGCTTGAGAACAGAGAAGAGTGACGTTGCCTCTCTGCGTGACTTGGAGGAATCCACTCATCATCGGATGAACTTGCACTGTAACACAAAATAATAAACTTGTAAATATCTGAATACTCCACTAACACAGCCATAAAAGGTGGAGCTAGACTCACTGCAGGACGTTGATTGGTTGATAGAGAATCGTCACTTGCGCTTGCTACAAGTGGAATGTCAACATAAGAAGTGCCATTTTTTAATATACAGTTTAATATAATACTACTGTTACTGTGTCACAATGTAAATTTAAGAGTTTTTCAGGCGAGAATGTAGTTGATTAAAGCTCAAATCTGTGGTTTATTTATAAAGATTAATGAAAATTTGAGATCCGTGCAATCACCGGGCGCTCGGCGCTCATGTACCCCGCCTGGAACAGCCTTTCCTCGGCTGGTCCTTCTGACGTTTGCCGCTGACTCTGACGTCTCTGTAGTGGTTAAACATGAGATATAATTCGTCTTGTGTAGACCTAACCGGCGATCTTTGGTCTTGTGAATCTATAATTTGTTCCCTGGCCGAACTGAGGGCTAAGTGAAATTTCATAACTTTATATTTCGGCTATTTAACTTTACCGTTGTATCGTTAGACTAGAGCGCTGACTGTATGTTTGACTGAATTGTTTGCTTTATTTCTTATTGTAAAGCTTCTTGTACTTTTTACTTATACTTTTATAATGGCTATTATTGATAAAACTGAAATGTAACAAAAAGAGACAGGGTTTAGTTATGTAATTTTTTATTTTATTACAGTGAAGATGATCAGAGTACAAATGCACATATTGCCTGAACCATATTAATAAGTTTAATATTTTTTAAATTTAAATGAAAAGAGGCAGGGTTGTGTTATATATATATTTTGTTATAAATAGGCTAACGTTACATGCAGTGAATATAATCAATTTGCCTGAACCACATTTGTGTGGCTATAATGTTTAAGATTTCTTTAAATGAAAACGTAAAGAGGCAGTGTGGTGTTTTATAACATATTTCTTTTTATTGTTGCCTAAAATGTACATACAGAGATAACCGGAGTAACGTTAGCAGAGCGAGCTGACTGACGCTTTGAAGAACGCGCTGTTCCATTTGCAGAATTACCGGACTCGCGTCCTCAGGAGTCATTCTCCTGAGCTGGGCTTGGCAAGTCCGAACTTTGCGTAATTGCTATTGAGAAACGCCTAATGTCGGCGGCGGCACTTGGCTTCTTGTGACAATAATGGCGAGAAGCATATCCTGTATGTCATCCATTGTTGTTTATGTCGCTTTCTTCTTCGTGCGAAAATGACGTTGAACGCTTCTTTCCGGCATAGGCTGCCTACACCACGCCTGTCAAGTAAGGGTACTGTTGGCAGTGGAAACGCTAGCCGATTCATGGTTTACCGACCCGAACCGTTCCGTACTGCTCAGTGGAAACGAGCCATAAATTTCATAGGTAACACTTTGCAAGCCCCATTTGTTAAAGGAACACTCCACCGTTTTTTTAAATAGGGCTTTATTCACTTTCGTTCCTACATTTAGATAGGTGGGCAAATGCATTTTTGTCTCAGTGCATGCATTGTTTTAGTTTGACAGGGTCAGCGCTAGCTAGCTTAGCACAATGAATGGAATCCTTTTGCCAGCTAGCATGTTTGGGTAAAAGTAATAAAAAATAAATTAAAAAAACACCTAATTACTTCTTTTGGCATGTGTATTCACAACGAGTACAAATAGCGATGCAGATTAACACTAGGCGATTTCCTAGGCAGATATTGACTTGAGACTAAATTAGGGGGAAGCACAGGCGAAGCACTGCTACTTGGGCGCAGAGATATCACACAACACATGAAATCCCACGACTTCTGTCAACATACCCAGTTTACCCAGTCTAGGGTATTGTGGATTATTGATCAAATATTATAAATAATTGTGTGTCTAATCTGTCTCAGTCACTACACATTTAACACATTTTTCAAGTGGGTATAACATCTAGTTAAATGTTGACTTTAATGTTTTACATGTAGAAATGTTTTAATGTCTGTTGCTTTGTGCCATTAAACTGGGGTTAACTTTTATTTGTCTTGTTTGCCTTAGACCTGATGGCGCTGAAAGACGAGAATCAAGTACTGAATGAAATGGAAGAGAAAGATCAATATGAAAAGACTTCATCACAAGAAAAAGCTCAAAAGACAGAAACTGAAAGTTATTTCATCTGCCAACACTGTGGAGACAGATTCACTCGAAAAGCAAGCCTTAACTGGCACGTAAGAATTCACAATAAAGAGAAGGGTTACACCTGCTATCATTGTGAAAAGAGTTTTGATCAACTTCATGACCTTAAAGTCCACATGGAAGATCACAAGGGAAATAAGCCATGCATCTGCCCACAGTGTGGAATGAGATTCAGACAAAAAAGAAACCTTAATAACCACATGGGGATTCACAATAAAGGGCAGCATTACCCCTGCCAACAGTGTGGAAAGAGTTTCAGTCAGCATAAAAACCTTGAAGTCCACATGGAAGTTCACATGGGAAAGAAGCCGTATACCTGCCAACAGTGTGGAAAGCAATTCAACCGAAAAGGAAACCTTAATAACCACATGAGCATTCACACCAAAGAGAAGCCTTACACCTGCAAACAACGTGGAAAGAGTTTTGATCAACATGGACACCTTAAAGTCCACATGAGATGTCATACTGGAGAGAAACCCTACAAATGCTCTCAGTGTGGAAAGTGTTTCAGTCAACATGGGAGCCTTGAAGTCCACATGAGAATTCACACTGCAGAGAAGCCTTTCACTTGCAAACAGTGTGGAAAGAGTTTCAACCGAAAAGGAAATCTTAACATCCACATGGTAGTTCACACTAGAGAGAGCCCTTACACCTGCGATGAGTGTGGAATAAGGTTTACTATGAAAGGAAAATTTAAAAGGCACATGGTGATTCACACTGGAGAGAAGCCTTTCACCTGCCAACAGTGTGGACAAAGTTTCAACCGAAAAGAAAACTGTAACATGCACTTGAGAACTCACACACGAGAAAGCCGCTCTAGCCATTTTTAAGGCCTTTCTGTATGTAATCGTGCTCTATCTCCACAAAATGCAGAAAATGTCTAGTTTTGTTTTCTTCCAGCTGTTTTATTTTTCTGCCTGCTCTCTTAAGGGCCCGAGTGTGCTCATCGTACCACGGCATTGGACTGTTTTCTTTAATCTTCTCTAAGTGCAATGGAGTAACTGTGTCTAAAGTGCTGGAAAAGAGAGAGTCAAAAGTTTCTGTCACTATCGAGTTCTTGTAAGCTATCTGGGAGGCTGAGGACATGAAACTGATCTGGAATATAACTAATAAAGCAATCTTTAGTGGCAGAAGTGATCGTTCTAACATTTGTAACGCGGAGTAAATAAACCTTGTAACCTTGGGTAAATAAAGTATACACAAGACTAGATAATGATCTGAGATGTCGTCGCTCTGTTGCAGAATTTCAACGGCATCAACATTGATTCCATGTGATAATATTAGATCTAGAGTATGATTGACATTGGGTTGGTCCTGACACATGTTGTCTAACTCCACTAGTTAAGAATGTCTTTAAATGCCAAACCCAATGCATTTTTTTCATTGTCTACATGTATATTAAAATCACCAACAATTAGGACTTTATCTTTATCGTTTTTATAACGGTAATATTGGGGTGTGGACTCATTTAAAGTATGTGAATCGTTTGGTTTTTGCCAGGTTTCTGTCAAACACTCCATCGATTATTTTTTTGATCTGTGATCATATCATTAACAATAAGTGCTTTTGAAGTAAGGGATCGAATATTCAGCAACCCAATCTTTATCATTTGTTCATCTGCATTATATTGTTTTTTGTTTGTTTAACATCAATCAAATTTTTACCCTTAAATGGGTTTGGGAGTTATTTGTATTTCCTAGTTCGGGGAACAGAGACAGTCTATGTGATGATATCTAGGTGAAAGAGGCTCTATGTGATGGGATTTATCTGACCTTGGTGACGTGAGACAGCTAGCAGACGGTCGGTTTAACCAGTCTGTCTGCTTCCTGACCTAAGCCCCAGATTGTCATGTTTGAGCTCTAAGACTGTGTGCCATATTACATAATTTTCTAGTTCGGAGAACAGACACAGTCTCTATATGATGATATCTAGGTGAAAGAGTTGGGCTTTATCTGACTTCTTTGACGTGAGACAGCTAGCAGACGGAAGGTTTAGCCATTCGGTCTGCTTCCTGACCTGGGCCCCAGAATCAGATAGTCAAGGATCAAATCTGAGACTATGTGGCATATTACTAGAGAGAAGAGCAGCACCATCCCAGGAGGATGAATATCATCTCTTTTCAACAGGTCAGGTCTGCTTTTCCAATTGTCTATGAACTAGGGCTTAAACGATATGCAATGTAAAACCGAAATCGCAACACTCGGATCCACGAACCTGTGTCGCGCGCGGTGTGAGAAGGCAGAATCGCGACACACCCCTTCCAACTCCCAGAGTTATCCTTCCCGTCCAGATCCAATGCTACCACATCTTTAAATTACTAGTAGTATTATTTGAAGTTAACATTATAAAATATGTAGACCTACACCACAAAACTAATTGAGGATAAATTCTTTAAAATTGGGCCATTCCAGCGTTATGGATGTGACATTTGCAGTCAAAACTTGAAATATAAATTCTCAGAAAATGCATACCAATATATTGAAACCTCTGTTTATATATCCATACTCCCTTAATAAAGGAGTCCAGACATTAGAAAAATATCCGTCTAATATGAGGGAAATAGGCTACGCTTGCGTTATGCAAAAAATCTTTAACTTTTAGGTGGCAAAATATATTTTTTTGTAATTCTGTTAATTACACTGTGCAAACCTGAATTTCACCGCTGTAACTGTCTCCCTACCTAAAGCTAATATCTGGGCTGCAGCTTGCCTACCCTCCATTAGCAGGCGCAGTGGGCGCACCTAGCAAACTTACTGAAATCTCTCTGGAACAAACAGCGGGGGATTCTCTTTCTTGGTCAGGGATAAAAGAGGGAGAAATGATGATAACACACATATATAGTTTATGTATAAACTGTAAGTATTTATTCAGCGATCGGCGGGAAAAGGTCATCTGTACGGAACATCGTTGTGTACGGAACATGGTTAGTCTACGTTACATGTCATCACAAGCATGACCTGAGGCTACATGCTGCGTTTCGGCACAGCGCCACCTACTGGTCCGGAGATATGAAAAATGGCTATTTTTGCTTTTAACTTCTGAACAGTTTGTCCAAAAATCATAAAATTGGTATCGTTAGATTCAGGGCAAAATGCTGAGTCGACTGATATCCAATTTTACCATATCGGCCATTTTGGCTGACGGCCATTTTGAATGTTGTGCTAAAATGCTGTATTTTAAGAACACATGAATGGATTGTTACGAAATTTGGTATGGGTCATCAGCACAATATCCTGAAGGAGCCTGAGAAGTTTCGAAACAGCGCCACCTAGTGGTTAATCTTTTTTTTCAAATGCTTATAACTTCGGGTGTGGTCGACTTATTTTCACGAAACTCACCTCATTAGACTCCTGAATCCTTGCCGAGTCCAACGATACCAAACATGCTAGGTTTCGCCTTACGGTTTGTGTAGCGTTGTGATTTAGCGCTTAAAAAACATTTGGCTATATCTTCGAAACCGCTTGTCCGATCGAGGCGAAACCACCATCAGAAGTTTGGAAATATAGGTCGATAGCTAAACACTAATGCCCAAATGCGAAAATATTGATAGTAAGGGGTAGTAAAATCCAATCAAAGTCATGTGTCAGTCATTTTTGATGTGTTTTTTCATATAAATGTCTATAACTCCAAAGCGAATTGAGATATTTTCACCAAAATTGACACAAATATGTGACCGATCACGGAAAGTAGGGACACAAGTCGGTTCTGGGGCATTTTGAGTTATTCACATATTCTGAAAGTGTAGTCTCCAAGCTTTCCAACGATGTGTAACACATGGAGATCTGATAATATTTGGAGAAGTTATGGCCATTTGAAGGTAGGCACTCAAAAAACCTCAAAAGGTCGCGAGCCCTATGCGCGAGCCTGATCAAGCAACACCACACAGCGCTAAGACATCCAGACCAGTAAAGAAAGCATTTGAATTTCAAATGCTTTTTGAATTCGCCACTGAAGTAATAACATCGCTGCGAGATCTAGTGAGAAACATGCACATTTCTCTGTTATTAACGGATCAAACAGCGCTGACGTGGAAACCAGGAAGAAACATCGTGCCATGAATGAACTGGCTGGTGTCCACAGATCAGCAACATTCACCGTGGAATGGATTTGCTGTAGTAACACTAACTGCAAGGTATGGAAGTTTGTCAGGAATAGTGGGCTATAATGCTTTCAAGTAACATTACGTCTGTTTTATTTTGACATTATGAATACAATTGCTGCCCTCAAATGTTAATCTGAACTAAAATAAACCTTTGTTTATAACTAGCCTACTACTACAATATTACATTTCATTTTGTCCAAGGAGCTGTTTTGTTTTATATGCTCATAAGAAGAGTCAAGTATAGCTCCATTATTGCTCAGTAAAAAAAGCAACAAAAAAAAAGATTAAAAAAATCATACTTTATGATGTTAGTTTCATAAAAAAAAAATAAAAAAATTAATTCAAGGAAATTTCTCTGCCATTTATTTATTTTTGCTGTAGCCTATGGAAAACGTACCGAACCGTGACACGTGTATCGTATCGAACCGAACCGTGAATTTTGTGAACCGTTACACCCCTAATATATATATTATATATATACACAGTATGAGTAGGCTATGAATCCAAGTATGAATCAGAATAGATTTTATTGCCATTGTCAATGAAAGGTTTCACAGACTAGGAATTTTCTTCGGTGTAGCCTACTCGTGCAACATGAAACAAACTTTTGCTAATAATAAATAATAAGCAATAAACTATGGAAATAGGCATAGGCGTAATTTGCGGGTGGGACGGATGGGACATGTTCCCACCACTTTTTAAAACATCTCGCGACACGAATGTACCAATTCTACAAATAAATGAAACATCTCCAGTTAACTGGCAGATCATTCATTTCGTTCGTTTTTTAAATAAGATACTAGCGCTGAAATGTGTTTTTTTTTAAATCAAGTGATCAAAGTGCTCGTTGCCGCTGCGATCAGTGGCGCAGATACAGTGTTTTCTCCTGTGGCTCGCGCACACACCGCACTGTCTTCACTCGACGCGCGCTTCAATCCGTTGCGTTGCGGATACTCTCTATTCGTTCTTTTGACATAACAAAACATAATGCAAACGTTTGCGTGTCCCTGCTTGATATACAACCACTGATGAACATAATCGTTTAGATGAGAGAAAAAAACTATACGAGAAAAAAAAAACTATACTAGGGCGGATTCGAACACAAACCCTCTGTCACGGCTGGGGAAAGCTCTACCACTGGACCATTAAGACACACGTCGGTAATGTAGGCGGATCTATGTATTCACACCCAAAACATGTATTAGGCTACATCTCATTAAACGACAAATTAAACCCCATGTAAGCTACTATTTAAATCGATTGCTGGACATCGTAATGTTATTGGCGTCCATCTTCATTGAATTTTGAAATCAGATAGAGCCGGCCAGAGCGCTGCATAATAAGTAGCCACGCCGGCTTATTCAGTATGGAAATTAACACAGACAATGACACGCCCCTACTGCGTGCTAGAATCTCCGAAAAACAAGCCGATTTCAAACTCAAAATGATCGCTTTTAAATATACCAATACTGCTATCTCAAACATGGAGAGGCTTCTTCGTGATCTCAACTAACAGATTCTGCAAAAAAACGAAAATCACCAATTTTGAAAAAAAAAAACGCTTCTTTCTCATTTTGCTCGAAAGTTGTGCTGCCGACTTGTGTCCCTGGTTTCCGTGACGGGTCACATATGTATGGGCTCACTCTTAGGACACATAAAAAAATGGTGGGACTGAGCCTCTTGGTGGCACTATAATAGAACAAAATATGACATTCCCATTGACTTCAATACAGTTTTGTGAAATAAAATGCTATACTTAACAAATGCATTGGTGTAATATTACGAAACTCAGAATGTGCCATCAGCACCATCCCCTGAAGGTACCCAAAATATTTTGAGACAGCGCCACCTTTTGGTCAAAAGTTATAACAATTTCCAAAAAGGCTAATAACTTTTGAATAAATCTGGCTATTGAAATGCCACTGGTCTTAATAGATTCCTTGGGTCAAGCCGAGAATTCCCAGATCAGCCATTTTAGCTGTCGGCCATTTTGAATTATGTGCTAAAATGCTGTATTTTATGAACGCATGAAACGTATTGATACGAAACTCGGTATGGGTCATCAGTACAAGGCCCTGAAGGTACTCAAAAGATTACGAGACAGCGCCACCTTTTGGTCAAAAAGTTCCCAGAAATGCTAATAACTTTTGACTGCATTTGCCTATTGTAATGACACAGATCTTAATAGATTCCTTGGGTTATGCTGAAAACATATATACTTATTATGCCATATTCAGCCAAGTTTCCTGTCCGCCATCTTTATTTTCTTTTAAAACCAACTTTTTCGAACTTCTCCTAGACCGAACGTCCAATTTTCACCAAAATCGTATCGTGTCATCTCCAGACCGTGCCGAGTAAAAGTTATGGATTTCGTGTCGATAGATGAAACTGTTTTTGTATAATGCTGCAGCAAAGTTGAGGCATGATGCCAAAATGATTCAGGCTTTATATATGCAATGCCTAGACATATTGACACCAAACTTTGTATATGTCATTGTCACTTCCCTCTGACCACATCACATCAATTTCGTTACAGCGCCACCTATTGTTCGAAAGTGATACTATATTAAATCATATTATTAATTTCTTTTTATATGATTTTAAACAAACAAACATTGGGCTTAAAAATGTCCTTATTATGACACTCTTTGTGGGCAACATTAATATCATAGCCTTTATTTTTCAGTTGAAATAGCTAGGGATTCAATACAGCCTTGTTGCTTGGAACACTCATTATAATACTTATGGCACCAAGACACATTCTATCAACAGAAAACAATGCTTACATTTGTATTTTATACAAGATAAATATTTTTTAAGGATGGCAGTTGCCATATCACCTAGTATATGCATCTTTGCAGTTTACTAGCCTATTGATTGTTCATATAAAGACTTTTACGACTATGTTACAAATAAATATTAGCCAAAAGAGGGCGAAAGTAATGACGGTGAAGGATATGAGTAAGAGGAGTTGATTGTTTACAGATTTTTTGTTGTACTATAATTTTTTACCAGGGTTAGGCAATTATATATATTTTTTAAATGTTCAATAGAGAAATATGCAATGTATGATTTAAGTATTAAACTAAAAACAGTAGGGGGTGGTAAATCCCTGTCTTTATGATTGATTCATTTGTTAATTTGGTAATGAAGCAAATGCCTGTATTTATTAATTATTTATTAAATCGTTAACTCGAGTATTCGATGAAAGCTGTACATGTTCAGGAAACACTGATGTGTGCTGCAGTGCTACTGTGGCGTTCGTTTCAAATTCTTTCGTAAAAAATATGTACTTTGTTCAAAAACTGGACAATACTGTATTGCATGCGTGCGTGCTTGTGGATTCAGTCACTTTTGACGGCAAACGAAATTTGATTGGATGTCATATTATGGCATTTTGCCCATTAGAAATATATAGTTGGTTTTAATGTTATAAGGTGTAGTAGAACTAAATGAATGGCAAAAACATAGTCTAGATTCTATGTAGATAAGATAATATTTTGATGCAAATAGCAATCCATGCTTTAAACAGTTTAATGTAGCAATTGATGTTCTAAATTAATGTGCTGCATTCACTGAAGCACAGGTACACACACAGTATATAGATAGTCACACTGGATTCACGGCTGCGAACGAAACATTCAAGATCACAAAAAAGTTCAAACCTTTCATAAATTATATTAAAAACAGACAGAATTCTTAGTATGTATTGACTTTATTGTATTGAAGTAGCATTTTTGTATTTAATTAATTAAATCAATATAATAATAAAAATACATTTGTATTATCAATTTGTAGAGGCATAACATTTTGAAGTACAATGCGTCTCTAAAAACTTTAAAACAATGTTTTTACATTTTTAAATATGCACATTGTAAGTAGACTGCCAGTTTATGTTTTAAAGTAAAATCATTTAATAATAAACAATTTAAAATACAAAACTCCTGTATCCAGCCATGTTTAAGTGCTTTGCTCGAGGATATTGTAAATACAGACTAGAAAGTGGACTATAGACTTGGTAAACAATCATTTTATTAATTCAATACACAAAAGAGGATTTAAATTACAGCCAAGAGAAACAAAAAAACAAAAAAAATATCTTAGCAAAGTTAAGACACTGATAATAAACGGGCTAAATATTTAGTATAAATACATAGTAAAAACAATAAATTCACCAGACACGGGTGAGAATAATGGGCAAACTATTAAACAAATGAGAACACACTAGAAACATAAGCTATGTTTCCATCCACACGTTTTTATCCGAATTAAGTGATATCGAATGAAAAATGCCTTATGGAAACAGTAAAATTCGATTGAATTTCATGAATATCGACTCAAATGAAATGCGTTCGGTCTCATCGGATTTTATCTTAATCGATATACGGCTTATGCGATAAACGCTGATGGAAACGTTATTTGCCGAATAAATAATGAATTGCGATTAAGTTTTAGGTCATTTTATGGTTGCAACCCGCCACAAAACAATGAAGAAGAAGTTTTAGTTCATTTCCGCCCAGTATTTCCACTCTGTTTGCACCTCTTATACTGTCTATGGTTTGCACACATGGCGGGTGTCAACAAAGACAGATGTTTTGTATCCGCCAGTTTGTAGAGTGCAATGTCGATACACTTCTCGGTTGGAACCGGAGGGCGAGAGCTTGCGACATCTGGGGAAAGGGACGGGCTAATAAAATTACACAACATATATATATATATATATTTTTTTTTTTTTTTTTTCAAGATTCAATGTAAAAAATATATATATATACAATTTTGGTCATGGTGATTACGTACATATGAATTTAAACAAATTTGCATATCGGGACTTGACAGTTTTCCAGAACTTTGTGCAAAATTAAATAGGTGTCGAGAGAAAAAAAGAGAGATTTTGTTAATAAAAAAAATAATACATTTATAGCTGTCACAAAGAACTGGGAAAAGTCATGATTATTAATATGTCAAATATATCAAGGAGACATTTCAATTGTTTATTAATAAACAAGTGTTTTCTGTGTCAAAGATGAATGACGATGCTGACTCGCGATCTTCGCAGTAGTGAACGGGCCAGAGAGAAATTCACATTTCATACGGATTAGGCTACATTAAGCAGAGAGGCGAGCAGTCTGTTTTCTTTCGTTTTGAATTGTTTTGATTAAAAGTTCACATTAAATGCTTTATATATTTCTCAGGTCTGTGAGGCAAGTAGCTTATATGCTGAGTTTCGGTTCATTTAAGAGAGCTCCACGCGCCGGCGCCTCCGTGTCCTGTGAAAGTTTTAAAGCAGTCTTGTAGTGCCGCTTTCAGAGCACTTACGTCCGTAACATTGTTTTTTCCTCATAAATTCGAACACGAAAAATTAAATGAATATATTTTGTTCTGTGGAGAGCCAACCCTTCATCATCAGTTAAAGATTTTTTGTGTCACGTCCGGACCATAACGCAAGTGTATTTCCCTCATATTAAATATAAAACGCATGTGTATACATTATATTATATTAATATATTTATAGTTATATTTCTAATGTCTTTATTAAGGGAGTATTGATGTATAGGCTACAGACGTTTCAATATAGTATTAACCCTTTCGCACGTACGATCACATCGGTGTGATTAGTCTAGGCTGGTCCCTAGAGCGTACGATCGCGCCGGTGTGATTAGAACGGTCAGTGCATGACGTGATCAACTGCTAAATTCAAATGTGCTTTCGTGCGTTGGCTGGCGCTGAGCCAGAGACAGGCGCGCTCAGAGCTGTCATATATCACAACTTTTCAGTGTTTTCAACCACATAATGTTTATTTTATGTTTCAGACATATAAGTACTAAAAAAACAATACATTTAGAGTTTGTAAAATACACACTGATGTCAAAGGAAGAGGCAATAATAATCCTTTCCATTATAATTAGTTTTATTCATATCAGATACACATTGTGTAAGTAACTTTAAAGTTTACTCTATTCTTCTCCCAATTCACCTGCCACTTACTTTTATGTATTTCGGGAGAAGTGGATGAATTCACGTGTTGTAAATCCAACAGATCCGATTCTCTGAACTGCGTCTGCGGCACAAACTAAGATGGCGGAGCCCATCGCGAATACAGCTGAACTAACGCGATTGTTATAAAGGTGTTTAAACAACAAAACACTTCCACTTGCATATATTTGACAATCGGAATATCAGATATTTCATGCCATATCTAACACGTTAATATTTTGAATAAAAAAGGAAAAATGACATAAAAGCAGATCATCATTCATTCAGCGCTGTTGTTGCTGCGGTGTGTCACGTGACAAGCAATGATGCGTCACCATGGAAACCATAAAGTGACACATTCTAAATAACGGTCGCCTTGAAAAACTTACGCTGGGGGGTCAGCCAGAATATTTTAAACTTACGTGTGAAAGGGTTAAAACGCATTTTCTGATAATTTATATTTCAAGTTTTGACAAATGTCACGTCTATTTTGTCTAGCAAAACTTTGTTCGCAAATGTTTGCTTGAATGTTGTGCGATTCAGTACGAAAATGAATGGAAACACCTTAAAATGTCTCAAATCAATTCGACATACTAACTTGATCGCAAAACAGCATGTGACGTCATTACGCACAGGTTTTTATTCGCTTTAAAGCCGTTGGATGGAAACACACTTTCACCAGCTTTATTCGCATGAGTTTTTTTACCGAACTTCAGATCATTCGATTGACAAGTGGATGGAAACTTAGCTATCGACACCTCAGAAAACAAGAAATAAATATAAGTATAAACTCAGAAACTATTGAATATGTTTTAATCAAAACACGAGTCCTAGAACAGAAATGAAGCATGACAGTTCCTGCAGTTCCGAAAGGTAGCTCTTCGTGCCTAAATACAACATCACAACAGCCAGTGTGGTGGTGGGCAGAAAGACTAAGGTGAAGCAGAGCGAGGAAGACACCCAGTGAAGGAAGAGCCCATGGGTGTGTAGTGGAGGAAAAGACCAATGCAAAATCAATTGGGTTGCCAACAGGTTGCCATGGCAGAAATGGCATAGTGACATGCCTTGATGGAGCTGAAGAAATGCAGGCTCATGGTGGATATGGTGCAGACCAGTGTAGATCAGATGTAACAAAGGTGGTAGAGCTGGAGGGATGGACTACAGTGTTTTGGAGGGTGCAGGCAGAGTTAGTTGTTTTAACTAGGAGGTGACAGATGATGTGTAGTGTCCACATTGTCCTACAACACAATAAAACTAAATTGTGTTATTGCAGTTTTATACGATGTTAAGCAGATTAACAAATAGTATGCAAATGACAAATATATGCAAAACAGCAATTATAAATACTAAATAAGCTCACATCAAGTCATTTTAAAGATGTTTTTGTTCAGTAAGAATGACAGAGCATGCGTTGATGGAGCCAGAGAGTTAGAGAATCACTTTGATACCAGTGGAGCATACGACCAAGTGGAGATGAAAGATGTGCAGGCCGAGGTGAAGCCGGTGGGAATGAGGATGATGGTGCAGCTGGAGGGATGAAGGTTCCTGGTGAAGCTGAATTATTGAAGGGTACAGGCTAGGGCTGTTGGAACGAATTCCGAAATTCGAATATAATTCGAATATTAAAAAAATCAATTCTATTCGAATGCTGAAGTTCCTATTCGAATATTGCTTTTTTATGTAGGCTATATTTGTCACGATCACACACACGGAAAGGTAAGATCCAAAAGCAGTGTTTTATTAAAGGGTAATCCGTACTCACAACCAGTCCAGGCAGAGGTCAATAATCCAAAAAGGCAATCCAAAAACATAAAAGACGACCCATCAGGCGGCCACGGCGAAGACTCTCCCTCGGGCGGCCAGGGCGGAGACGACCCCTCGGGCGGCCAGGGCGGAGACGACCCCTCGGGCGGCCACGGCGGAGACGACCCCTCGGGCGGCCACGGCGGAGACGACCCCTCGGGCGGCCACGGCGGAGACGACACCGGCCCAGGAACTGGAACAGACACCACCGGCCCAGGAACTGGAACAGACACCACCGGCCCAGGAACTGGAACAGACACCACCGGCCCAGGAACTGGAACAGACACCACCGGCCCAGGAACTGGAACAGACACCGGCCCAGGCTCAGGAACAGACACCACCGGCTCAGGAACAGACACCACCGGCTCAGGCTCAGGAACAGACACCACCGGCTCAGGCCCAGGAACAGACACCACCGGCTCAGGCCCAGGAACAGACACCACCGGCTCAGGCCCAGGAACAGACACCACCGGCTCAGGCCCAGGAACAGACACCACCGGCTCAGGCCCAGGAACAGACACCACCGGCTCAGGCCCAGGAACAGACACCACCGGCTCATGCACTGGAACTGGCGCCACCGGCTCAGGGACTGGAACTGGCGCCACCGGCTCAGGCTCAGGAACAGACGCCACCGGCTCAGGCTCAGGAACAGACGCCACCGGCTCAGGCTCAGGAACAGACGCCACCGGCTCAGGCTCAGGAACAGACGCCACCGGCTCGACGGCGGCCATCTTGTCAGGGGACACAGGCTCGGCAGGCGTGACGTGAACAGGCTCGGCGGCGGCCTTCTTGTCCGAAGACACAGGCTCGGCAGGCGTGACGTGAACAGGCTCGGCGGCAGCCATCTTGTCCGAAGACACAGGCTCGGCAGGCGTGACGTGAACAGGCTCGGCGGCGGCCATCTTGTCCGAAGATACAGGCTCGGCAGGCATGACGTGAACAGTCTCTGGCTGGGCAGACGTGAGGTGAACAGTCTCTGGCTGGGCAGACGTGATCTGAACAGGTTCGGCGGCGGCCATCTTGTCCGAAGACACAGGCTCGGCAGACCCACTGTGTCTCCTCCACGCATGCAATACCGTTACTGCATAGAAGAGATGCACGGCCCTCCTGGCCATGGCAGGACTGATGATAGGGAATTCTGGGACCACCGGACTCGGGACCACCGGAACAGTTACGGAGGGAGCCTTTCTCCTCCTCCTGTGTTTCGAGACCACCGGAACTGGGACCATCGGACTCGGGACCACCGGAACTGGGATCACCGGACTCGGGACCACCGGGACTGGGACCATTGGACTCGGGACCACCGGACTCGGGACCACCGGAAGAGTTACGGAGGGAGCCTTTCTCCTCCTCCTGTGTTTCGGGACCACCGGAACTGGGACCATCGGACTCGGGACCACCGGGACTGGGACCATTGGACTCGGGACCACCGGAACTGGGTCCACCGGAACAGGGACCACTGGAACAGGGACCACCGGACTCGGGACCGGAGTATCCCACTGACTCCGATGCTCAAGGTATCTGGTAAAACCCCAAAAGTCCAAGACTTCCAGACCCTTCATTTCCCACCCCGGCAATGGGTCATCAAGACAGGTATTAAAAATTTATTTTAATGCTGCCTCATTGTATCCCATTCCTCTCGAAAGCGTCCAAAATGACTGAGCTATGCAACTAGGGATGGGACGATTACCGGTTTCACGATAAACCACGATAAAATGTACTGACGGTTAGTAATATCGTTTAAAATTTAATTATCATTAAAACCGTGTTTGATTATCGCGATTTTAGATCCTGTTCAGCCAGCAATAGTCTGACGCAGCCGCAGGCGCAATGTTATTTTTTTTATTCAAGAAGGAATTGCGGAAGGCAGTGACCGTGCTCGGGAGATTTTTCAGCCTTTTAAAAGAACCAATTCTGATGTGTGGTCATATTTTGGCTTTAACAAAAGTCCCGAGGGAAACTTAATCGAGGATGGTCACCCTGTCAGCAGAACATGCACAAGAAAAAGTCGCTGCAATAGGGGGAAACTTCAGATCTGCCGAGTCGTCTTGTGTGACCATCACCGACTGTTGTATAGCGAACGCAAGGCAAGTTAACTTTGACCTCAATACCAAAACAATCGTTCAGACAAGATGATCACAACAATATTATCAAACTCTGTAAACAATAAATCAACTCTGATTTATTAATTTTCAATACAATTAAAAACGGAGACACAAGACGGCAAGTTGTATTTGAATGAAACGAGCGAGCGCGTCCATTGTGATACATGGTGTAACGTCTGTCAGAGAGTTTGAAGTCTGCCCAGATGAAGAACACAAGACAGTGCAAATGAACTGGTAGTTCCACGATACTTTTATAGATGTTTTCTCTCAGTTAAGCACACTCTTCACATACATGTCGAAGAGCGAATGTTAAAAGGGAAAAGAAAACTCTAAAACATGCTACAAATTGGAAGTAAACACATTATAATAAAACAACGGTCAGCAGTAGAGCGGTCATCTTCCTCTTTGCGTGATCAATCTCACTCTCACTGTGCGTGCGCGCTCACATAAAAACAGCATGCATACAATAACGTACACCATAGAAGAAGTTATCTTAATAAAGGCACATCCACATTCATGTCATGAACACTACTTAACACTAGGTGGCCGTTACAATGCATGTGCGCGGTCTTATAATGCGTTGCTATTGACGACCGTCATTATAAGGAAGGAAATGCTTTAAAAAGTGCATAGAGCTGCTTGTTTTATTTTTTGTTTGTTGATTTTCAAATATAAAACTTGTTGAAATGTCTTCAGTGTGAGCATCAACTCTTTTTGAACACTTTCATCTCGTTTTAACAAAACCGTGATAATATTGATAATCGCGATAATTTTGGTCACTATTATCGTGATATTAAATTTTCATACCGTCCCATCCCTATATGCGACCCACCGGCTGGCCCTGCTGACGAAAGCTCATCAAATTTTGGACACACCCCATCCTCTCTTTCTCAGTGGTAGGAGGGAGGATACGGAACCCCATCATGCTGGATCTCTTAGGTGACGGAGTAGTGATGTTACATATGACACTGAAGCTTCGATGCGCGTATCACATAAGCGAAACAATTTCTAGTGAAGCCCCGTATCGGGGTGTGTATTGGTTTACTAGAGTCACGTGATCGATGACAAACGAAGCCTCACTTTCTCTCCAGTCACGTGCGCGTTTCGCTTTGGGTGTCAGAAGGCTCGAACTCCAGATCGTATTTAACGAGTCGTTGCCTCAGTCTGGTTGATGTGTTTGTGAGGAGAGTGCTGTAGCCTACTTTGAAAGTTAAACAATATATTACATTTAAATAAGCAACATTTATTTTTCGCTACTTAGGCTATTATTTTTTGTTGTTGTGTCTTTTTGTTTTTGTAAAATCTTTGCACTTTTTGGTGATTTTAGGTAATTTGGTGTTGGTATTGGGGTTTAGGGTGGGATTAGGGGATAGGGTGTTTGTGTTTGTTGAAGGGTTTGTATTTAGAGCAATGGCAACATCCAAAAATATAAAAATAATTAAAAACTTTGTCAACTTTCTGTCATTCCTACAGTTGATTAAGCACTATCAGTAACAAGTGTCATAAGCACATTTAATAACAGATGATCCTATCAGACAATGTCCTTATTCTGTGTGTGTGTGTGTGTGTGTGTGTGTGTGTGTGTGTGTGTGTGTGTGTGTGTGTGTGTGTGTGTGTGTGTGTGTGTGTGTGTGTGTGTGTGTGTGTGTGTGTGTGTTTTTCTGTCCCGATGGGGACTTTAAGCTGAATGCACACAGACTCATGGGGACTCGTGTCACAGTGGGGACCTAAATAGAGGTCCCATGGGTAAACAAGCTTATGAATCATACAGAATGAGTTTTTTTGGAAATGTAAAAATGCAGAAAGTATTCTGTGATGGGTACACTGCAAAAAATGCTGTTCTTACTTAGTATTTTTGTGTTGTTTCCAGTCCAAAAATCTAAAAATTCTTAAATCAAGAAGCATTTACTAGAGAAGTAAAACTACATAAGAAATTCTATTTTGTTTTCAGATAAACAGAAAGTATCTTAAGTGATTTTTGCTTAAAACAAGCTAAATTATCTGCCAGTGCAGTAAGGAAAATAATCTTGTTTTAAGATTATGTTTTTATTAAGTTTTTTTGAATTAAGTTTTTTTTTCTTACTGCACTGGCAGATAATTTAGCTTGTTTTAAGCAAAAATTACTTAAGTTACTTACTGTTTATCTGAAAACAAAAAATAATTTCTTATGTAGTTTTACTTCTCTAGTAAATACTTCTTGATTTAAGAATTTTTAGATTTTTGGACTGGAAACAACACAAAAATACTAAGTAAGAACAGCATTTTTTGCAGTGTAGGGTTAGTGTAAGGAGATAAAATATACAGTTTGTACAGTATAAAAATCATTAAATCTATGGAGAGTTCCCACAAAGATAGTAAACCATGGGTGTGGGTGTGTGGCGTGGGCGCGATTGAACAGTGGACACATAAAAACATACTCCGTCATTATACAGGACGACATTCAAACTGCAAAGTGTTAACTTATATTTGTGTACAGTCGCAATAAAACACAATATTGTGCTTTTGTAAAATAATTTCAAGCAATCAACCCCCGAATGGCGCTAATTTTAAAATTAAACTAAAATGCTCATGGCTGCACGGGCATTCATAACGGTGCGCATCCACGGCGAGGAACGAGCAGAACAGAGTGAACGTTTTTCAGTTAATTCCTACTTCCATAGGAATTCATTTGAAATGCTTGCTCAACCACTATCAATGTCAGTGCGGATTTGGAGATTCAAAAGCCCCCAGCGGTGTCACACATAGATTAACCAGTGGTAAAATATTCTCACCGTCACAAACCTAGTATATTTTTATGTAGATACAGTAGGCCTACCTGATTTTGAACACAAGAGGGCAGTATAGCCCTATGTATGACTTGACTTTTATGGGACTAAATAGTACAATTACTATTTTTAAACTTATAAATATTTATTAAATTGAAAAAAAAAAGAATAAAATGGGTTTAGTTGTGATATTTTTATACTTTTATATAGAAATAAATGGTGTTTAATTACATTTTTAGAAGATGAGGCCATAAGTGTTACTTTACTTTAGTCCCTCACTATAGCAAAACCGTTTGAGATGTTTAATATCCGTTCACAACTTAGCATCTTTAATGTATCTTTATCATTTTGAAAAAGTTTGGTGTGAATAAACCAGTTAGAAAGAGTAGCTAAAAACTCAGAGTCTGAAATATCCAAAAAATCCACATTCAAACCAAAATATCTGACTTCCTTTTGCTCTGAGCTAATAACTGTAAATTAGAAAGTTGTCCGGCTCGGTGAGACCAATATATATACTGATTTTTGTAACTGTTGGTAAAACTAACCCACCCACTTTTGTCAAACGCATGTTGAAAGTGACACACTTCCTGCTGCCAGTTGGTGGCGCTATAACTTTGACTCACAATAGTTACATCCATCTGATCTGCCTCTTACCACGAACATACTGCTAAAGTTTCATCAAGATCAGTTGCAGAAGTAGAAGTTGCAGAAGTTATAACACTTCGTCTCCTCTCTTTTCTCGCCATAAATTTGTTTCCTCGCCACGGCCAAACCGTTCGAGATATCAAAAATCCGTCCGCAATTTAGCATTCTCAATGTCTTGACTTCATGCTGACTGAGTTTGGAGGTGATTGAATGAATTCTCTAGGAGGAGTACATCACATTCCACAGCAAGCATTTTCCAAACAACCCATAATAGCCGACTTCCTGTTGGGCTGGATTGAAACTTGACAGAGGGAAAGTTGTTCGGCCCGATGAAATCTATATGTGTACCGAGTTTCATATTAATTCATGCAAGCGTGTTTGATATATGGACCAAGTTTTCAGACCCTGTTCAAGAGGGCGCTGTTGAGCCCTCCTGCCACGCCCGTTTCTGAAACTTTTCACGTCTACTGGCTAATAAGTGTTATGTGTCTGTCGAGTTTCATCCAATTTCAAGCATGCTAAGAGTCTCAAACGCATCCGAAAAGAATATTAAAATTTGATGCGTTGCCAACAGTATCTAAGATATCAATAATCCTTTCACAAGTCTACATCTGCCGTGTGTTTACATTATACACATAAAGTTTGAAGCAAATCGGGTAAAAGTAAGAGGGTGACTTCAAAGCATTTTGAAAGTGACACACTTCCTGCTGCCAGTTGGTGGCGCTATAACTTTGACTCACAATAGTCACATCCATGTGATCGGCCTCTTACAACGAACACACTGCTGAAGTTTCATCAAGATCAGTTAATGTATTCAGAAGTTATAACACACTTCCTGTGTCCCATTATTCGCCATAAATTCGTTTCCTCGCCACGGCCAAACCGTTCGAGATATCAAAAATCTGTTCGCAAGAATTCATCCTCAATGTCTTGACTTTATTCTCACCGAGTTTGGTGGCGATCGGATGAAATCCCTAGGAGGAGTATTTCACATTCCATTGTATGCGTTTTCCAAACAACGTATAATAACCGACTTCCTGTTGGGCTTTTGTAAAACTTAGAGCACGAAAGTTGTTCGGCCCGATGAGATCTATATGTGTACTGAGTTTCATATTATTACATGCAAGCGTGTTTGATTTATGGACCAAGTTTTCGGACCCCATTCCAGGGGGCGCTGTCGAGCCCCCCTGCCACGCCCCGGTACCAGCTTCAGCCCGGACCTGATGGCCGCAGGTTCTGACGTGTGTGCAAAATTTCAAGAGTTTTTGAGCATGTTAAGGGCCCCAAAAGTGGCAAAAAAAAAAAAAAAAAAAAAAAAAAAAAAAAAATCCTTACGGAAACAATAGGGCCTTCGCCCTTTCAGGGCTTGGGCCCTAATAACCCTTACGAAAACAATAGGGCCTTCGCCCTTTCAGGGCTTGGGCCCTAATAATCCTTACGAAAACAATAGGGCCTTCGCCCTTTCAGGGCTTGGGCCCTAATAATCCTTACGAAAACAATAGAGCCTTCGCCCTTTCAGGGCTTGGGCCCTAAAAAAAAAATAATCCTTACGGAAACAACAGGGCCTTCGCCCTTTCAGGGCTTGGGCCCTAATAATAAGAACGCTAACGATTACAATAGGTGCCTACACACCTTCGGTGCTTGGCCCCTAATAAAAGCATACTTCACTCAAGTAAAGGGTTAGGGTTAGTATAGTCATAATTTACTCAACCTCCAAATGTTCATGTGTAGGCTAATAAATTCTATGTTGAATCAAATGAAATAATTATTTCTGAAGCTACTTTATTGTATTAAGCTATATAAGGTACTCTATTTGATGTTTCACACAATAATGATTTCTTTTGGGGTTAATTTTGCCAAAATTGATGTGAGATTAATGTAATGTAATGTAATTTATGTTGTGATCATGTAATCATCTAATAAATTTGAATTAATTAATTATATGTAACTTTTTAATATAAATAACTGATCTTTATATATTTTATGTTTAGGTGGAAGAGGCTGGGTCTTCACTGAATTCAGAGGAAGGTGAATTCAAATTGGGTAATGTACTTTTGTTCTCATTAATACATTTTGGGAAGTTATGTAGATTCAAAGGGTTAATTCACCCAAAAATTATAATTCTATCTACTTTTGTTCATCTTTGAAGCGCAGTTTTAGTTATTGTTTCCTAATTTGACGGAGAACATATAAATATTTATATCATGATGATTCAAATTAACCCTCTGAGGTCTGAGCTGTTTTCTGGGCCCTGGAGGTGTTCTGACATGCTCTGACATTTGTGCTTATTTCTGTTACTTGTGACATTTTCATGGCTAAAGTCTAATTACACTGTATTCAGCACAAACTCTGCTACAATAATATATCAACAGCATGTGTGTAAAAGTTTGTAGTTTTGAGATAATGACATTTATGCGTGGTTTGTGAAAATACTAAAAAAAATTCTCACTGAAATAAGGCCATGAAACCCCTACTGATTATTTCTTCACAAGATTTTTGAAAATTGTATGACATAGCCTAGAATATTTGCTGCAAAACTATGTGAAAATCACCCTGACTGCTCATTCAGAGAAGACAATATATTGATTTAAAATTTTTACGACGTGTTTTGTGTGAATAAGCCTTATGCGAAAGCTCATTAATATGTATGGATTTTCTCACCTGAGAAAGACAAAGAACCTCCCCTAACGGCCCTATTAGGAGCTATCAGGCCCCTATCATTCTGAGCAACCTTGCACAATACTGTAAATGAGGAGATTTAAAAAAGAATGGATTTTAGATTGTTTGGATTTATTTACACAACATAATCCAAATAGACACAACAAATGGAAAAAAGCACTTATTGAAAGACAGAGACCTTTGTGCCATTCCTAAAAACATTGTACATACCTTTAATTTCCAAGGTGTTTGATTTTCACTTTACCATGTTCATGTTCCAGAGACTCATGTGAATGTTGAAGTCGGCAGGACTCAGTGGCATCTGGGCCCTGAAAAAAAAGTGAACATACCGATATCAAGAGAAAGGTCTGCACGATTTTGGAAATAAATATTAGATTTTTCTGGTTAAAATTGCTTTTTAAAATTCACAAAATACACACACACACACACAAATGTTTCCAACAATATAATGAACACCAGGTTTGTTGTGCCTTGTAGGCATAGGCTATGCGCAGTGCTGGGTAAAATAATAATAACAATAGCAGTATAAATCTTCCAAAATATTTCAGTAACAACCAAGCTAGTGAAAAATATATTGATTATCATGTTACTTCAAATGTTTCCATTCGTTATGATGATATGAAATGAGATAACAGTAAAAACATGAAGCCGTTTGGTGTGTTTTGCTTTTCAAATTTTCAAATGATACATTCAAACGTGATTGCGCTCAAATATAAAACATTATGGTTACCATACCTACGTTTGACCAGATATCCACAAACACAGTAGGCCTAACAGTAAACACGGGTCTAAATATTATAATATTCCCCATATATCTAGCAACAGTTCAACTGCAATGTGACATTTATGCAACAATAACAAACTAATATGTAAAAATGTCTTACCTTAAATCTTTCTTGTAATTTTGCCTTATGCTGACTCTCTCCCTCCAGCCACTGGGTCCTCTACTGTCCTTCCACTACCTGAGTCAACCACTCTCCCTCTAGCTGCAAAACGCAGTTCGAAGCGTAAAATGAAAGGTTAGATTTCAGCTAAACTAATTAATTGTTGTAAACGTTTCGCTTTAGTCCTCCTCCACCAGCTGAGTGCTATCACCACCACTTCTCAAGCTCTGACAATTACTGACGGTTATATCTTTGTAATTTTGCCTTATGCTGACTCTCTCCCTCCAGCCACTGGGTCCTCTACTGTCCTTCCACTACCTGAGTCAACCACTCTCCCTCCAGCTGCAGAACGCAGTTCGAAGCGTAAAATGAAAGGTTAGATTTCAGCTAAACTAATTAATTGTTGTAAACGTTTCGCTTTAGTCCTCCTCCACCAGCTGAGTGCTATCACCACCACTTCTCAAGCTCTGACAATTACTGACGGTTATATCTTTGTAATTTTGCCTTATGCCGACTCTCTCCCTCCAGCAACTGGGTCCTCTACTGTCCTTCCACTACCTGAGTCAACCACTCTCCCTCCAGCTGCAAAACCCAGTTCGAAGCTTAAAATGAAAGGTTTGATTTCAGCTAAAACTAATTAAATGTTGGAAACGTCTTGCTTCAGTCCTCCTCCACCCGCTGAGTGCTATAAACGCCACTTTTCAGGCAAGTAGATTAGCTAATTCGTGAAATCACCTTTAAGTGCAATACTTGGGAGGACATTCATTATTTGAAGCCAGACTTTTGCAACTATGCTTCATTTTTAACCTGTTGAACAACAGACTTTATCTAACCTTTTTTTTATTGTCATTTTTAGAATGCCAAAAACACAATTCCCAGACTGTCTTCAATTATTGTGACATTGTAGACAAGCGTGTTGTTGGTGTAAGTATTTTTTGACAGACCAAAGTTGCATACTTTATGTTGCTCTGGGTTACAGTTGAGAAGCACAAGAATAAATTAAAGCTGCAAGCAGCATTTATCGGGGTTCAAGCTGTTAAGGCCTTTAAGGTTTATAAGCACAAAAGCATCAAAAGTTATTAAAATGTATTTAGCAAGCATGTAAACACTGACATTATAGATGAAAAAGACCATTTACAGCCAATGCAGGCAATTTACCATAGGTAATATATGGTTTTAAAGCTTTTTAACAGTTATAGCGCCACCTTTGGTCCGATCTCCATAAAATTTGGCATGCTTGTTAATGATGTTATGTCACATATGCTCACCAATTTTTGTGAAGTTCTGAGTTTTCATTTATGATTTATAGGCATTTTAGTGTATTTTGCCACGCCCCTTTTATAAATTACCCTATTACAGCCACCCAAATGCAAAAGTTAAACTTTTTTTCGATAATTATTGATCTAGAGAGTCCAGAGAATTGTCCTAGACTGGTCTGGTTCCGATCGGGCGAAAAACCAGGGACTAGTTCGCAAAAGTAGGTTTTTAACATATTCATGAATAATTAATGAATGGTTTGATTGACATTAGTGGTTCTTGAGGCAAAGTTGTTGAGCATGAGCAGACCTATCAAATGATATGCATTTTATGACGATAAGTGTAACACCACGTGATTACAGAGCCATAAAACTCGTTAGCGCCAACTAGTGGCCGATTTCTTTCAAAATTCTTACAGACCTCTAGGGCCATGAGTCGAACATGCCCATCGAGTTTCGTTCCGATCGGCCTCCGTTAACCTTGTCTAATAGTTGCTCAAACTTCATTGGCCGATGGCGGCCATGTTTTTTGAGATACACCAATGTCCTCATAGACATACATGACACCTTGGACCAAGACACTGCATACCAATTTTCAAGTCAATCGGACTAACGGTCAGGTGGTTATAGCCTGTTTTATGTTCTTTTCATGTTATAGCGCCACCATGTGGCCAATCGCCGCGATTTTTTTACTGTGACCTCAGATTGACCTCTTACACAGGTATACCGAGTTTGGTGAAGATACCTCATTTACTTCTGGAGTTATAGCCGTTTTAGTAAAATAGGCTCCTCCCACAACATACATTTGGGCGCCCCTTAGCGACCTTGAATCGAAATTTCAACTTTTTTTCGATAATTATTGATCTTCAGACTCCAGAGAACATTTCTGCACTGGTTTGGTTCCGATCGGGCGAAAAACCAGGGACTAGTTCGCAAAAGTAGATTTTTGACAAAATTCAAAATGGCGGAAAATCTATCATGGTGGAAATGAAATCGGAGATATACGTTTTGTTCGTCAGGCATCCAGCTTTCCAATGATATAAGACACTTGAGTCTACGATATACGGTCTAGGAGTTATGAGCAATTTCGCGCTTTTGGTTGCTATAGCGCCACCTATGGGCCAATCGAGGTCATAATTTGATAACCTCTCCTCGATTTTTGTACTACCATATGGCAAAGTTTCAAAGTTCCAGCTCTTACGGTTTGGGCTGCACGATGCGTTTTACGGCGGAATAATAATAATAATAATAATTAAAGCTGCAAGCAGCATTTATCGGGGTTCAAGCTATTAAGGTGTTTAAGGTTTTTAAGCACAAAAGCATCAAAAGTTATAAAGTTTTATTTAGCAAGCATGTAACCACTGACATAATAGATTAAAAAGACCATTTACAGCCAATGCAGGCAATTTACCATAGGTAATATATGGTTTTAAAGCTTTTTAACAGTTATAGCGCCACCTTTGGTCCGATCTCCATAAAATTGGGCATGCTTGTTAATGATGTTATGTCACATATGCTCACCAATTTTTGTGAAGTTCTGAGTTTTCATTTAGGATTTATAGGCTTTTTAATGTATTTGCCACGCCCATTTTATAAATGACCCTATTACAGCCATCCAAATGCAAAAGTTCAACTTTTTTTTGATAATTATTGATCTAGAGAGTCCATAGAATTGTCCTAGACTGGTCTGGTTCCGATCGGGCGAAAAACCTAGGACTAGTTCGCAAAAGTAGGTTTTAGACATATTAACGAATATTTAATGAACGGTTTGATTGACAGCAATGGTTCTTAAGGCAAAGTTGTTCAGCATGAGCAGATCTATCAAATGATATGCAAATTGTATGGATGTGTGCAACACCACGTAATTACAGAGCCATAAAACTCATAAAACAATTGGACTTCGTTAACCTTGTTTAATAGGTGCTCAAACCTCATTTGCCAATGGCGGCCATGTTTTTCGAGATATGCCAATATCCTTTTAGACATACATGGCCTCTTGGCCCAAGACACTGCATACCAAATTTCAAGTCATTCGGAAAAACGGTCAGGTGTTTATACGTTTTTTTTTGTTTATAGCGCCACCATGTGGCCAACCGATGCAATTTTTTTACTGTGACCCCAGACTGAACCCATACACATGTGTACCAAGTTTGGTTAAGCTATCTCATTTACTTTTTGAGTTATAGCCGTTTTAGTAAAATAGGCTCCGCCCTCAACGTTAATTTTATGCCCCCTAGCGACCATGAATCAAAATTTCGACTTTTTTTTGATAATTATTGATCTTCAGACTCCAAAGAACATTTCTGCACTGGTTTGGTTCCGATCGGACAAAAAACCTAGGACTAGTTCGCAAAAGTAGGTTTTGACAAAATTCAAAATGGCGGAAAATCTATCATGACGGAAATGAAATCGGAGATATACGTTTTGTTCATCAGGCGTCCAGCTTTCCAATGATATAAGACACTTGAGTCTACGATTTACGGTCTAGGAGTTATGAGCTGTTTCGCGCTTTTGGTTGCTATAGCGCCACCTATGGGCCAATCGGGGTCATAATTTGATAACCTTTCCTCGATTTTTGTACTACCATCTGGCAAAGTTTCAATGCTCTAGCCCTTACGGTTTGGGCTGCACGATGCGTTTTACGGCGGAATAATAATAATAATAATAATAATAAAAATCAGTACAATTACAATAGGGTTTCAGCACTTCGTGCTTGAACCCCTAATTAAAGCTGCAAGCAGCATTTATCGGGGTTCAAGCTATTAAGGTGTTTAAGGTTTTTAAGCATCAAAAGTTATAAAGTTTTATTTAGCAAGCATGTAACCACTGACATAATAGATGGAAAAGACCATGTTCTAGCATAGTTTACCATGAATTCATCTTAGTTTACCTTGATTTACCATGTTCTAGCATGATTTATCATGATATACCACATTCTAGCATGATTTACCATAGTTTATCATGATTTACCATGGTTTACCATGATTTACCCTGTTCTAACATAGTTTACCATGAATTCATCTTAGTTTACCTTGATTTACCATGTTCTAGCATGGTTTACCATGATATGCCACATTCTAGCATTATTTACCAAAGTTTATCATGATTTACCATGGTTTACCATGATTTACCCTGTTCTAGCATAGTTTACCATGATTTACCATGTTCTAGCATGATTTACCTTGATACACCACATTCTAGTATTATTTACTATGATTTACAATGTCTAATTATGAATTCAAAAGCACATGTCAAAAGACTTCATTAATAAGAAGAATGGCCAGCAGAGGGCACTAGAAGACCATTATTGGCTCAGTTTCAGTTTGATCTTCATGATTTTCACCAGTTTTCTGCACTAAAGCAAACCAGTCTTTCCATGTTAACTCCATAATGCATGCTTACACACACACACACACACACACACACACACACACACACACACACACACACACACACACACACACACTAATACTTTAACAGATGGATTTTGACTAAATGTAATTGTAAATGTTAAAATAATGATTTTATAAAGTCTAAATATGAATTATAGAAACAATATGACAAAATAACTATTTTAAACAGCAGGGGGCAGTAAAATACCACTTATTGGCTTAATATGCCATTGTATTCATATTATTTTCACCTTTTTAAACTGTTATAGAGTCAAATTTTGTCCGATCTGTCTGAAATTTTTCATGCTTGTTCAGAGTGATATTTCACATGTTCTGACTTGTTTTTAAGAAGATCTGAGCATCTTAATAGATATAAGCTTTCGGGGACACTTGGTCAAGGCCACATTTTGAAGTGACCCTATTATAGCCATCCAAATGAAGTAGTTCAACTTTTTCTGATAATTACTGATCTAGAGAGTCCAGAGAATTGTACTGCACTAGTTTTGAACATTATTATATGAAAATTATATGATCATAGATTAAAAAGACCATTTACAGCCAATGCAGGCAATTCACCATAGGTAATATATGGTTTTAAAGCTTTTTAACAGTTATAGCGCCACCTTTGGTCCGATGTCCATAAAATTTGGCATGCTTGTTAATGATGTTATGTCACATATGCTCACCAATTTTTGTGAAGTTCTGAGTTTTCATTTAGGATTTATAGGCTTTTTAATGTATTTTGCCACGCCCATTTTATAAATGACCCTATTACAGCCATCCAAATGCAAAAGTTCAACTTTTTTTTGATAATTATTGATCTAGAGAGTCCAGAGAATTGTCCTAGACTGGTCTGGTTCCGATCGGGCGAAAAACCTAGGACTAGTTCGCAAAAGTAGGTTTTTAACATATTTGCGAATAATTAATGAACGGTTTGATTGACAGCAATGGTTCTTGAGGCAAAGTTGTTCAGCATGAGCAGATCTATCAAATGATATGCATATTGTGTGGATGTGTGCAACACCACGTGATTACAAAGCCATAAAACTCATAAAACAATTGGACTTCGTTAACCTTGTTTAATAGGTGCTCAAACCTCATTGGCCAATGGCGGCCGTGTTTTTCGAGATATGCCAATATCCTTTTAGACATACATGGCCTCTTGGCCCAAGACACTGCATACCAAATTTCAAGTCATTCGGAAAAACGGTCAGGTGTTTATACGTTTTTTTTTGTTTATAGCGCCACCATGTGGCCAATCGATGCAATTTTTTTACTGTGACCTCAGATTGACCTCGTACACATGTGTACCAAGTTTGGTGAAGTTTACTCAATTAATTCTTGAGTTATAGCCATTTTAGTAAAATAGGCTCCTCCCACAACGTTCATTTTGCACCCCCTAGCGACCATGAATCAAAATTTCGACTTTTTTTTGATAATTATTGATTGTCAGACTCCAGAGAACAATTCTGCACTGGTTTGGTTCCGATCGGACAAAAAACCTAGGACTAGTTCGCAAAAGTAGGTTTTTGACAAAATTCAAAATGGCGGAAAATCTATCATGACGGAAATGAAATCGGAGATATACGTTTTGTTCGTCAGGCGTCCAGCTTTCCAATGATATAAGACACTTGAGTCTACGACTTACGGTCTATGAGTTATGGGCTGTTTCGCGCTTTTGGTTGCTATAGCGCCACCTATGGGCCAATCGGGGTCATAATTTGATAACCTCTCCTCGATTTTTGTACTACCATCTGGCAAAGTGTCAATGCTCTAGCCCTTACGGTTTGGGCTGCACGATGCGTTTTACGGCAGAAGAATAATAATAATAATAATAATAATAATAATAAAAATCAGTACAATTACAATAGGGTTTCAGCACTTCGTGCTTGAACCCCTAATTAAAGCTGCAAGCAGCATTTATCGGGGTTCAAGCTGTTAAGGCCTTTAAGGACTTTAAGCACAAAAGCATCAAAAGTTGTTAAGTTTTACACCACGTGATTACAGAGCCATAAAACTCATTAGCGTCAACTAGTGGCCGATTTCTTTCAAAACTCTTACAGACCTCTAGGGCCATGAGTCGAACATGCACATCGAGTTTCGTTCCGATTGGCCTCCGTTAACCTTGTCTTATAGGTGCTCAAATTTCATTGGTCGATGGCGGCCATGTTTTTCGAGATGCGCCAACGTCCTCATAGACATACATGGCACCTTGGACCAAGACACTGCATACTAATTTTCAAGTCAATTGGACTAACGGTCAGGTGGTTATAGCCTGTTTTATGTTTGGAACATGTTTTGTTCCTCGCGGAGTACCTCTGGAATGCTTCTGCGGAGGTTTATTGTTTTATCCGCAGCAATAAAGTTTGTCGGCGTCTAAATGGATCGCGCTCTGGATCACTAACAGGAATTATTCTCGTCATGTATACACTTAACTTGATGAAAAGCGGGATTGACGCACTGCAAGCAGAGAGATGATTTCTGGCTGCCTCCGCAAAAATTGTCTTCGGCGGACAGCCCGCTGTCTTTGGAACGATTTTAGTACTTTTGCGGCAGACAAACACAAATGTGTTTCTCTTTCTGGATCTTTTCTTTGAAAACAAAACCAAAGGTTAAAAAAACAAAAAAAAAACAAATGTGAAGCGAGCAATTCTATCCATTTTGACGCCTTTTCATTCATAGCGGTTACCAAGCAACACGATTACGCACCAGCTGCAACTTGATGACACAAGCATACTGTGGTTCGGATACAAATAATATGTGAACACAAGTCCATCGGGGGCGGGGGGGGGGGGGGGGGGGGGGGGCAGCAATCGAACTCGGGTTAGGAACAGGCAATTGAACCAAGTGTGAAAGCGCCCTTAGTCTAGTTTTAGTCAATGAAAATTGTATTTTAGTCTCTTTTTTGAAATGCAATTCTATTTAACCCAGTCAATAGTGTATCACTATGGAAAAATAGCGAAAATAGTGAACAGAAAAGTAACACTCGTCTCATTCGTGGAGGTTGAAAAACAAGTTCTTTCTGACATCCAAGATTTACTGTATTAATTTAAATGCAAAAGAAAAGGCATGAGAGTCGGTTGTTTTTGTCAATTTTAAGTTTTAATTTAAAATATTTGTCATTTTAATATAACTATATGGCTAAATATTTTACCACTTGCTAATAAATCTAGATAGAAGTAGTGCATTGAATACATTGTTTAAATTGTGCTTAAATGTGAATTACGACCATTAAAGAGTATGTGTGTACAAAGAGAATCGTAATGCTGACAAAACTTTTTTTAAATAAAAGTATTTGATAACTTCTGGATTTGAAATAAAAATAGTGAGTATGTGTTTGTGGTTCAGCTGTGGATCAGTTACGCACTGCAAACGCAGCATATGTGAAAGCACTATAGCGAGTGCTGCTCCTGCACCGCATATGCACTGCACACGGAGTATGGGCCCTATCTTGCACCCAGCGCAATTGACTTTGTACACCGACGCATGTATCATTCCTATTTTGCACTTGCGTACAGCAGACTTTTCCCTCCACAGACGCACGTCGGTTAACTAAGAAATACACTTGCGCTCCCGGGGGCGGTTCAGCGCAAAGAGGAGGCGAGTTCCGGCGCAAACGTTCCCTCATGTTATTTTGCACGTTTAGAAAACAATTCCGCCACTAACTGAAAAAATCTAGTTTAAAGTCAGTGGCGCGTTGCACATGTTATTCTTATGCTATTTTAAGGGCGCATGCTTGGCCATAATCAATGTAGCGTGTGCACAACGCACATACACTTTGATTCTCTCACACAGAAGCAGCCGTTTTCATTTTTGCAAATCATACATTACGATAGATAGATAGATAGATAGATAGATAGATAGATAGATAGATAGATAGATAGATAGATAGATAGATAGATAGATAGATAGATCATTATAAAAGCATACTTCTAGTTTACACATTTACCCAAATTATCATACGCCTGTTTAATCGAAGTTAATTTGGGTGTGTTTCTCCATCCCCAATGTCACTTCTCTGTGTTTTACGGCCCTGACGAGAACGTCGGTCTCCTCGGCTGTGAACCGCTGCTGGCGCGCGTCTGGCAAATCCACTGTTATAATAGGAATCCGCTATAGAATAAGCGCGTCTGCTCTTAAAGGGAATGTGAGATGACGCTCTGATTGGTTTATTTCACGTTACGCCCAAACCACACCTATGAATAATGAAGCTACTTCAGACCAACCCATTTTAGATTTGCGTTGAGCGCAAGAGTAATTTATCCCGCCGGTATAATAGCAACAGCGCCCAAGACCCGGCCACAAAGTTACTTGCGTTTCGCACTTGATACTTGCGTTTCAGATCGTTAAAATCGGGCCCTATGTGTGAAACGGGCGTCAGACTTAACTTTGTTTGTTGTCGTTTACGCTAACTCACCGCAGCTGCATCTTCTAAATAATGCCACTAGTGGGGCTTGAGGAAGTGACGTCGTCTGCGCAGTGCGCCCTGATGCAGCCCCTGAAGTGAGACACGGGAAACAGAAATCCTGCAAAATAATAATAATAATAATGTGACTAAACAAGACGAAATAGCGTCATAACATTTCATCTCGTTTTGGTCAACGAAAATGAAGAGACATTTTAACATAGTTTTTATTTTGTAAACCACATTTAGTCTCGTTTTTATTCGTCACCAATATTGCATTATACTTTAATTATAGTTATTGTCACATGACCAGCATTTACGTTGCGTCTCGTTTTCGTCACGTGGTTCGTTGACGACAATATTTAGTTATAATTTTTGTTGACGAAAGAAATACTAGTAATCTGATATCGGATCTGACTCAAAAGACAATGTGATTCATCATTCCTTCCAATTAACCACCTTATGTTTGTATAGTAAAATAGTATGTTCAACAACATGAATAACGACGTAGCTGACCAGAGTTCGTGAATCAAATGATTCAGTTTAAAGAGTTGTTCAGACTTCTCTTGATCAGTTCAAGTCTCTCCATTTCAGATGTAAAAAAATATATATTTATTTCACAAATTAAAAGTCCTGTGAGTCCGAAAAACAAAAGAAAATTGTAATTATCCTACCAGTTGATGGTTTCAAATTATGGTTCAAAGTGGAAACCGGTCCATGGGCACTGGTCAGCTAGCAATTTGTGCATATTTAATTGTATTCAATAGGCAGGCGATTCACCTCCACAGGATTATTTATGGCACAAAACAGGATACACTTGCCGATCACGTTCACATAGGAAAAAAAACAGAGAACAAGAAAACGCAGCCTTGGAAAACACAAGGCAAACGTACAATAATTCATTTCTGATTCAACATTTCAGTAACAAATCATATACATGCGCAGTTCAAATGACACATTAATCGAACTTTTCGACAGTTACTTAACACAGACACTCATTAATCACTCAATGGGTCTCATTCATGAAACATTCGTAAATATACGAGTAAATATGTGAGTGATTTAAAGTGGTAAAGGCGACATTCCCGAAAATTCTTCTCCTGATTCAGAAATACTTCGTAAACGTCAGATGTGATAGTGAAGTGTGTGTGTGTGTGTGTGTGTGTGTGTGTGTGTGTGTGTGTGTGTGTGTGTGTGTGTGTGTGTGTGTGTGTGTGTGTGTAATGAATTCCAATCAGTTGTAAATGGGACGCGTGTGTACGCTCATTCTCTAAATTACCATAAATCCCGCCCATTAAAACCGACTGAAAACTATAGGCTATATGGGCATCATATTATGACACCAAACGAAGGATTTCAACTTGTCTTCTCAAAAGCGAATGAAGAAGAGAAATTTCTCAGATGCAGAAATTGAAGTTTATTATCAGAAGTTCATTCAAAACGCCACATTTTGTTTTCAAGCGTACATAGTGGCGTATCAGGCCTAAAAAAAAGGAAGCTTGGCAGCATAGATGCAGTTAATGGAGTTTCATCTGTTAATCGAACAGTCCCAGAAGTGAAAAGAAAATGGTTTGACATGAAGCTTGACTGCATTATTTGTGACTTGCGGACTTGTAAAAGAATAAACAGCTTGAATAAAAAAATAAAATAAAAAAAACTTGCGGACTTTTGTTCCGTTCGCAGATGGCTCTCGTAATTACTGGCTGTCGTAATAAAAGTAAAAAGAAAAACCGTATGTAATTACTATATATAATATTTGGTAACACTTTACAATACGGGTGCACTAATAACCATTAATTCATGCTTAACTAATGCACAGATAATCATGTGTTAATGTATGACTCATGAAGAACTAAACCATTAATTAATGATTACTGCATCATGAAGATTCTAAATGATTAATATAAAGTAATATATGAATTGTTATTAATTAAATGTGTCATAGTGTATTAATTCATTAATAACTTATTTTATTAACTAAAAGTCTAAATCAATGCGTTAATTACCACAATTGGTCAAGGCAATGTACTTCAACTTCCAGTTGTCTGCTTTAATTAATCATTAACTAATGATTTGCAAATGCATCATTATGTTATGACTTTACTTGTTGAGGCACATGACTATTAACTAATTGTTAAGTAATATGCCATTTTGGTTTTGACATCCACACTAAGCCATGGATTTCAATTTCCAACCATGTACAACCAAGATTTCACTGAGTCCGATGAACTTTGTTGTTCATGGCACAGGACTATGTCAGGTTAACATACACTGAGAACATGCGGTTGAGCGCTGCTAGTTCATAACACTGTGTCTAGACTGGACAAAGACAATAGAACGTCCATTATAGTCAGTGATACTACACTGGATGCGTCGCGACACTACACGACAAAACCCAGTCAGTAAACCGATGCCACACTCTATTACTGACGTACTCCGAGCTCTTGTGCTAGTTCTGTTATGAAGGACAAATGGACTTGCGATGGTCTGTCATGTCCAGGTGTAGACAGCTGGTCTCGTCCAGTGTAAACACAGTGTGACAGCTTCAGGAGTTCAGATTCTGGTGTGCTGATATTTGTGTGCAGCCAAACTCACCCCATCCTTCAAACACGTTCACCAACATTACATTCACTGCATGTGCAAACTGTCAAAACCCATAAATGGCATATTACTTATCAATTAGTTAATAGTCATGTGCCTCAACAAGTAAAGTCATAACATAATGATGCATTTGCAAATCATTAGTTAATGATTAATTAAAGCAGACAACTGGAAGTTGAAGTACATTGCTTTGACCAACTGTGGTAATTAACGCATTCATTTACACTTTTAGTTAATAAAATAAGTTATTAATTAATTAATACATTGACACATTTAATTAATAACAATTCATATATTACTTAATCTATTAATCATTTAGAATCTTTATTAGTTGCTGATGCAGTAATCATTAATTAATGGTTTAGTTCTTCATGAGTCATACATTAACACATGATTATCTGTGCATTAGTTAAATATGAATTATGCAGATTAGTGCTCCCGTATTGTAAAGTGTTACCTAATATTTTTTCAAAATGCTGTGTAAATATGTACCCGATTAAGGTGAATTAAAATGCAGCCTTATTAATGAGCAAAACGTTCGGATGTTAAACGCACTATTTACGCGTGGCTGGAGCAGGTGTAGATTTCTTTCAACTAACGTTTGGAAAATACGAACATTTTAATGAATCCGAAAATTTACGTCAGAACCACTTTACACACGATTTACACAAAAATTCGTTCTGCTCGTGTTTTATGAATAAGACCCATTGTCTCAACTCATGACACAAAAGATCATTGTTATACGTGATAGCTTTAGCCTACGGCTAATTAGTTTAGCTCGCGCTGTGCGGCCTACACTCAGCTCATATCAAATCATTTCTGAAATTGACATATCTTTCATAAGATAACATATGATAAAAAAAATGTCACTCACCAAAACGAGATTGCATCACATATTCAATTAAAAAAAGACTATTCAATAAAGATTACCGCTCTGGGATCCACTAAATCTTTACTCCGATTTCCACTTCACCTCTCTCTGACGACAACACTCCAGGCTGAAGCATCCAAAGTTTACAAGTGCACACAATCACAGTTCCCGATAGATTATGATAATCATTTAGTGCAAGGAGTTTCTGGAGAAATGCTCCGTGTCTCATTTGATCTGTTCTCATCTGATTCTCTGTTTATGCTGACAGTGGCAGCGCCTGCGCGACCTGTGGGCGGGCCTTATGAATATGCCGCTTCTGTTGGCTCTCAGGGGTGTCAGTCACAGCAGCACAATCAGTGATTGGATGAATCGTGTGTTATTGCCCAGTGGTGTAATCGAGTGCATCAAGTAAAGGAAAAAAAAAAGAACTGATTGAAAAATATAATTTGTCCAGAACAGAGCGATACGACTCAATTTAAACTGTTATAGAAGAGCTAATATACTAAGAATGCACTGGTCTCTCAAGGATTGTCTCTCTGCTTTATTTTATAAGAAATATATCTGTGTCTAAAGTTCCTAATGTCCTGTACTCTCAACTTTTGTATAATAGTACTAGTCATAATTTTTACACCAGGCATGAATAAAAGGGATGTTTTTTTTATTTCCTGTTTCGTAAACCACTGGAAAAGAACGGAAAAGAATGATTCCATGAAAATATGGAATCATTTAGCCTACCATTGATATCACCCATTTTTACAAGAAAAATTAGTTTAAAAAAAAATATTTAAAGGAACATTTTTACAAGAAAAATTAGTTTTAAAAAAATATTTAAAGGAACATTTAATGGCACAATATATAGTAAATTGTTGATTTCGATATTTGGAATGAATTTTGGGTTAGTGTGTTTCATTGACTTGACTTTTTATTGTTGTTGATTAAATGTAGTTTTGTATTTTTTACTTGTTGGGACCCCAGGAAGAGTAGACACTGCCTAGGTAGTGGCTAATGGGGATCCAAATAAACTAATAAACTTATATCATTGATGTAAAATACCATTTACAGCCAATACAGGCAATTTACTTAGGAACGTTTTTTTGACAGTTATAGCACCACCACGTCTTGCCTGATCTCCACCACTTTTATTAGGTGTCCTTGAAAGGTGCCCATACATGTCAAGTCAAGTCAAGTCAAGTTTATTTGTATAGCGCTTCTCAAAATACAGATTGCATCAAAGCAGCTTCACAGCATCAAATCAAAACAATACAACAAAGCTTGTTTCAAGAGGAATTCACTGATTGATAAAACCAAATCAAACATCCCCAAAATATCCCCAACTGAGCAAGCCAAAGGCAACAGTGGCAAGGAACCGAAAAACTCCATCAAGTGACCTAATGGTGTCCTAAAACTCCATCAGGTGACCTAATGGAGAAAAAAACCTTGGGAGAACCCAGGCTCAGTCGGGGGCCAGTTCTCCTCTGGCATTTATGAGCTAGAGGCCGGATTGTAGTTTGAACTGTGGGATTATATGAATGCCTGGCCAAAGAGATGCGACTTTAATCTAGTTTTAAACTGGGAGAACGAGTCTGAGCAACGAACAGTATCAGGAAGACTATTCCAGAGTTTTGGAATGTCTGTCAAATTTGTTGTAAATATAATTATTTTTTTTGAAGTTTAGACACTTCTATTTATGAGAGCATAAAAATGATCCATGGGTGATAATGATTGGATTTTTTTTTTTCGTTTTTTTTTGTTTCATCATAATTTTGACATTTTGGCATTATTGTTTAGCTATTTACCTATGTTTTCAAATATCCTTAGTTTTTTTGTTGTTGTCTCGATCGGACTAACGGCTTTGAAGATAACCACAATTTTTTAAAGCTCTAAATGACACTTACAAAAACCATAAGGCGAAACCTGGCATGTTTGGTATTGTTGGAATCGGCAAGGATTCAGGAGTCTTAGGAGGTCACTCCTGTGAAAAAACACTGGCTTGAAACTTCTAAGGCTCCTTCAAGGCATTGTGCCAATGACGTATACTGAGTTTTGAGATACACCAATGTTCTCATAGACTATCATGGCACCCTGGACAAAGACACTGCGTGCCAATTTTCAGTAGACTAACGGTTGGGTGCGCTTATAGCTATTTTCATGATTTTTTTCACTATTATAGCACCACCAAGTGGCCAATTGTCACGATTTTTTTCATGTCAACTCAGATTGAGCTTATGAACATGTGTCCCAAGTTTAGCGAAAATATCTCTTTTTGCTCACAAGTTATAACCATTTTATAGCGCCACCAAGTGGCCAATTGTCATGATTTTTTTCACGTGACCTCAGAATGAGCTTATGAACATGTGTCCCAAGTTTTGCGAAAATATCTCTTTCCGTTCACAAGTTATAACCGTTTTATAGTGCCACCTAGTGGCCAATGGTTGCGATTTTTTTTCAAGTGATCTCAGACTGAGCTCAGGAAGACGTATCCCAAGTTTAGCAAAAAAATCTCTTTCCGTTCACAATTTATAACCGTTTTAGTAAAAGTGGCCCTGGTGCCATCAAATATTTTGGTTCCCCTTATCGATTGTTAATTGAAATTTAGAATTTTTTGGATGATTATTGATTGTCAGACTCCAGAGAATATTCTTGCAGTGGTTTGGTTCTGATCGGACCAAAAACCTAGAAGTTGTTCGCAAAAATAGGTTTTTCAAAAAAATGCAATTTACTCGAAATTGGCGCCTGAAGGGCGAGCAAATCCGAGGCATGCACCTGGTCCGCCTCGAGCCAAGGAATCCAACGATATAAGACACTTGAGCCTACGCCTCACGGTTGATGAGTTATGAGCCGTTTCGTACTTTTGACCGCTGTAGCGCCCCCGTCAGGCCGATCGGGGCGGGCCTTGGTGACGCTGTAGGCGGTGTGAGTACTATCAGCCCCCAAAGTTTCAAGTCTCTACGACTTACGGTTTGGTCTGCCCGATCAGTTTTATGTCTGAATGTTGCATCATGGGAAAATTAACAATAACAATAGGGTTTCAGCACTTCGTGCTTGAACCCCTAATTAAAGCTGCAAGCAGCATTTATCGGGGTTCAAGCATTTAAGGCCTTTAAGCACAAAAGCATCAAAAGTTATTAAGTTTTATTTAGCAAGCATGTAACCACTGACATAATAGATGGCATAAAAGACCATTTACAGCCAATACAGGCAATGTACCATAGGAAATATGTGGTTTTAAAGCTTTTTATAGGAGTTATAGTGCCATCTATGGACCGATCTCCATAAAATTGTTTACTGTGACCTCAAATTGAACCCATACACATGTGTACTGAGTTTGGTGAAGATATCTCATTTACTTCTTGAGTTATAGCCATTTTAGTAAAATAGGCTCCTCCCACAATAATTTACCACATTCTAGTATTATTTACTATGATTCTAGCATGATTTACATAGTTTACCATGATTTTATCTTAGTTTACCTTGATTTACCATATTCTAGCATGATTTACCATGATATACTACATTCTAGTATGATTTACCATTGTTTACTGTGATTCTAGCATGGTTTACCATAGTTTATCATGATTTATCATAGTTTACCATGATTTACCCTGTTCTAGCATGATTTACCATGATATACCACATTCTAACATGATTTACCATAGTTTATCATGGTTTACCATGATTTACCCTGTTTTAGCATAGTTTACCATGATTTACCACGTTCTAGAATGATTTGCCAGGATTCTAGCATGGTTTACCTTGATACACCACATTATAGTATTATTCACTATGATTTACCATGTTTCTAGCAATTATGTGAAGTGTCAGTGCAAATGAAGTGATAAACACTGACAAAATCTGATTGTGTTATAATAGTTATTGTTATATAAGTGATTTTTAGAGTCTAAATATGAATGTGAGCACATGTGAAAAGACTTCATTAATAAGTAGAATGGCCAGCAGAGGGCAGAAGAAGACCACTTATTGGCTCACTTTCACTTTAAACTTCATGATTTTCACCAGTTTTCTGGACTAAAGCAAACCAGTTTTTCCATGTTAACTCAATACACACACGCACACACACGCACACACACGCACACACACGCACACACACGCACACACACGCACACACACGCACACACACGCACACACACACACACACACACACACACACACACACACACACACACACACACACACACACACAGAAATAAACATACACAAATGCAAATATGTTTTTAATGTTTTGGAATATGTTATTGAGAAAATATATTTATTGGTCTATTAGAATTCCTTTGTGATCTAATAATATTAAAAAAAATTTTTTTTAAAAAAGATTGCTTTTTAAAGCATTTGTTTGTTTCCCAATACTGAAAACTAATGAAAAGGTCATGCGTAATCCTGCTGCTCCCTCCAGTGGACAGTGGTATTACAGCTTCCATCTTACAGTTGAAGTGTTTGAATGAATTAATGAATGGGAATTTGGTATTTCACTTATATCTCGGGAACCAGAAGGCGAAAAATTCTGAAACTCAGAGCATAGAGAGTGCTTGAGGAGCCCTGTTGAATGAGACCATCAATTATTTACTATGATTTACCATGTTTCTAGCGTGATTTACCACATTACTAGCAATTATGTGAAGTGTCAGTGCAAATGAAGTGATAAACACTGACAAAATATGACTGTGTTATAATAGTTATTGTAATATAAGTGTTTTCCATGTTAACTCAATAATGCATGCTTACACACACACACACACACACACACACACACACACATATACAAATATGTTTTCAATGTCTTTAGGATGTGTTATTGTGAAAAAAATATTTTAATGGTCTAACCATTTCATATATTTCATTGTGATCTATATTATCAGTCCAATAATAATAATACAAAAAAAAATAGCTTTAACCATTTGTTTGTTGGCCAAAGCTGAAAGCTGATAAAAAGATTAATACTATGTCTAATACTGCTGCTCCCTCTAGTTGACAACAGTGGAATTACAGCCTCCATCTTACAGTTGAAGTGTTTGAATGAATGAATGGGAATTTGGTTTTTCACTTATATCTCGGGAACCAGAAGGCGAAAAATTCTGAAATTCAGAGCATAGATAGTTCTTGAGGAGCCCTGTTGAATGAGACCATCGCGGTGTTTTTGGGCGATTGGAGCCCGGAAATATGACCGTTCAAAGGCATATCTATTGGGGCTTTTATCTCTGGAATGCCCAGGGCAAATTACACCACATTTGAATCGAAGCTAGCCAAGAACTGGCCCTTTCCAACGAGCTCTCACACAAGGTTCGGGGTGGTCTGGGTCGGGAGTTTCGGCCGTTCAAAATCGGGGGTCCCACGAATTTGCGATTCGTGGGGGGCGCGCTCCCGAGGCCCGCGATGACACGTTTCGATCAAGAGCCCGGAGAGGACCTTACCATCAAAATTTGAGCGCGCAACGACTTTCCGTTTTCGAGTTATGAATGAATTTGTACTGGGGGGGCGTGGCCTAAATGCCGTTTTACTTTCATTTTCAATTTCCATATCTCAGACAGACAGTGTGACACAATTGCCAATAATAATACTCCAATAGATGAGTTTTGACAAAATGTGATTGTAAATGTTAAAATAATGATTTTATAAAGTCTAAATATGAATTTTATAACAATATTAGGGAGTAGTATGATGAAATGACAGCAGGGGGCAGTAAAATACCACTTATTGGCTTAATATGTCATTATATTCATATAAAATCACCTTTTGAAGAAGTTAAACTTTTTTTCTGATAATTATTGATCTAGAGAGTTCAGAGAATTGTGCTGCACTGGTTTTGAACATTATGATATGAACATTATACGATAATAGATAGAAGACACCATTTACAGCAAATACAGGCAATTTACCATATAGGAAATATATGGTTTTAAAGCGTTTTAACAGTTATAGCGCCAACTATGGTCCGATCTCCATAAAATTTTCCATGCTTCTTTAGCAGGTTATGACACATATGCTCATCAATTTTTGTGAAGTTCTGAGTTTTCGTTTAGGATTTATAGTTATAACTATATAGTTAAGCAGTTTTCTGCACTAAAGCAAACCAGTTTTTCCATGTTAACTCAATCATGCATGCACACACACACACACACACGAAGACAAATGTTGTTGTTGTTTTTTCAATGCTATTGGGATATGTCATAATGAAAATATATTTGAATGGTCTATAAACATTTCACAAAGTCTTTGTTAGCTATTAATCAGAAGATTCAGAATTTATTCAGAAACCTAAGACTACACAAACACATTATGTTGTAGATACAGACATTTGAAATATATGATGTGATAAAACTGTCAATACTAATACTTTAACGGACGGATTTTGACTAAATGTAATTGTAAATGTTAAAATAGTGATTTTATAAATTTTAAACAGCAGGGGGCAGTAAAATACAACTTATTGGCTTAATATGCCATTATATTCATATAATTTTCACCTTTTTAACTGTTATAGAGGCAAATTTTGTCCGATCGGTCTGAAAATTTTCATGCATGTTCAGAGTGATATTTCACTGGCTTTTTAAGAAGGTCTGAGTCATTCATTAAAGAGATATAGGCTTTCGGGGACACTTGGTAAAGGCTACATTTTGAAGTGAACCTATTATATCTATCCAAATGAAGTAGTTCAACTTTTTCTGACAATTATTGACCTAGTGAGTCCAGAGAATTGTATTGCACTAGTTTTGAACATTATGATATGAAAACTATATGATCAGAGATGGAAAAGACCATTTACAGCCAATACAGGCAGTTTACCATAGGAAATATATGGTTTTAAAGCTTTTTAACAGTTATAGCGCCACCTTTGGTCCAATCTCCATAAAATGTTGCATGCTTGTTAATGATGTCATGTCACATATGCTCACCAACTTTTGTGAAGTTCTGAGTTTTCATTTAGGATTTATAGGCTTTTTAGTGTATTTTGCCACGCCCATTTTATAAATGACCCTATTACAGCCATACAAATGCAAAAGTTCAACTTTTTTTTGATAATTATTGATCTAGAGAGTCCAGAGAATTGTCCTAGACTGGTCTGGTTCCGATCGGGCGAAAAACCAGGGACTAGTTCGCAAAAGTAGGTTTTTAACATATTCATGAATATTTAATGAACGGTTTGATTGACAGGAATGGTTCTAGAGGCAAAGTTGTTCAGGATGAGCAGCTCTATCAAATGATATGCATTTTGTGACGATAAGTGTAACACCACGTGATTACAGAGCCATAAAACTCGTTAGCGCCAACTAGTGGCCGATTTCTTTCAAAATTCTTACAGACCTTTAGGGCCATGAGTCGAACATGCCCATCGAGTTTCGTTCCGATCGGCCTCCGTTAACCTTGTCTAATAGGTGCTCAAACTTCATTGGCTGATGGCGGCCATGTTTTTTGAGATACACTAATGTCCTCATAGATATACATGGCACCTTGGACCAAGACACTGCATACCAATTTTCAAGTCAATCGGACTAACGGTCAGGTGGTTATAGCCCATTTTATGTTTTTTTCATGTTATAGCGCCACCATGTGGCCAATCGCCGCGATTTTTTTACTGTGACCTCAGATTGACCTCTTACACATGTGTACCGAGTTTGGTGAAGATACCTCATTTACTTCTGGAGTTATAGCCATTTTAGTAAAATAGGCTCCGCCTTCTTCAAACGTTTTGGCACCCCTTAGCGACCGTGAATCGAAATTTCAACTTTTTTTCGATAATTATTGATATTCAGACTACTGTGAACATTTCTGCACTGGTTTGGTTCCGATCGGGCGAAAAACCAGGGACTAGTTCGCAAAAGTAGGTTTTGGACAAAATCCAAAATGGCGGAAAAATTTGCATACCGGAAATAAAATACCTCCTATATTTCTTGTTCGGCTTGAGCCAAGGATTCCAATGATGTATGACACTTGAAGCTGAGACAAATGGTTATTGAGATATGAGCAAAATAGTGATTTTTTTTTGTTTTTTGCGCTATAGCGCCACCTATTGGCCAATCGGGCTCATACTTTGATAACCTCTCCTCGATTTTTGTACTACCTTGTGGCCAAGTTTCAAGTCTCTAGCTCTTACGGTTTGGGCTGCACGATGCGTTTTAGCGGAGAATAATAATAATAATAATTAAAGCTGCAAGCAGCATTTATCGGGGTTCAAGCAGTTAAGGCCTTTAAGGCCTTTAAGAACAAAAGCATCAAAAGTTATTAAGTTTTGTTTAGCAAGCATTTAACCACTGACATATATGATGGAAAAGACCATTTACAGCCAATACAGGCCATTTAACATAGGAAATATATGGTTTTCAAAGCTTTTTGACAGTTATAGCACCTTTTTGCCTGAGTCTTCTTACAGTCTTGCCTGATCTCCACCACTTTTATTAGTAGTACTCAAAGTGTGCCCATATATATATGTCAAATTTGTTGTAAATATGTTATTTTGATGATATGTTAAATTAACTAGAAGGAAGAGATGATTGGTTCACGAGCAGCTTTAACTGAGCCTCGAGTCTACAGCGATCTGTCAGACACATTAAAGAGTCACAAAACAGTATTTATTGTTTAAATGTCTCTAAAAAGTGACTACATTTGAAAGGTGAGACTTTTGCCGCTTTTCCATTACCAGTACCACCAGTACCAGCTCAACTCGACTCGACTCGACTCGACTCGGCTCAACTCGCCTCGCTTTTCGCTCCGTTTTCCATTGCAGATAGTACCTCCACAATAGTACCTGGTCGTCACAGCGACGCCGCAGGAAACTGCTGTGACTTCATCTTCTACGCGAGATACATCCGCTGCCACACACACAGGACAAAGGAGGAAATCGAGTGTATGCTGTTTTTGGATGTTTTTGTTTTTGCTGTTTTTTATTCAGGATACTCCGTCTGGCGCGTGCAATGATGACGCAGTGAATAGTGACGATTCTCTCTGACCAGTCAGCAGTCTGCCGTGTTTTCACGTCACATTTTAGTATCGCCTCAGCTCGCCTCAGCTCGCTTAGAACCTCGCCGGAGGTGGTACGATAAAGAGTACCTGGAAGCAGGTACAGGTACAACTTTTACACAGTGGAAAAAGTACACTGTGTTACACTGTGTAGTGGAAAAGCGCCATTTGTTTCATATCAAAAGTACTTGTCTGTCAGCGCGCAGTCTCCTCTCTGATCCGCAATGTATTTTTCACTGCGTGAGAACTTGGTGTGGTGTGAGAGTGGCGTCGCTTGTCAGACATAGCAACAGTAACTAAAGTGAGCGGGTCTTTGCGAATGGTCATTGACAGTATGGACGGGGATTCGCCAGTCCCAATTCAAAACAAATTTCCAATCATTGTTCGTTTCAAACATGTGAGAGCATCAAAATGATCCATGGGTGAAATCTTTTTTTTTGTCAGTTCCTATCATAATTTTAACATTTTGGCGTTATTGTTTAGCTATTTACCTATGTTTTCAAATTTCCTTTGTTTTTTTGTTGTTGTCTCGATCGGACTAACGGCTTTGAAGATAAACACAATTTTTTAAAGCTCTAAATGACACTTACAAAAACCATTAGGCGAAACCTGGCATGTTTGGTATTGTTGGACTCGACAAGGATTCAGGAGTCTTAGGAGGTCACTCCTGTGAAAAAACACTGGCATTGTGTCAATGACGTATACTGAGTTTTTTGAGATACACCAATGTTCTCATAGACTATTATGGCACCCTGGACAAAGACACTGCGTGCCAATTTTCAGTAGACTAACAGTTGGGTGCGCTTATAGCTATTTTCATGATTTTTTTCACTGTTATAGCGCCAACAATTGGCCAATTGTCACGATTTTTTTCATGTCAACTCAGATTGAGCTTATGAACATGTGTCCCAAGTTTAGCGAAAATATCTCTTTCCGCTCACAAGTTATAACCATTTTATAGTGCCACCAAGTGGACAATTGTCATGATTTTTTTCACATGACCTCAGAATGAGCTCATGAACATGTGTCCCAAGTTTTGCGAAAATATCTCTTTCCGTTCACAAGTTATAACCGTTTTATAGTGCCACCAAGTGGCCAATTGTTGCGATTTTTTTCAAGTGATCTCAGATTGAGCTCAGGAAGATGTACCCCAAGTTTAGCAAAAAAATATCTTTCCGTTCACAATTTATAACCGTTTTAGTAAAAGTGGCCCTGGTGCCATCAAATATTTTGGTTCCCCTTATCGACCGTTAATTGAAATTTTGAATTGTTTGGATGATTATTGATTGTCAGACTCCAGAGAATATCCCTGCAGTGGTTTGGTTCCGATCGGGCCAAAAACCTAGGAGAAGTTCGCAAAAATAGGTTTTTAAAAAAAATGCAATTTACTCGAAATTGGCGCCTGAAGGGCGAGCAAATCGGAGATAGCCATTTTGTCCGCCTTGAGCCAGGGATTCCAACGATATAAGACACTTGATCCTGGGACAAACGGTCTAAGAGTTATGAGCGATTTAGTACTTTTGGTTGCTGTAGCGCCACCTATGGGCCAATTGGGGTCATACTCTGATAGGTTGTCCCCAAATTGAGGCCTACCATCTGGCCAGGTTTCACGTCTCTAGGCCTTACGGTTTGTCCTGCACGATGCGTTTTACGAATCCTTACAATTACAATAGGGTTTCAGCATTTCATGCTTGAACCCCTAATAAGAATGAAGGCTTTTTGCCAGTTATAGCGCCACCTATGGTCCGATCTCCATGAAACTCTGCATGCTTCCTCACCATGTTCTGACACATATGCTCATCAATTTTTGTGAAGTTCTGAGTTTTCATTTGGGATTTATAGGCTTTTTAGTGTATTTTGCCACGCCCCTTTTCTAAATGACCCTGTTACAGCCACCCAAATGCAAAAGTTCAACTTTTTTTCGATAATTATTGATCTAGAGAGTCCAGAGAATTGTCCTAGACTGGTTTGGTTCCGATCGGGCCAAAAACCAGGGACTAGTTCGCAAAAGTAGGTTTTGGACAAAATCCGACATAGCAGAAAATTTCCCCTGCCTACATCCAAATCGGAGATAGCCATCTTGTCCGCCTTGAGCCAAGGATTCCAACGATATAAGACACTTGATCCTGGGACAAACGGTCTAAGAGTTATGAGCGATTTAGTACTTTTGGTTGCTGTAGCGCCACCTATGGGCCAATTGGGGTCATACTCTGATAGGTTGTCCCCAAATTGAGGCCTACCATCTGGCCAGGTTTCACGTCTCTAGGCCTTACGGTTTGTCCTGCACGATGCGTTTTACGAATCCTTACAATTACAATAGGGTTTCAGCATTTCATGCTTGAACCCCTAAAAATCAGGACAATTACAATAGGGTTTCAGCACTTCGTGCTTGAACCCCTAATAAAAATCAGTACAATTACAATAGGGTTTCAGCACTTCGTGCTTGAACCCCTAATAAAAATTGTCCGATCTTCACGAAACTTGGCATGCTTCTTCACCATGTTAGGACACATATGCTCATCGATTTTTGTGAAGTTTGGTGTTTTCCCTTAGGTTGTATAGGCTTTTGAGTGTTTTTTGTCCCTCCACTTTCCTAAATGACCCTGTTACAGCCAGGCAAATGCCAAAGTTCAACTTTTTTTTGATAATTATTTATCTAGAGAGTCCAGAGAATTGGCCTAGACTGGTCTGGTTCCGATTGGACCAAAAACCAGGGACTAGTTTGCCAAAGTAGGCTTTGGACAAAAGTGGCCATATAAATTTTTTTTTTGCTCAAATCGGGATTTGGAGATAGCCATCTTGTTCGTCTGGAGCCAGGGATCACAGTGATGCTAAATTTGAGCCTCTAGGACAAACTATGTATGAGTTATGGCCAATTTAGTAAATGTGGTCATTATAGCACCACCTATTGGCCAATCTGGGCCATATTTTGATAGGTTTTCCCCAAATTGAGCACTATCATTTGGCCAAGTTTCAAGGTTCCAGCTCTTACAGTTTGGGCTGCACGATGCGTTTTAGGGCGGAATAATAATAATAATAATAATAACAAGCTGTTAAGGCCTTTAAGGTTTATAAGCACAAAAGCATCAAAAGTTATTAAAATGTATTTAGCAAGCATGTAAACACTGACATTATAGATGAAAAAGACCATTTACAGCCAATGCAGGCAATTTACCATAGGTAATATATGGTTTTAAAGCTTTTTAACAGTTATAGCGCCACCTTTGGTCCGATCTCCATAAAATTTGGCATGCTTGTTAATGATGTTATGTCACATATGCTCACCAATTTTTGTGAAGTTCTGAGTTTTCATTTATGATTTATAGGCATTTTAGTGTATTTTGCCACGCCCCTTTTATAAATTACCCTATTACAGCCACCCAAATGCAAAAGTTAAACTTTTTTTCGATAATTATTGATCTAGAGAGTCCAGAGAATTGTCCTAGACTGGTCTGGTTCCGATCGGGCGAAAAACCAGGGACTAGTTCGCAAAAGTAGGTTTTTAACATATTCATGAATAATTAATTAATGGTTTGATTGACATTAGTGGTTCTTGAGGCAAAGTTGTTGAGCATGAGCAGATCTATCAAATGATATGCATTTTATGACGATAAGTGTAACACCACGTAATTACAGAGCCAAAAAACTCGTTAGCGCCAACTAGTGGCCGATTTCTTTCAAAATTCTTACAGACCTCTAGGGCCATGAGTCGAACATGCCCATTGAGTTTCGTTCCGATCGACGTCCGTTAACCTTGTCTTATAGGTGCTCAAACTTCATTGGCCGATGGCGGCCATGTTTTTTGAGATACACCAATGTCCTCATAGACATACATGGCACCTTGGACCAAGACACTGCATACCAATTTTCAAGTCAATCGGACTAACGGTCAGGTGGTTATGGGCCGTTTTATGTTTTTTTCATGTTATAGCGCCACCATGTGGCCATTCGCCGCGGTTTTTTTACTGTGACCTCAAATTGACCTCTTACACATGTGTACCGAGTTTGGTGAAGATACCTCATTTACTTCTGGAGTTATAGCCGTTTTAGTAAAATAGGCTCCTCCCACAACATACATTTGGGCGCCCCTTAGCGACCGTGAATGGAAATTTCAACTTTTTTTCGATAATTATTGATATTCAGACTCCAGAGAACATTTCTGCACTGGTTTGGTTCCGATCGGGCAAAAAACCAGGGACTAGTTCGCAAAAGTAGGTTTTTGACAAAATTCAAAATGGCGGAAAATCTATCATGGCGGAAATGAAATCGGAGATATACGTTTTGTTCGTCAGGCATCCAGCTTTCCAATGATATAAGACACTTGAGTCTACGACATACGGTCTAGGAGTTATGAGCAGTTTCGCGCTTTTGGTTTCTATAGCGCCACCTATGGGCCATTCGAGGTCATAATTTGATAACCTCTCCTCGATTTTTGTACTACCATATGGCAAAGTTTCAAAGTTCCAGCTCTTACGGTTTGGGCTGCACGATGCGTTTTACGGCGGAATAATAATAATAATAATAATTAAAGCTGCAAGCAGCATTTATCGGGGTTCAAGCATTTAAGGCCTTTAAGCACATAAGCATTTAAGACATTAAGATTTATTTAGAAAGCTTTTAACCACTGAAATAATAGATGGAAAAGTCCATTTACAGCCAATACAGGCAATTTACCATAGGAAATATATGGTTTTCAAAGCTTTTTAACAGTTATAGCGCCACCTATGGTCCGATCTACATGAAATTTTGCATGCTTGTTTAGAATGTTATGGCACATATGCTCACCAATTTTCGTGAAGTTCTGAGTTTTCATTTATGATTTATAGGCTTTTTAGTGTATTTTGCCACGCCCCTTTTATAAATTACCCTATTACAGCCACCCAAATGCAAAAGTTCAACTTTTTTTCGATAATTATTTATCTAGAGAGTCCAGAGAATTGTCCTAGACTGGTCTGGTTCCGATCGGGCGAAAAACCAGGGACTAGTTCGCAAAAGTAGGTTTTTAACATATTCATGAATATTTAATGAACGGTTTGATTGACAGCAATGGTTCTTGAGGCAAAGTTGTTCAGCATGAGCAGATCTATCAAATGATATGCATTTTGTGATGATAAGTGTAACACCACGTGATTACAGAGCCATAAAACTCGTTAGCGCCAACTAGTGGCCGATTTCTTTCAAAATTCTTTCAGACCTCTAGGGGCTTGAGCCGAACATGCCCATCGAGTTTCGTTCCGATCGGACTTCGTTAACGGTGCTCAAATTTCATTGGCCAATGGCGGCCATGTTTTTTGAGATACGCCAATATCCTTTTAGACATACATGGCCCCTTGGGCCAAGACACTGCATACCAAATTTCAAGTCATTCGGAAAAACGGTCAGGTGTCTATACGTTTTTATTTGTTTTATAGCGCCACCATGTGGCCAATCGACGCAATTGTTTTACTGTGACCTCAGATTGACCTCTTACACATGTGTACCAAGTTTGGTGAAGTTTACTTAATTACTTCTTGAGTTATAGCCATTTTAGTAAAATAGGCTCCTCCCACAACGTTAATTTTGCACCCCCTAGCGACCAGGAATTGGAATATCGACTTTTTTTCGATAATTATTAATTTTCAGACTCCAGAGAACAATTCTGCACTGGTTTGGTTCCGATCGGACAAAAAACCAGGGACTAGTTCGCAAAAGTAGGTTTTTGACATAATTCAAAATGGCGGAAAATTTGCATACCGGAAATGAAATCGGAGATATACGTTTTGACCTTCAGGAGTCCAGCTTTCGAATGATATAAGACACTTGAGTCTACGACTTACGGTCTAGGAGTTATGAGCAGTTACGCGCTTTTGGTCGCTATAGCGCCACCTATGGGCCAATTGGGGTCATAATTTGATAACCTCTCCTCGATTTTTGTACTACCATCTGGCCAAGTTTCAAGTCTCTAGCACTTACGGTTTGGGCTGCACGATGCGTTTTACGGCGGAAGAATAATAATAATAATAATAATAATAAAAATCAGTACAATTACAATAGGGTTTCAGCACTTCGTGCTTGAACCCCTAATAATTAAAGCTGCAAGCAGCATTTATCGGGGTTCAAGCTATTAAGGTCTTTAAGGTTTTTAAGCATCAAAAGTTATAAAGTTTTATTTAGCAAGCATGTAACCACTGACATAATAGATGGAAAAGACCATGTTCTAGCATGATTTACCATGATATACCACATTCTAGCATGATTGACCATAGTTTATCATGATTTACCATGGTTTACCATTATTTACCATGTTCTAGCATAGTTTTACCATGATTTTATCTTAATTTACTTTGATTTACCATGTTTTAGCATGATTTACCATGATATACCACATTGTAGCATGATTTACCATAGTTATCATGATTTACCATGGTTTACCATGATTTACCCTGTTCTAGCATCGTTTACCATGAATTCATCTTAGTTTACCTTGATTTACCATGTTCTAGCATGATTTATCATGATATACCACATTCTAGCATGATTTACCATAGTTTATCATGATTTACCATGGTTTACCATGATTTACCCTGTTCTAGCATAGTTTACCATGAATTCATCGTAGTTTACCTTGATTTACCATGTTCTAGCATGATTTACCATGATATACCACATTGTAGCATGATTTACCATAGTTATCATGATTTACCATGGTTTACCATGATTTACCCTGTTCTAGCATCGTTTACCATGAATTCATCTTAGTTTACCTTGATTTACCATGTTCTAGCATGATTTATCATGATATACCACATTCTAGCATGATTTACCATAGTTTATCATGATTTACCATGGTTTACCATGATTTACCCTGTTCTAGCATAGTTTACCATGAATTCATCGTAGTTTACCTTGATTTACCATGTTCTAGCATGATTTACCATGATTTTCCACATTCTAGCATGATTTACCATAGTTTATCATGATTTACCATGGTTTACCATGATTTACCCTGTTCTGGCATAGTTTACCATGAATTTATCTTAGTTTACCTTGATTTACCATGTTCTAGCATGATTTACTATGATTTACAATGTCTAATTATGAATTCAAAAGCACATGTCAAAAGACTTCATTAATAAGTAGAATGGCCAGCAGAGGGCACTAGAAGACCATTATTGGCTCAGTTTCAGTTTAATCTTCATGATTTTCACTAGTTTTCTGCACTAAAGCAAACCAGTCTTTCCATGTTAACTCCATAATGCATGCTTACACACACACACACACACACACACACACACACACACACACACACACACACACACACACACACACACACACACACACACACACACACACACTAATACTTTAACAGATGGATTTTGACTAAATGTAATTGTAAATGTTAAAATAATGATTTTATAAAGTCTAAATATGAATTATAGAAACAATATGACAAAATAACTATTTTAAACAGCAGGGGGCAGTAAAATACCACTTATTGGCTTAATATGCCATTGTATTCATATTATTTTCACCTTTTTAAACTGTTATAGAGTCAAATTTTGTCCGATCTGTCTGCAATTTTTCATGCATGTTCAGAGTGATATTTCACATGTTCTGACTTGTTTTTTAGAAGATCTGAGCATCTTAAAAGATATAAGCTTTCGGGGACACTTGGTCAAGGCCACATTTTGAAGTGACCCTATTATAGCCATCCAAATGAAGTAGTTCAACTTTTTCTGATAATTACTGATCTAGAGAGTCCAGAGAATTGTACTGCACTAATTTTGAACATTATTATATGAAAATTATATGATCATAGATGGAAAAGACCATTTACAGCCAATACAGGCAATTTACCATAGGAAATATATGGTTTTAAAGCTTTTTAACAGTTATAGCGCCATCTATCGTCCGATCTCTATAAAATTTGGCATGCTTGTTAATGATGTTATGTCACATATGCACACCAATTTTCGTGAAGTTCTGAGTTTTTATTTGTGATTTATAGGCTTTTGAGTGTATTTTGGCACACCCATTTTATAAATGACCCTATTACAGCCACCCAAATGCAAAAGTTCAACTTTTTTTTGAGAATTTTGACAATTATTGATCTTCAGACTCCAGAGAACATTTCTGCACTGGTTTGGTTCCGATAGGGCAAAAAACCACAGACTAGTTCGCAAAAGTAGATTTTTGACAAAATTCAAAATGGCGGAAAATCTATCATGGCGGAAATGAAATCGGAGATATACGTTTTGTTCTTCAGGCGTCCAGCTTTCCAATGATATAAGACACTTGAGTCTACGACAAACGGTCTAGGAGTTATGAGCTGTTTCGCGCTTTTGGTTGCTATAGCGCCACCTATGGGCCAATCGGGGTCATAATCTCTAAACCTCTCCTCGATTTTTGTACTACCATCTGGCAAAGTTTCAATGCTCTAGCCCTTACGGTTTGGGCTGCACGATGCGTTTTACGGCAGAAGAATAATAATAATAATAATAAAAATCCTTACAATTACAATAGGGTTTCAGCACTTCGTGCTTGAACCCCTAAAAATCAGTACAATTACAATAGGGTTTCAGCACTTCGTGCTTGAACCCCTAATAATAAAAATCCTTACAATTACAATAGGGTTTCAGCACTTCGTGCTTGAACCCCTAATAATTAAAGCTGCAAGCAGCATTTAGCGGGGTTCAAGCAATTAAGGCCTTTAAGCACAAAAGCATCAAAAGTTATTACGTTTTATTTAGCAAGCATGACATAATAGACGGAACAGACCATTTACAGCCAATACAGGTAGTTTACCATGGGAAATATATGGTTTTAAAGCTTTTTAACAGTTATAGCGCCACCTATGGTCCGATCTCCATAAAAATGTCCACGCTTCTTTAACATGTTATGTCACATATGCTCATCAATTTTTGTGAAGTTCTGAGTTTTTATTAAGGATTTATAGGCTTTTTAGTGTATTTTGCCACGCCCCTTTTCTAAATGACCCTGTTACAGCCACCCAAATGCAAAAGTTCAACTTTTTTTCGATAATTAATGATCTAGAGAGTCCAGAGAATTGTCCTAGACTGGTTTGGTTCCGATCGGGCCAAAAACCAGGGACTAGTTCGCAAATGTAGGTTTTGGACAAAATCCGACATAGCAGAAAATTTTCCCTGCCTACATCCAAATCGGAGATAGCCATTTTGTCCGCCTTGAGCCAAGGATTCCAACGATATGAGACACTTGATCCTGGGACAAACGGTCTAAGAGTTATGAGCGATTTAGTACTTTTGGTTGCTGTAGCGCCACCTATGGGCCAATTGGGGTCATACTCTGATAGGTTGTCCCCAAATTGAGGCCTACCATCTGGCCAGGTTTCACGTCTCTAGGCCTTACGGTTTGTCCTGCACGATGCGTTTTACGAATCCTTACAATTACAATAGGGTTTCAGCATTTCATGCTTGAACCCCTAATTAAAGCTGCAAGCAGCATTTATCGGGGTTCAAGCAGTTAAGGCCTTTAAGGCCTTTAAGCACACAAGCATCAAAAGACATTAAGTTTTATTTAGCAAGCATTTAACAACTGCCATCATAGATGAAAAAGTCAATTTACAGCCAATACAGGCAGTTTACCATAGGAAATATATGGTTTTAAAGCGTTTTTACAGTTATAGCACCTTTTGCCTAGTCTTCTTATAGTCTTGCCTGATCTCCACCACTTTTATTAGTAGTACTCAAAGTGTGCCCATATATATGTGTCAGATTTGTTGTAAATATTTAATTTTGATAAGGAGTTTAGATAATAATATTCAGTGGCGTAACGAGCCACCACCGGGCCCTTAAGTAGGATTATCAAGGCGGGCTCCTTGATGACGCAATTGATGACATTGATGACGCAATGTCCGCGAGTTGGCTACCATGAATAGGGCAGGATATGATCATACACAGCATATAAGAGATGAGATGACTAACAAAATCAGGAGTAGCCTACGCTCACCAAAAACAAAACAAAAAAACAACAAAAAAAACAATGGGGACAGCGCACTATAAAACATTGTTAGGCCTAAGTCCAAATACATGAAAAAGATGCTCTCTTACATTATAGCAGGATTTTCCGGGCTTTCCTATGTGCAACTGCAAAGTTGTCGATTAGATCAGCATTGTGCGCACAGGCATTCTCAATTGACCCTTTGCAGGGAGTTTGATTGACGGGCGATCTGACTAATCATAATCTGCCATTTTGTCCAACAAAGCAGTCAGGAGAGTTAGTAGATTAACATAGGAGGATTTAAATTTGAAAAACAAAGTGTACTGACGTCTTAGCACTTTAAAACAACATTCCTTTTATGTTCATTCATGTTTATTTTAATGCTTTAAATTAACTAGAAGGAAGAGATGATCGGTTCACAAGCAGCTTTAACTGAGCCTCGAGTCTACAGCGATCTGTCAGACACATTAAAGAGTCACAAAACGGTATTTATTGTTTAAATGTCTCTAAAAAATGACTACATTTGAAAGGTGAGACTTTGTTTCATATCAAAAGTACTTGTCTGTCACCGCGCAGTCTTTTTTCTGATCCGCAATGTATTTTTCACTGCGTGAGAACTTGGTGTGGTGTGAGAGTGGCGTCGCTTGTCAGACATAGCAACAGTAACTAAAGTGGGCGGGTCTTTGCGACCGGTCATTGACAGTATGGACGGGGATTCGCCAGTCCCAATTCAAAACAAATTTCATCACAATCCATCATTGTTCGTTTCAAACATGTGAGAGCATCAAAATGATCCATGGGTGAAATTGATTGGATTTAATAAAAAAATTTGTCAGTTCCTATCATAATTTTAACATTTTGGCGTTATTGTTTAGCTATTTACCTATGTTTTCAAATTTCCTTTGTTTTTTTGTTGTTGTCTAGATCAGACTAACGGCTTTGAAGATAACCACAATTTTTTAAAGCTCTAAATGACACTTACAAAAACCATAAGGCGAAACCTGGCATGTTTGGTATTGTTGGACTCGGCAAGGATTCTTAGGAGGTCACTCCTGTGAAAAAAACACGGGCTTCCTTGAAACTTTTAAGGCTCCTTCAAGGCTTTGTGCCAATGACGTATACTGAGTTTTTTGAGATACACCAATGTTCTCATAGACTATCATGGCACCCTGGACAAAGACACTGCGTGCCACTTTTCAGTAGACTAACGGTTGGGTGCGCTTATAGCTATTTACATGATTTTTTTCACTGTTATAGCGCCACCAAGTGGCCAATTGTCACGATTTTTTTCATGTCAACTCAGATTGAGCTTATGCACATGTGTCCCAAGTTTAGTGAAAATATCTCATTCCGTTCACAAGTTATAACCATTTTATAGCGCCACCAAGTGGCCAATTCTCATGATTTTTTTTCACGTGACCTCAAAATGAGCTCATGAACATGTGTCCCAAGTTTTGTGAAAATATCTCTTTCCGTTCACAAGTTATAACCGTTTTATAGTGCCACCTACTGGCCAATTGTTGCGATTTTTTTCAAGTGATCTCAGATTGAGCTCAGGAAGATGTGTCCCAAGTTTAGCAAAAAAATCTCTTTCTGTTCACAATTTATAACCGTTTTAGTAAAAGTGGCCCTGGTGCCATCAAAGATTTTGGTTCCCCTTATCGACCGTTAATTGAAATTTTGAATTTTTTGGATGATTATTGATTGTCAGACTCCAGAGAATATTCTTGCAGTGGTTTGGTTCCAATTGGTCGAAAAACCAAGGAGAAGATCGCAAAAATAGGTTTTTCAAAAAAATGCAATTTACTCGAAATTGGCGCCAGAAGGCCAAAGCCATTTTGTCCGCCTTGAGCCAAGGATTCCAACGATATAAGAAACTTGATCCTGGGACAAACGGTCTAAGAGTTATGAGCGATTTAGTACTTTTGGTTGCTGTAGCGCCACCTATGGGCCAATTGGGGTCATACTCTGATAGGTTGTCCCCAAATTGAGGCCTACCATCTGGCCAGGTTTCACGTCTCTAGGCCTTACGGTTTGTCCTGCACGATGCGTTTTACGAATCCTTACAATTACAATAGGGTTTCAGCATTTCATGCTTGAACCCCTAATAAGAATGAAGGCTTTTTGCCAGTTATAGCGCCACCTATGGTCCGATCTCCATGAAACTCTGCATGCTTCCTCACCATGTTCTGACACATATGCTCATCAATTTTTGTGAAGTTCTGAGTTTTCATTTGGGATTTATAGGCTTTTTAGTGTATTTTGCCACGCCCCTTTTCTAAACGACCCTGTTACAGCCAGCCAAATGCAAAAGTTCAACTTTTTTTCGATAATTATTGATCTAGAGAGTCCAGAGAATTGTCCTAGACTGGTTTGGTTCCGATCGGGCCAAAAACCAGGGACTAGTTCGCAAAAGTAGGTTTTGGACAAAATCCGACATAGCAGAAAATTTTCCCTGCCTACATCCAAATCGGAGATAGCCATTTTGTCCGCCTTGAGCCAAGGATTCCAACGATATAAGAAACTTGATCCTGGGACAAACGGTCTAAGAGTTATGAGCGATTTAGTACTTTTGGTTGCTGTAGCGCCACCTATGGGCCAATTGGGGTCATACTCTGATAGGTTGTCCCCAAATTGAGGCCTACCATCTGGCCAGGTTTCACGTCTCTAGGCCTTACGGTTTGTCCTGCACGATGCGTTTTACGAATCCTTACAATTACAATAGGGTTTCAGCATTTCATGCTTGAACCCCTAATAAGAATGAAGGCTTTTTGCCAGTTATAGCGCCACCTATGGTCCGATCTCCATGAAACTCTGCATGCTTCCTCACCATGTTCTGACACATATGCTCATCAATTTTTGTGAAGTTCTGAGTTTTCATTTGGGATTTATAGGCTTTTTAGTGTATTTTGCCACGCCCCTTTTCTAAACGACCCTGTTACAGCCAGCCAAATGCAAAAGTTCAACTTTTTTTCGATAATTATTGATCTAGAGAGTCCAGAGAATTGTCCTAGACTGGTTTGGTTCCGATCGGGCCAAAAACCAGGGACTAGTTCGCAAAAGTAGGTTTTGGACAAAATCCGACATAGCAGAAAATTTTCCCTGCCTACATCCAAATCGGAGATAGCCATTTTGTCCGCCTTGAGCCAAGGATTCCAACGATATAAGAAACTTGATCCTGGGACAAACGGTCTAAGAGTTATGAGCGATTTAGTACTTTTGGTTGCTGTAGCGCCACCTATGGGCCAATTGGGGTCATACTCTGATAGGTTGTCCCCAAATTGAGGCCTACCATCTGGCCAGGTTTCACGTCTCTAGGCCTTACGGTTTGTCCTGCACGATGCGTTTTACGAATCCTTACAATTACAATAGGGTTTCAGCATTTCATGCTTGAACCCCTAATTAAAGCTGCAAGCAGCATTTATCGGGGTTCAAGCAGTTAAGGCCTTTAAGGCCTTTAAGAACAAAAGCATCAAAAGTTATTAAGTTTTATTTAGCAAGCATTTAACCACTGACATATATGATGGAAAAGACCATTTACAGCCAATACAGGCCATTTAACATAGGAAATATATGGTTTTCAAAGCTTTTTGACAGGTATTGCACCTTTTTGCCTGAGTCTTCTTACAGTCTTGCCTGATCTCCACCACTTTTATTAGTAGTACTCAAAGTGTGCCAATATATATGTGTTAAATTTGTTGTAAATATGTAATTTTGATAAGGAGTTTAGACAATTATATTCAGTGGCATAACGAGCCAACACACGGCATACGGCTCCTAAGATTGTGGCCAAAACTGGTACTGTAATCACTTTCAAATTACTGTAGAGCGGTGTATCCCCTCCCCCTCCCCCTGACTCGAGGTTGCCAGATAGGCTGCAGGATCCAGCAGGAACGTAGGCTGCTACGAAGCTGTGGTAACTAGAGCAGAACTGGCAACCCTGAGGCCGAAACACTACTGACTTCGTGATTGGTAGATAGGTGGAGGGTGGCGCTTCAGGCCAAAACACAACATGACAACATCAACATCAGTTGAGGGCTGCAACTTCAATTTTAAAATGACAATATTCTGCCCGGACTACTGTTGTCAGTGATATAAGTATTTGAAATGAACATGATTTCTTAATGTCTAGTGATATATCAGGGCCATTTTATGATTAATTGAAATACATTTCTTACATACAGCTCCTTTAAGTAGGATTATCAAGGCGGGCCCCTTGATGACGCAATTGATGACATTGATGACGTAATGTCAGCGAGTAGGCTACCATAAATAGGGCAGGATATGATCATACACAGCATATAAGAGATGAGATGACTAACAAAATCAGGAGTAGCCTACGCTCACCAAAAAACCAAAAAACCAAAAAAACACTGGTGATAGCGCACCATAACACATTGTTAGGCCTAGGTCCAAATACATAAAAAAGATGTTCTCTTACATTATAGCGGGATTTTCCGGGCTTTCCTATGTGCAACTGCAAAGTTGTCGATTAGATCAGGATTGTGCGCACGGGCATTCTCAATTGACCATTTGCAGGGAGTTTGATTGACAGGCGATCTGACTAATCATAATCCGCCATTTTGTCCCACAAAGCAGTCAGGAGAGTTAGTAGATTAACATTGGAGGATTTAAATTTGAAAAACAAAGTGTACTGACGTCTTAGCACTTTAAAACAACATTCCTTTTATGTTCATTCATGTTTATTTTAATGCTATAAATTAACTAGAAGGAAGAGATGATTGGTTCACGAGCAGCTTTAACTGAGCCTCGAGTCTACAGCGATCTGTCAGACACATTAAAGAGTCACAAAACAGTATTTATTGTTTAAATGTCTCTAAAAAGTGACTACATTTGAAAGGTGAGACTTTTGCCGCTTTTCCATTACCAGTACCAGCTCAACTCGAGTCGACTCGACTCGACTCGGCTCGGCTCGGCTCGGCTCGGCTTGGCTCGCTTTTCGCTCCGTTTTCCATTGCAGATAGTACCTCCACAATAGTACCTGGTCGTCATAGCGACGCCGCAGGAAACTGCTGTGACTTAATCTTCTACGCGAGATACATCCGCTGCCACACACACAGGACAATGGAGGAAATCAAGTGTATGCTGTTTTTGGATGTTTTTGTTTTTGCTGTTTTTTATTCAGGATACTCCGTCTGGCGCGTGCAATGATGACGCAGTTAATAGTGACGATTCTCTCTGACCAGTCAGCAGTCTGCCGTGTTTTCACGTCACATTTTAGTATTGCCTCAGCTCGCCCCAGCTCGCTTAGAACCTCGCCGGAGGTGGTACGAAAAAAAGTACCTGGAAGCAGGTACAGGTACAACTTTTACACAGTGGAAAAAGTACACTGTGTTACACTGTGTAGTGGAAAAGCGCCATTTGTTTCATATCAAAAGTACTTGTCTGTCAGCGCGCAGTCTCCTCTCTGATCCGCAATGTATTTTTCACTGCGTGAGAACTTGGTGTGGTGTGAGAGTGGCGTCGCTTGTCAGACATAGCAACAGTAACTAAAGTGGGCGGGTCTTTGTGAATGGTCATTGACAGTATGGACGGGGATTCGCCAGTCCCAATTCAAAACAAATTTCATCACAATCCATCATTGTTCATTTCAAACATGTGAGAGCATCAAAATGATCCATGGGTGAAATTGATTGGATTTAATTTCTTTTTTTTGTCAGTTCCTATCATAATTTTTACATTTTGGCGTTATTGTTTAGCTATTTACCTATGTTTTCAAATTTCCTTTGTTTTTTTGTTGTTGTCTAGATCAGACTAACGGCTTTGAAGATAACCACAATTTTTTAAAGCTCTAAATGACACTTACAAAAACCATAAGGCGAAACCTGGCATGTTTGGTATTGTTGGACTCGGCAAGGATTCTTAGGAGGTCACTCCTGTGAAAAAAACATGGGCTTCCTTGAAACTTTTAAGGCTCCTTCAAGGCTTTGTGCCAATGACGTATACTGAGTTTTTTGAGATACACCAATGTTCTCATAGACTATCATGGCACCCTGGACAAAGACACTGCGTGCCACTTTTCAGTAGACTAACGTTTGGGTGCGCTTATAGCTATTTTCATGAATTTTTTCACTGTTATAGCGCCACCAAGTGGCCAATTGTCACGATTTTTTTCATGTCAACTCAGATTGAGCTTATGAACATGTGTCCCAAGTTTAGTGAAAATATCTCATTCCGTTCACAAGTTATAACCATTTTATAGCGCCACCAAGTGGCCAATTCTCATGATTTTTTTTCACGTGACCTCAGAATGAGCTCATGAACATGTGTCCCAAGTTTTGTGAAAATATCTCTTTCCGTTCACAAGTTATAACCGTTTTATTGTGCCACCTACTGGCCAATTGTTGCGATTTTTTTCAAGTGATCTCAGATTGAGCTCAGGAAGATGTGTCCCAAGTTTAGCAAAAAAATCTCTTTCCGTTCACAATTTATAACCGTTTTAGTAAAAGTGGCCCTGGTGCTATCAAAGATTTTGGTTCCCCTTATCGACCGTTAATTGAAATTTTGAATTTTTTGGATGATTATTGATTGACAGACTCCAGAGAATATTCTTGCAGTGGTTTGGTTCCAATTGGTCAAAAAACCAAGGAGAAGTTCGCAAAAATAGGTTTTTCAAAAAAATGCAATTTACTCGAAATTGGCGCCTGAAGGTCGAGCAAATCGGAGATAGCCATTTTGTCCGCCTTGAGCCAAGGATTCCAACGATATAAGACACTTGATCCTGGGACAAACGGTCTAAGAGTTGTGAGCGATTTAGTACTTTTGGTTGCTGTAGCGCCACCTATGGGCCAATTGGGGTCATACTCTGATAGGTTGTCCCCAAATTGAGGCCTACCATCTGGCCAGGTTTCACGTCTCTAGGCCTTACGGTTTGTCCTGCACGATGCGTTTTACGAATCCTTACAATTACAATAGGGTTTCAGCATTTCATGCTTGAACCCCTAATAAGAATGAAGGCTTTTTGCCAGTTATAGCGCCACCTATGGTCCGATCTCCATGAAACTCTGCATGCTTCCTCACCATGTTCTGACACATATGCTCATCAATTTTTGTGAAGTTCTGAGTTTTCATTTGGGATTTATAGGCTTTTTAGTGTATTTTGCCACGCCCCTTTTCTAAATGACCCTGTTACAGCCACCCAAATGCAAAAGTTCAACTTTTTTTCGATAATTATTGATCTAGAGAGTCCAGAGAATTGTCCTAGACTGGTTTGGTTCCGATCGGGCCAAAAACCAGGGACTAGTTCGCAAAAGTAGGTTTTGGACAAAATCCGACATAGCAGAAAATTTTCCCTGCCTACATCCAAATCGGAGATAGCCATTTTGTCCGCCTTGAGCCAAGGATTCCAACGATATAAGACACTTGATCCTGGGACAAACGGTCTAAGAGTTGTGAGCGATTTAGTACTTTTGGTTGCTGTAGCGCCACCTATGGGCCAATTGGGGTCATACTCTGATAGGTTGTCCCCAAATTGAGGCCTACCATCTGGCCAGGTTTCACGTCTCTAGGCCTTACGGTTTGTCCTGCACGATGCGTTTTACGAATCCTTACAATTACAATAGGGTTTCAGCATTTCATGCTTGAACCCCTAATAAGAATGAAGGCTTTTTGCCAGTTATAGCGCCACCTATGGTCCGATCTCCATGAAACTCTGCATGCTTCCTCACCATGTTCTGACACATATGCTCATCAATTTTTGTGAAGTTCTGAGTTTTCATTTGGGATTTATAGGCTTTTTAGTGTATTTTGCCACGCCCCTTTTCTAAATGACCCTGTTACAGCCACCCAAATGCAAAAGTTCAACTTTTTTTCGATAATTATTGATCTAGAGAGTCCAGAGAATTGTCCTAGACTGGTTTGGTTCCGATCGGGCCAAAAACCAGGGACTAGTTCGCAAAAGTAGGTTTTGGACAAAATCCGACATAGCAGAAAATTTTCCCTGCCTACATCCAAATCGGAGATAGCCATTTTGTCCGCCTTGAGCCAAGGATTCCAACGATATAAGACACTTGATCCTGGGACAAACGGTCTAAGAGTTGTGAGCGATTTAGTACTTTTGGTTGCTGTAGCGCCACCTATGGGCCAATTGGGGTCATACTCTGATAGGTTGTCCCCAAATTGAGGCCTACCATCTGGCCAGGTTTCACGTCTCTAGGCCTTACGGTTTGTCCTGCACGATGCGTTTTACGAATCCTTACAATTACAATAGGGTTTCAGCATTTCATGCTTGAACCCCTAATAAGAATGAAGGCTTTTTGCCAGTTATAGCGCCACCTATGGTCCGATCTCCATGAAACTCTGCATGCTTCCTCACCATGTTCTGACACATATGCTCATCAATTTTTGTGAAGTTCTGAGTTTTCATTTGGGATTTATAGGCTTTTTAGTGTATTTTGCCACGCCCCTTTTCTAAATGACCCTGTTACAGCCACCCAAATGCAAAAGTTCAACTTTTTTTCGATAATTATTGATCTAGAGAGTCCAGAGAATTGTCCTAGACTGGTTTGGTTCCGATCGGGCCAAAAACCAGGGACTAGTTCGCAAAAGTAGGTTTTGGACAAAATCCGACATAGCAGAAAATTTTCCCTGCCTACATCCAAATCGGAGATAGCCATTTTGTCCGCCTTGAGCCAAGGATTCCAACGATATAAGACACTTGATCCTGGGACAAACGGTCTAAGAGTTGTGAGCGATTTAGTACTTTTGGTTGCTGTAGCGCCACCTATGGGCCAATTGGGGTCATACTCTGATAGGTTGTCCCCAAATTGAGGCCTACCATCTGGCCAGGTTTCACGTCTCTAGGCCTTACGGTTTGTCCTGCACGATGCGTTTTACGAATCCTTACAATCACAATAGGGTTTCAGCATTTCATGCTTGAACCCCTAATAAGAATGAAGGCTTTTTGCCAGTTATAGCGCCACCTATGGTCCGATCTCCATGAAACTCTGCATGCTTCCTCACCATGTTCTGACACATATGCTCATCAATTTTTGTGAAGTTCTGAGTTTTCATTTGGGATTTATAGGCTTTTTAGTGTATTTTGCCACGCCCCTTTTCTAAATGACCCTGTTACAGCCACCCAAATGCAAAAGTTCAACTTTTTTTCGATAATTATTGATCTAGAGCAGGGGTGTCAAATTCAAACTCAGTAAGGGCCATGCTGAGGGTTGTGAATAAAATCAGGGGCCGGACATATATTTAGAGGATTTTTCATTAAATGAAATATAAGTATTAGTAACTTTATAAAAAAAAAATAAAAAAAAATCAATTCATGTTTCGTTTCGAAATGCCTTCTTCTCATTCTTTGAAAACCGCGAGTCACTCTTGACATATGACACAACAAGCTAGCATAATGGCTAAAAAAGAAAAGAAAAGTGGACTGCAAATGGGCTATCGACAACTCCAAGCAAGATGGGAAACCGAATATTTATTCTGTGAATACAAAGAAATGCCAATGTGTCTCATATGACTTCAGGCTACGTTGTTTACAGTTATACTACAGGCTTTTGAATGCTTGAATATGATTGATTGACAAACGTTCTTTGGTGCGCATTTTCAATGGAACGTTCTTTGGTGCGCATTTTCAATTAAACGTACCAGCCAGTTATTTCAAAGGTCCTTACAGCCAACAACAGCAAAATAACAAAAACTCACAGCAATATGTGACCAAGCAAATAAATATAGCCTAGTAGGCCTAAACAGGATAAAAAAGACAATGAAGAGTTTGGTTCCAAAACGTGATAAACGCCTTTTTTTTTTTTTTTTATAACTGAGAACCTGCAAAATTCAATATTGTGTCAGTATTGAAAAGTCACTTTTTAATTTTACGTAAAATGCGATATCCGCCGTGTTATTCTGTCACGTTTTCTCTCTTTCTTTCCAAACCATGACAAATGCCAGTCTCCTTTCTCTGCAGAATGCGATAAATGCGCTCAACCAATCACAGCGCACCATTCCACGCATTACAGTAACAGTACCAAACAGTAACGGCGGCGCTTTGAATACACCCGGCTTCCTAGTTTTCCGTATCTACTTTGTACTTTTTGATCAACAAACAGACAAAAAAAATAATAAATAAATTTGACGGCATTGATGAACCTGTGGTGGTTTCTGTGGTAGGGAAGAAACATAAGCCATCGAGAAATCTAATCATTTACGTGAGGAGATTAAGAAGATGAGGCACTCGGGAGGAGGAAAAATGCTGGCTGTTGCTTGTTCTCACACAGCATCAAACTTCTGTCACGCTGACACAATGACCCCAGGGGATCTTTTGAAAAACTTTCAATTGTTTTACTCAAAGTCAACGGAAACCGAGCAGGACCAAGCCATTTTACAGCTGATCGCCGTCAAAAAAGTTCCTAATCCACGCTCTCAGATTTGTAAACCGTGCCTTCAGTTTTTGCAATCTGTAGCCACAAATTCATAAACCGTGCCCACGCTTTCACAATCCGTTCCCATGGGTTTGTAAACTGTACTCACGGATCTGTGGCCCCCTTCAACCAGGCCACCTAGGTGCTGGATGCATTGCATTGTGTTTAAACTTATTTTTTTTCATTGCTAATTTCTTGAATTTTCAAAAAAAAAATACATTTTAAAAAAACGACAGTTTATTTGTGTAAACTCACAATAACAAGAAAGCGTTATGCTTTTGTAAAATAAAATAAAACAATCAGGCACGCTTTCATGATCTTCGTGAACTAGAGAGCGTCTCAAAAATGAACTGAAACAAAATATAGCCTACCTATATAAAGCTTGAAAAGTCCACTTGTAAATGAACAAATTCGAATCGAAATCAAATACCGTCTGATTATGCAAACCGTATGAACCCATTATTAATAAACAATTAAAATGCCTCGTAATTTTTTCAGACACATTTATTATCATTAGCATATATCACCTATAAATCACCTCTGGTTCCAGAGACATGGCTCTTCTCATGATTCAGCATCAGCACGGCGGTAAAAAATATAATTTCCGGGTTCTAATTTGGCCTTAGAAAACCATTAATATCAACCTAATTTCCATATTAATTTGTGAATATTTTAAATGTTTAATAAATGAGCAAAAAGTCATTAACAAAAATCTGAAAATACGTCAATAGCAATTTTTTTGCGCAGCATTTGGTGTGTAGTTCAAATTCAAATGTTGGTGTTAATTTTGGATTTTAAAAATACAACAACCGTTAATTTTTCGTTTTTCGATTACTGGTTAAAAAAAGAAAAACGAATGGACGCAAAACCTGATTCAATGGATTAATTGCATTTTGAAAAAAAAAAAAAAAAAAGGTCATGGATTTATTGCATTTTGGGGGGGAAATAATCCGTTTTTATAATGTCTATGAAACTCAAAATCTGGATTTATTTTTTTTATTTTTTTATGTTATTACAACCTAATAAAAGAAAATTTTAAACAAAAAAAATAGTGGTTTTCATCTTGCCACTTTCTTGGTAAAGAAAACACATTTTTTACGCAAATTAATCAAAATAGATTTACTGCGATTTGGAACCAAACTCTTCATTCAATGTTTTTGCTACAAAATTATGTTTTATTATGCATAGACAGCACATGCTCTCTCTCTCCCACCTAAACACACACATATGTACACACACTCGCACAGTGTTGTCAGCGCTGCTCTGAAGATTTTATCAGTAAAATAGTTTAACAACTTAAAAGCTACAAGACATTTATCCTGGAGCGGATATACTTATAGGAGAACCGCTGCTGAACACTATTGAAGACACTTATCGAACAGTCACTTCTCGAACACTTCTCTCTCTCTCTCTTTCTCTCTCTCTCTCTCTCTCTCTCTCTCTCTCTCTCTCTCTCTCTCTCTCTCTCTCTCTCTCTCTCTCTCTCTCTATATATATATATATATATATATATATATATATATATATATATATATATATATATATATATATATATATATATATATATATACATATAGCCTATATATAACAGCATTAATCAGCTAATAATTCAATGGCCCGTCGTCAATTATTCATTACTTATTGCCGTATTCTCTGATAAAATTAGCGACTTGAGTGAAGCGCGACAGCACCACCTGCGTCTTAATGTTGTAATTGTCACAGACGTATATTTTAACAGCGGACGGGCCACTTTAAATTAATCACCAGAATTTGTTGGCGGGCCTGATTAAAAGTCGTGGCGGGCCGTGTTTGGCCCGCGGGCCTTGTTATTGACACATGTGATCTAGAGAGTCCAGAGAATTGTCCTAGACTGGTTTGGTTCCGATCGGGCCAAAAACCAGGGACTAGTTCGCAAAAGTAGGTTTTGGACAAAATCCGACATAGCAGAAAATTTTCCCTGCCTACATCCAAATCGGAGATAGCCATTTTGTCCGCCTTGAGCCAAGGATTCCAACGATATAAGACACTTGATCCTGGGACAAACGGTCTAAGAGTTGTGAGCGATTTAGTACTTTTGGTTGCTGTAGCGCCACCTATGGGCCAATTGGGGTCATACTCTGATAGGTTGTCCCCAAATTGAGGCCTACCATCTGGCCAGGTTTCACGTCTCTAGGCCTTACGGTTTGTCCTGCACGATGCGTTTTACGAATCCTTACAATTACAATAGGGTTTCAGCATTTCATGCTTGAACCCCTAATAAGAATGAAGGCTTTTTGCCAGTTATAGCGCCACCTATGGTCCGATCTCCATGAAACTCTGCATGCTTCCTCACCATGTTCTGACACATATGCTCATCAATTTTTGTGAAGTTCTGAGTTTTCATTTGGGATTTATAGGCTTTTTAGTGTATTTTGCCACGCCCCTTTTCTAAATGACCCTGTTACAGCCACCCAAATGCAAAAGTTCAACTTTTTTTCGATAATTATTGATCTAGAGAGTCCAGAGAATTGTCCTAGACTGGTTTGGTTCCGATCGGGCCAAAAACCAGGGACTAGTTCGCAAAAGTAGGTTTTGGACAAAATCCGACATAGCAGAAAATTTACCCTGCCTACATCCAAATCGGAGATAGCCATTTTGTCCGCCTTGAGCCAAGGATTCCAACGATATAAGACACTTGATCCTGGGACAAACGGTCTAAGAGTTGTGAGCGATTTAGTACTTTTGGTTGCTGTAGCGCCACCTATGGGCCAATTGGGGTCATACTCTGATAGGTTGTCCCCAAATTGAGGCCTACCATCTGGCCAGGTTTCACGTCTCTAGGCCTTACGGTTTGTCCTGCACGATGCGTTTTACGAATCCTTACAATTACAATAGGGTTTCAGCATTTCATGCTTGAACCCCTAATAAGAATGAAGGCTTTTTGCCAGTTATAGCGCCACCTATGGTCCGATCTCCATGAAACTCTGCATGCTTCCTCACCATGTTCTGACACATATGCTCATCAATTTTTGTGAAGTTCTGAGTTTTCATTTGGGATTTATAGGCTTTTTAGTGTATTTTGCCACGCCCCTTTTCTAAATGACCCTGTTACAGCCACCCAAATGCAAAAGTTCAACTTTTTTTCGATAATTATTGATCTAGAGAGTCCAGAGAATTGTCCTAGACTGGTTTGGTTCCGATCGGGCCAAAAACCAGGGACTAGTTCGCAAAAGTAGGTTTTGGACAAAATCCGACATAGCAGAAAATTTACCCTGCCTACATCCAAATCGGAGATAGCCATTTTGTCCGCCTTGAGCCAAGGATTCCAACGATATAAGACACTTGATCCTGGGACAAACGGTCTAAGAGTTGTGAGCGATTTAGTACTTTTGGTTGCTGTAGCGCCACCTATGGGCCAATTGGGGTCATACTCTGATAGGTTGTCCCCAAATTGAGGCCTACCATCTGGCCAGGTTTCACGTCTCTAGGCCTTACGGTTTGTCCTGCACGATGCGTTTTACGAATCCTTACAATTACAATAGGGTTTCAGCATTTCATGCTTGAACCCCTAATAAGAATGAAGGCTTTTTGCCAGTTATAGCGCCACCTATGGTCCGATCTCCATGAAACTCTGCATGCTTCCTCACCATGTTCTGACACATATGCTCATCAATTTTTGTGAAGTTCTGAGTTTTCATTTGGGATTTATAGGCTTTTTAGTGTATTTTGCCACGCCCCTTTTCTAAATGACCCTGTTACAGCCACCCAAATGCAAAAGTTCAACTTTTTTTCGATAATTATTGATCTAGAGAGTCCAGAGAATTGTCCTAGACTGGTTTGGTTCCGATCGGGCCAAAAACCAGGGACTAGTTCGCAAAAGTAGGTTTTGGACAAAATCCGACATAGCAGAAAATTTACCCTGCCTACATCCAAATCGGAGATAGCCATTTTGTCCGCCTTGAGCCAAGGATTCCAACGATATAAGACACTTGATCCTGGGACAAACGGTCTAAGAGTTATGAGCGATTTAGTACTTTTGGTTGCTGTAGCGCCACCTATGGGCCAATTGGGGTCATACTCTGATAGGTTGTCCCCAAATTGAGGCCTACCATCTGGCCAGGTTTCACGTCTCTAGGCCTTACGGTTTGTCCTGCACGATGCGTTTTACGAATCCTTACAATTACAATAGGGTTTCAGCATTTCATGCTTGAACCCCTAATAAGAATGAAGGCTTTTTGCCAGTTATAGCGCCACCTATGGTCCGATCTCCATGAAACTCTGCATGCTTCCTCACCATGTTCTGACACATATGCTCATCAATTTTTGTGAAGTTCTGAGTTTTCATTTGGGATTTATAGGCTTTTTAGTGTATTTTGCCACGCCCCTTTTCTAAATGACCCTGTTACAGCCACCCAAATGCAAAAGTTCAACTTTTTTTCGATAATTATTGATCTAGAGAGTCCAGAGAATTGTCCTAGACTGGTTTGGTTCCGATCGGGCCAAAAACCAGGGACTAGTTCGCAAAAGTAGGTTTTGGACAAAATCCGACATAGCAGAAAATTTACCCTGCCTACATCCAAATCGGAGATAGCCATTTTGTCCGCCTTGAGCCAAGGATTCCAACGATATAAGACACTTGATCCTGGGACAAACGGTCTAAGAGTTATGAGCGATTTAGTACTTTTGGTTGCTGTAGCGCCACCTATGGGCCAATTGGGGTCATACTCTGATAGGTTGTCCCCAAATTGAGGCCTACCATCTGGCCAGGTTTCACGTCTCTAGGCCTTACGGTTTGTCCTGCACGATGCGTTTTACGAATCCTTACAATTACAATAGGGTTTCAGCATTTCATGCTTGAACCCCTAATAACAAGCAGCATTTATCGGGGTTCAAGCAGTTAAGGCCTTTAAGGCATTTAAGCACAAAAGCATCAAAAGTTATTAAGTTTTATTTAGCAAGCATGTAACCACTGACATAATAGATGGCAAATACCATTTACTGCCAATACAGGCAATGTACCATAGGAAATATATGATTTTAAAGCTTTTTAACAGTTATAGCGCCACCTTTGGTCCGATCTCCATACAATTTGGTACACTTGTTAATGATGTTATGTTACATATGCGCACCAATTTTTGTCAAATTCTGAGTTTTCATTTATGATTTATAGGCTTTTTAGTGTATTTTGCCACGCCCCTTTTATAAATGACCCTATTACAGCCACCCAATTAAAAAAGTTCAACTTTTTTTCAATAATTATTGATCTAGAGAGTCCATAGAATTGTCCTAGATTGGTCTGGTTCCGATCGGGCGAAAAACCAGGGACTAGTTCGCAAAAGTAGGTTTTTAACATATTCATGAATATTTAATGAACGGTTTGATTGACAGCAATGGTTCTTGAGGCAAAGTTGTTCAGCATGAGCAGATCTATCAGATGATATGCATTTTGTGATGATAAGTGTAACACCACGTGATTACAGAGCCATAAAAATCGTTAGCGCCAACTAGTGGCCGATTTCTTTCAAAATTCTTACAGACCTCTAGGGGCTTGAGCCGAACATGCCCACCGAGTTTCGCTCCGATCGGACTTCGTTAACGGTGCTCAAACCTCATTGGCCAATGGCGGCCATGTTTTTTGAGATACGCCAATATCCTTTTAGACATACATGGCCCCTTGGGCCAAGACACTGCATACCAAATTTCAAGTCATTCGGAAAAACGGTCAGGTGTCTATATGTTTTTTTGGTTTTATAGCGCCACCATGTGGCCAATCGACGCAATTTTTTTACTGTGACCTCAGATTGACCTCTTACACATGTGTACCAAGTTTGGTGAAGTTTACTAAATTACTTCTTGAGTTATAGCCATTTTAGTAAAATAGGCTCCTCCCACAACGTTAATTTTGCTCCCCCTAGCGACCATGAATCGAAATTTCAACTTTTTTTCCATGATTATGTATCTTCAGACTCCAGAGAACAATTCTGCACTGGTTTGGTTCCGATCGGGCGAAAAACCAGGGACTAGTTTGCAAAAGTAGGTTTTTGACAAAATTCAAAATGGCGGAAAATCTATAATGGCGGAAATAAAATCGGAGATATACGTTTTGTTCGCCAGGCGTCCAGCTTTCCAATGATATACAACACTTGAGTCTATGACTTACCGTCTAGGAGTTATGAGCAGTTTTGCGCTTTTGGTTGCTATAGCGCCACCTATGGGCCAATCGGCGTCATAATTTGATAACCTCTCCTCGATTTTTGTACTACCATCTGGCAAAGTTTCAAGGCTCCAGCCCTTACGGTTTGGGCTGCACGATGCGTTTTACGGCAGAATAATAATAATAATTAAAGCTGCAAGCAGCATTTATCGGGGTTCAAGCTGTTAAGGCCTTTAAGGACTTTAAGCACAAAAGCATCAAAAGTTGTTAAGTTTTACACCACGTGATTACAGAGCCATAAAACTCATTAGCGCCAACTAGTGGCCGATTTCTTTCAAAACTCTTACAGACCTCTAGGGCCATGAGTCGAACATGCCCATCGAGTTTCGTTCCGATTGGCCTCCGTTAACCTTGTCTTATAGGTGCTCAAATTTCATTGGTCGATGGCGGCCATGTTTTTCGAGATGCGCCAACGTCCTCATAGACATACATGGCACCTTGGACCAAGACACTGCATACTAATTTTCAAGTCAATTGGACTAACGGTCAGGTGGTTATAGCCTGTTTTATGTTTGGAACATGTTTTGTTCCTCGCGGAGTACCTCTGGAATGCTTCTGCGGAGGTTTATTGTTTTATCCGCAGCAATAAAGTTTGTCGGCGTCTAAATGGGTCGCGCTCTGGATCACTAACAGGAATTATTCTCGTCATGTATACACTTAACTTGATGAAAAGCGGGATTGACGCACTGCAAGCAGAGAGATGATTTCTGGCTGCCTCCGCAAAAATTGTCTTCGGCGGACAGCCCGCTGTCTTTGGAACGATTTTAGTACTTTTGCGGCAGACAAACACAAATGTGTTTCTCTTTCTGGATCTTTTCTTTGAAAACAAAACCAAAGGTTAAAAAAAAAAAAAAAGAACAAATGTGAAGCGAGCAATTCTATCCATTTTGACGCCTTTTCATTCATAGCGGTTACCAAGCAACACGATTACGCACCAGCTGCAACTTGATGACACAAGCATACTGCGGTTCGGATACAAATAATATGAGAACACAAGTCCATCGGGGGCGGGGTGGGGGGGGGGGCGGGGGGAGCAATCGAACTCGGGTTAGGAACAGGCAATTGAACCAAGTGTGAAAGCGCCCTTAGTCTAGTTTTAGTCAATGAAAATTGTATTTTAGTCTCTTTTTAGAAATGCAATTCTATTTAACCCAGTCAATATAGTGTATCACTATGGAAAAATAGCGAAAATAGTGAACAGAAAAGTAACACTCGTCTCATTCGTGGAGGTTGAAAAACAAGTTCTTTCTGACATCCAAGATTTACTGTATTAATTTAAATGCAAAAGAAAAGGCATGAGAGTCGGTTGTTTTTTGTCAATTTTAAGTTTTAATTTAAAATATTTGTCATTTTAATATAACTATATGGCTAAATATTTTACCACTTGCTAATAAATCTAGATAGAAGTATTGCATTGAATACATTGTTTAAATTGTGCTTAAATGTGAATTACGACCATTAAAGAGTTTGTGTGTACAAAGAGAATCGTAATGCTGACTAAACTTTTTTTAAATAAAAGTATTTGATAACTTCTGGATTTGAAATAAAAATAGTGAGTATGTGTTTGTGGTTCAGCTGTGGATCAGTTACGCACTGCAAACGCAGCATATGTGAAAGCACTATAGCGAGTGCTGCTCCTGCACCGCATATGCACTGCACACGGAGTATGGGCCCTATCTTGCACCCAGCGCAATTGACTTTGTACACCGACGCATGTATCATTCCTATTTTGCACCCGCGTACAGCGGACTTTTCCCTCCACAGACGCACGTCGGTTAACCCTCTGGAGTCTGAGCGTTTTTTGGGGCCCTGGGGGTGTTCTGACATGCCCTGACATTTGTGCTTTTTTCAGTTGCTTATAAACATATTAATGGCAAAGGTGTAAATTCACTCTATATAGCACAAACAGGACTACAATAATATGTGAGCCACATGTATGTACATGTTTTCATTTTTGAGAGAATAATGTTTATGCGTGGTTATCGAAAAAACTAAAAATTAAAATTTTTGAAATAAGACCACAAAACACATACTAAATATGTGGCAATAAGACTTTTGACTTATGGATGTCGTCGCCTATAGTTTTTTCTTCAAAATTATGTGAAAATAGTCTTGCTTTATCGTTCACATAAAACCATACATTGATTTAAATTGATGTAAAACAGGTTTTGCTTGGAAAGCCAATATGCGAGGGGGCGTGAACGAGGAGTGGTTTACACCTTAGAATACACCCACTCTGCATAATTAGCCATTCACTCAGGTGTGACACTGACTGAGCCACAATGCAATGACAAAAGATATATTTAGAAGAAGACTTATATTGACCATTTAAGATTTTGCTTACATCTATCTTGTAAATATGTTTTGCTATTTTATTAAAATGGTTACAATTACAACAATAATTACAATTTCAACAATATTTCAAGTGTACTCTTTCTTTGTAAAAAAAAATGATTATAGGCCCTACATTTTATCTATGTATTCATTAGTTTGAATATAACCAACATTGGAACAGCTAACATCTTAGTTGATGACTTTATTTTTGACAAAAATCGTATTTTATATATAGAAATGGCTAAACAAAAGCTTATTTGATGTGGCAGTATATTCTACAGTAAAAACTGTGCCCAAATCTACTAAACAAAATGTTGTCTTTCATATTTCGTCTGACTGTAACGTTGTTTTCATGAAATATTAGGGCATATTGTTAATTTGCAGTTTAATACGTTGCTTATACAAATAGCCTACATTTTATTTCAACATTCAGTCGATGTTTACTTATCTCAGTATAGCAATACAGTTTGCTAAAACATCATCATTCATTCACACACGCGATTTAAATTTAAACTGTCTTTGCCAGCTGTGGTAAACAGCGCGCATTCATGCCGTTTATTCATTCATAAACAGAAACCCACGTGAAGAAATTCACGTGAGAAGGAACAAACTTACTTGTATTCCTCAGCTCGCTCCTCGATATACCCGCACTTCTGAGGGACATTTTCGATTAGTATTATTCCTCACAGCGCTGCAAGACGGTGTAAACAATGATCTAAATAAACTTGTGTGTTTTCTCGAGCTGATGTGGGCGTTCACAGGATTGCCTCAGCCATTTGCGTTTGAATAGCGCGCGCTCTCCGTGGGCGGGGCCGATTATAACGTAATGAGATGAGATGAGCTCGACTGGAATCGCTCTCTTTTAATACAGATTTCACAAGATGAGAATAATTGTTTTTTTATATAAATGACTTCATTTAAAAGAAGAGAATTCAAGCTTCATGCCTGTCTGTCTGTATGTCTGTTTGACTGAGTATTCGCTGAGTTATTGTTAATTTTCGGACGCGTTTCAGAATGGACTTCACTGGCAGAGAGAAGGCAGAACTCGCTTCGTGTTTATTTTTCTTTATTTGGCAAAAAGCACAACACTTTGTTTTTATTGTGAGTATACACAAAAATAATACACATTTAACAGAATCGATTGATGTATGAAACTCCTATGGAAAATCAAAGTCAACAGAGTATTTATGAGTTTCTTTTACACTAATAAAAAAAAAGCGAGCTGGTATCGCCGGCGATACCGTAGACCTCAGGGGGTTAACTAAGAAATACACTTGCGCTCCCGGGGGCGGTTCAGCGCAAAGAGGAGGCGTGTTCCGGCGCAAACGTTCCCTCATGTTATTTTGCACGTTTAGAAAACAATTCCGCCACTAACTGAAAAAATCTAGTTTAAAGTCAGTGGCGCGTTGCACATGTTATTCTTATGCTATTTTAAGGGCGCATGCTTGGCCATAATCAATGTAGCGTGTGCACAACGCACATACACTTTGATTCTCTCACACAGAAGCAGCCGTTTTCATTTTTGCAAATCATACATTACGATAGATAGATAGATAGATAGATAGATAGATAGATAATTATAAAAGCATACTTCTAGTTTACACATTTACCCAAATTATCATACGCCTGTTTAATCGAAGTTAATTTGGGTGTGTTTCTCCATCCCCAATGTCACTTCTCTGTGTTTTACGGCCCTGACGAGAACGTCGGTCTCCTCGGCTGTGAATCGCTGCTGGCGCGCGTCTGGCAAATCCACTGTTATAATAGGAATCCGCTATAGAATAAGCGCGTCTGCTCTTAAAGGGAATGTGAGATGACGCTCTGATTGGTTTATTTCACGTTACGCCCAAACCACACCTATGAATAATGAAGCTACTTCAGACCAACCCATTTTAGATTTGCGTTGAGCGCAAGAGTCATTTATCCCGCCGGTATAATAGCAACAGCGCCCAAGACCCGGCCACAAAGTTACTTGCGTTTCGCACTTGATACTTGCGTTTCAGATCGTTAAAATCGGGCCCTATGTGTGAAACGGGCGTCAGACTTAACTTTGTTTGTTGTCGTTTGCGTTAACTCACCGCAGCTGCATCTTCTAAATAATGCCGCTAGTGGGGCTTGAGGAAGTGACGTCGTCTGCGCAGTGCGCCCTGATGCAGCCCCTGAAGTGAGACACGGGAAACAGAAATACTGCAAAATAATAATAATAATAATGTGACTAAACAAGACGAAATAGCGTCATAACATTTCATCTCGTTTTGGTCAACGAAAATGAAGAGACATTTTAACATAGTTTTTATTTTGTAAACCACATTTAGTCTCGTTTTTATTCGTCAACAATATTGCATTATACTTTAATTATAGTTATTGTCACATGACCAGCATTTACGTTGCGTCTCGTTTTCGTCACGTGGTTCGTTGACGACAATATTTAGTTATAATTTTTGTTGACGAAAGAAATACTAGTAATCCGATATCGGATCTGACTCAAAAGACAATGTGATTCATCATTCCTTCCAATTAACCACCTTATCTTTGTATAGTAAAATAGTATGTTCAACAACATTAATAACGACGTAGCTGACCAGAGTTCGTGAATCAAATGATTCAGTTTAAAGAGTTGTTCAGACTTCTCTCGATCAGTTCAAGTCTCTCCATTTCAGATGTAAAAAAATATATATTTATTTCACAAATTAAAAGTCCTGTGAGTCCGAAAAACAAAAGAAAATTGTAATTATTCTACCAGTTGATGGTTTCAAATTATGGTTCAAAGTGGAAACCGGTCCATGGGCACTGGTCAGCTAGCAATTTGTGCATATTTAATTGTATTCAATAGGCAGGCGATTCACCTCCACAGGATTATTTATGGCACAAAACAGGATACACTTGCTGATCACGTTCACATAGGAAAAAAAACAGAGAACAAGAAAACGCAGCCTTGGAAAACACAAGGCAAACGTACAATAATTCATTTCTGATTCAACATTTCAGTAACAAATCATATACATGCGCAGTTCAAATGACACATTAATCGAACTTTTCGACAGTTACTTAACACAGACACTCATTAATCACTCAATGGGTCTCATTCATGAAACATTCGTAAATATACGAGTAAATATGTGAGTGATTTAAAGTGGTAAAGGCGACATTCCCGAAAATTCTTCTCCTGATTCAGAAATACTTCGTAAACGTCAGATGTGATAGTGAAATGTGTGTGTGTGTGTGTTAATGAATTCCAATCAGTTGTAAATGGGACGCGTGTGTACGCTCATTCTCTAAATTACCATAAATCCCGCCCATTAAAACCGAATGAAAACTATAGGCTATATGGGCATCATATTATGACACCAAACGAAGGATTTCAACTTGTCTTCTCAAAAACGAATGAAGAGGAGAAATTTCTCAGATGCAGAAATTGAAGTTTATTATCAGAAGTTCATTCAAAACGCCACATTTTGTTTTCAAGCGTACATAGTGGCGTATCAGGCCTAAAAAAAAGGAAGCTTGGCAGCATAGATGCAGTTAATGGAGTTTCATCTGTTAATCGAACAGTCCCAGAAGTGAAAAGAAAATGGTTTGACATGAAGCTTGACTGCATTATTTGTGACTTGCGGACTTGTAAAAGAATAAACAGCTTGAATAAAAAAATAAAATAAAAAAAACTTGCGGACTTTTGTTCCGTTTGCAGATGGCTCTCGTAATTACTGGCTGTCGTAATAAAAGTAAAAAGAAAAACCGTATGTAATTACTATATATAATATTTGGTAACACTTTACAATACGGGTGCACTAATAACCATTAATTCATGCTTAACTAATGCACAGATAATCATGTGTTAATGTATGACTCATGAAGAACTAAACCATTAATTAATGATTACTGCATCATGAAGATTCTAAATGATTAATATAAAGTAATATATGAATTGTTATTAATTAAATGTGTCATAGTGTATTAATTCATTAATAACTTATTTTATTAACTAAAAGTCTAAATCAATGCGTTAATTACCACAATTGGTCAAGGCAATGTACTTCAACTTCCAGTTGTCTGCTTTAATTAATCATTAACTAATGATTTGCAAATGTATCATTATGTTATGACTTTACTTGTTGAGGCACATGACTATTAACTAATTGTTAAGTAATATGCCATTTTGGTTTTGACATCCACACTAAGCCATGGATTTCAATTTCCAACCATGTACAACCAAGATTTCGCTGAGTCCGATGAACTTTGTTGTTCATGGCACAGGACTATGTCAGGTTAACATACACTGAGAACATGTGGTTGAGCGCTGCTAGTTCATAACACTGTGTCTAGACTGGACAAAGACAATAGAACGTCCATTATAGTCAGTGATACTACACTGGATGCGTCGCGACACTACACGACAAAACCCAGTCAGTAAACCGATGCCACACTCTATTACTGATGTACTCTGAGCTCTTGTGCTAGTTCTGTTATGAAGGACAAATGGACTTGCGATGGTCTGTCATGTCCAGTGTAGACAGCTGGTCTCGTCCAGTTTAAACACAGTGTAACAGCTTCAGGAGTTCAGATTCTGGTGTGCTGATATTTGTGTGCAGCCCAACTCACCCCATCCTTCAAACACGTTCACCGACATTACATTCACTGCATGTGCAAACTGTCAAAACCCATAAATGGCATATTACTTATCAATTAGTTAATAGTCATGTGCCTCAACAAGTAAAGTCATAACATAATGATGCATTTGCAAATCATTAGTTAATGATTAATTAAAGCAGACAACTGGAAGTTGAAGTACATTGCTTTGACCAACTGTGGTAATTAACGCATTCATTTACACTTTTAGTTAATAAAATAAGTTATTAATTAATTAATACATTGACACATTTAATTAATAACAATTCATATATTACTTAATCTATTAATCATTTAGAATCTTTATTAGTTGCTGATGCAGTAATCATTAATTAATGGTTTAGTTCTTCATGAGTCATACATTAACACATGATTATCTGTGCATTAGTTAAATATGAATTATGCAGATTAGTGCACCCGTATTGTAAAGTGTTATCTAATATTTTTTCAAAATGCTGTGTAAATATGTACCCGATTAAGGTGAAGTAAAATGCAGCCTTATTAATGAGCAAAACGTTCGGATGTTAAGCGCACTATTTACGCGTGGCTGGGAGCAGGTGTAGATTTCTTTCGTACCAACTAACGTTTGGAAAATACGAACATTTTAATGAATCCGAAAATTTACGTCAGAACCACTTTACACACGATTTACACAAAAATTCGTTCTGCTCGTGTTTTATGAATAAGACCCATTGTCTCAACTCATGACACAAAAGATCATTGTTATACGTGATAGCTTTAGCCTACGGCTAATTAGTTTAGCTCGCGCTGTGCGGCCTACACTCAGCTCATATCAAATCATTTCTGAAATTGACATATCTTTCATAAGATAACATATTATAAAAAAAATGTCACTCACCAAAACGAGATTGCATCACATATTCAATTAAAAAAAGACTATTCAATAAAGATTACCGCTCTGGGATCCACTAAATCTTTACTCCGATTTCCACTTCACCTCTCTCTGACGACAACACTCCAGGCTGAAGCATCCAAAGTTTACAAGTGCACACAATCACAGTTCTCGGTAGATTATGATAATCATTTAGTGCAAGGAGTTTCTGGAGAAATGCTCCGCGTCTCATTTGATCTGTTCTCATCTGATTCTCTGTTTATGCTGACAGTGGCAGCGCCTGCGCGACCTGTGGGCGGGCCTTATGAATATGCCGCTTCTGTTGGCTCTCAGGGGTGTCAGTCACAGCAGCACAATCAGTGATTGGATGAATCGTGTGTTATTGCCCAGTGGTGTAATCGAGTGCATCAAGTAAAGGAAAAAAAAAAGAACTGATTGAAAAATATAATTTGTCCAGAACAGAGCGATACGACTCAATTTAAACTGTTATAGAAGAGCTAATATACTAAGAATGCAATGGTCTCTCAAGGATTGTCTCTCTGCTTTATTTTATAAGAAATATATCTGTGTCTAAAGTTCCTAATGTCCTGTACTCTCAACTTTTGAATAATAGTACTAGTCATAATTTTTACACCAGGCATGAATAAAAGGGATGTTTTTTTTATTTCCTGTTTCGTAAACCACTGGAAAAGAACGGAAAAGAATGATTCCATGAAAATATGGAATCATTTAGCCTACCATTGATATCACCCATTTTACAAGAAAAATTTGTTTAAAAAAAAATATTTAAAGGAACATTTTTACAAGAAAAATTAGTTTTTTAAAAAATATTTAAAGGAACATTTAATGGCACAATATATAGTAAATTGTTGATTTCGATATTTGGAATGAATTTTGGGTTAGTGTGTTTCATTGACTTGACTTTTTATTGTTGTTGATTAAATGTAGTTTTGTATTTTTTACTTGTTGGGACCCCAGGAAGAGTAGACACTGCCTAGGTAGTGGCTAATGGGGATCCAAATAAACTAATAAACTTATATCATTGATGTAAAATACCATTTACAGCCAATACAGGCAATTTACTTAGGAACGTTTTTTTGACAGTTATAGCACCACCACGTCTTGCCTGATCTCCACCACTTTTATTAGGTGTCCTTGAAAGGTGCCCATACATGTCAAGTCAAGTCAAGTCAAGTTTATTTGTATAGCGCTTCTCAAAATACAGATTGCATCAAAGCAGCTTCACAGCATCAAATCAAAACAATACAACAAAGCTTGTTTCAAGTGGAATTCACTGATTGATAAAACCAAATCAAACATCCCCAAAATATCCCCAACTGAGCAAGCCAAAGGCAACAGTGGCAAGGAACCGAAAAACTCCATCAAGTGACCTAATGGTGTCCTAAAACTCCATCAGGTGACCTAATGGAGAAAAAAACCTTAGGAGAACCCAGGCTCAGTCGGGGGCCAGTTCTCCTCTGGCATTTATGAGCTAGAGGCCGGATTGTAGTTTGAACTGTGGGATTATATGAATGCCTGGCCAAAGAGATGCGACTTTAATCTAGTTTTAAACTGGGAGAACGAGTCTGAGCAACAAACAGTATCAGGAAGACTATTCCAGAGTTTTGGAATGTCTGTCAAATTTGTTGTAAATATAATTTTTTTTTTTGAAGTTTAGACACTTCTATTTATGAGAGCATAAAAATGATCCATGGGTGATAATGATTGGATTTTTTTTTTTCGTTTTTTTTTGTTCCTATCATAATTTTGACATTTTGGCATTATTGTTTAGCTATTTACCTATGTTTTCAAATTTCCTTAGTTTTTTTGTTGTTGTCTCGATCGGACTAACGGCTTTGAAGATAACCACAATTTTTTAAAGCTCTAAATGACACTTACAAAAACCATAAGGCGAAACCTGGCATGTTTGGTATTGTTGGAATCGGCAAGGATTCAGGAGTCTTAGGAGGTCACTCCTGTGAAAAAACACTGGCTTGAAACTTCTAAGGCTCCTTCAAGGCATTGTGCCAATGACGTATACTGAGTTTTGAGATACACCAATGTTCTCATAGACTATCATGGCACCCTGGACAAAGACACTGCGTGCCAATTTTCAGTAGACTAACGGTTGGGTGCGCTTATAGCTATTTTCATTATTTTTTTCACTGTTATAGCACCACCAAGTGTCCAATTGTCACGATTTTTTTCATGTCAACTCAGATTGAGCTTATGAACATGTGTCCCAAGTTTAGCGAAAATATCTCTTTTCGCTCACAAGTTATAACCATTTTATAGCGCCACCAAGTGGCCAATTGTCATGATTTTTTTCACGTGACCTCAGAATGAGCTCATGAACATGTGTCCCAAGTTTTGCGAAAATATCTCTTTCCGTTCACAAGTTATAACCGTTTTATAGTGCCACCTAGTGGCCAATGGTTGCGATTTTTTTTCAAGTGATCTCAGACTGAGCTCAGGAAGACGTATCCCAAGTTTAGCAAAAAAATCTCTTTCCGTTCACAATTTATAACCGTTTTAGTAAAAGTGGCCCTGGTGCCATCAAATATTTTGGTTCCCCTTATCGATTGTTAATTGAAATTTAGAATTTTTTGGATGATTATTGATTGTCAGACTCCAGAGAATATTCTTGCAGTGGTTTGGTTCTGATCGGACCAAAAACCTAGAAGTTGTTCGCAAAAATAGGTTTTTCAAAAAAATGCAATTTACTCGAAATTGGCGCCTGAAGGGCGAACAAATCCGAGGCATGCACCTGGTCCGCCTCGAGCCAAGGATTCCAACGATATAAGACACTTGAGCCTACGCCTCACGGTTGATGAGTTATGAGCCGTTTCGTACTTTTGACCGCTGTAGCGCCCCCGTCAGGCCGATCGGGGCGGGCCTTGGTGACGCTGTAGGCGGTGTGAGTACTATCAGCCCCCAAAGTTTCAAGTCTCTACGACTTACGGTTTGGTCTGCCCGATCAGTTTTATGTCTGAATGTTGCATCATGGGAAAATTAACAATAACAATAGGGTTTCAGCACTTCGTGCTTGAACCCCTAATAAGTGGCTAAAAAAGGGCCACAAAAAGGCCTCTAAAAAAAAAACTATAGGGTCTAGGCACTTGCCGCTTGCGCTGCTGCGTTCCAAAAACTTTATCAAGCCTTTTAACATGTGCCTCGGAGAGGTAAAAGTATGTTTTTTGCCCTTTTAGCTCATTTATCATGGAAATGTGGTGAATTTTTTTTTTACCTTTTAAACTGTGACACCTCCACTGATGGCCCGATCTCCATAAAAGTTTGCACGCTTCTTTAGAATAATATGGCGCATGTGCTCAGCTAATTTGGTGAAGTTCTGCTCTTTTTTCCCCCATTTTTCAGTCATTTAAATGTCATTTTGCATAGGATAATACAGAGGCCTTCTCACCTTTATGACAGTTAAAGCGCCCCACCAATGGCCCGACGTCCGTGAAAGTTTCCAAGCTTCTTTAGGATCACGTGACGCATGCGCATGCCCGATTTTGTGAGGTTGTATGCAAATCAGACAGCAAGATGGCCGCTTTCAGCCATTTCATGGGATTTGCCATAGAAATGCATCATTTTGACACCCTTTTAACAGTTATAGCGCCACCAAGTGGCCAGTCGCCACGTCCTTTTTCACGCGACCACAGAATGAGCTCGTACATACGTGTGCTGAGTTTGGTGCAAAAATCTCGTTCCGTTCACGAGTTATAGCCAATTAAGCAAAATGGGCTCCTCCCACTTCAGACGTTTTGGCGGCCCTTAGGGACCGTGAGCCCAAATTTTCACTTTTTTTTGATAATTATTGACATTCGGACTCCAGAGAATCTTGCTGCACTGGTTTGGTTCCGGTCGGGCCAAAAACCTAGGACTAGTTCGCGAAAGTAGGTTTTGTGAAAAACCCCAAATACCCGAAAATTTTCCCGGGTGACGAGCAAATCCGAGGCATGCACCTGGTCCGGCTCGAGCCAAGGAATCCAACGATATAAGACACTTGAGCCTACGCCTCACGGTTGATGAGTTATGAGCCGTTTCGTACTTTTGACCGCTGTAGCGCCCCCGTCAGGCCGATCGGGGCGGGCCTTGGTGACGCTTTAGGCGGTGTGAGTACTATCAGCCCCCAAAGTTTCAAGTCTCTACGACTTACGGTTTGGTCTGCCCGATCAGTTTTATGTCTGAATGTTGCATCATGGGAAAATTAACAATAACAATAGGGTTTCAGCACTTCGTGCTTGAACCCCTAATAAGTGGCTAAAAAAGGGCCACAAAAAGGCCTCTAAAAAAAAAACTATAGGGTCTAGGCACTTGCCGTTTGCGCTGCTGCGTTCCAAAAACTTTATCAAGCCTTTTAACATGTGCCTCGGAGAGGAAAAAGTATGTTTTTTGCCCTTTTAGCTCATTTATCATGGAAATGTGGTGAATTTTTTTTTTACCTTTTAAACTGTGACACCTCCACTGATGGCCCGATCTCCATAAAAGTTTGCACGCTTCTTTAGAATAATATGGCGCATGTGCTCAGCTAATTTGGTGAAGTTCTGCTCTTTTTTCCCCCATTTTTCAGTCATTTAAATGTCATTTTGCATAGGATAATACAGAGGCCTTCTCACCTTTATGACAGTTAAAGCGCCCCACCAATGGCCCGACGTCCGTGAAAGTTTCCAAGCTTCTTTAGGATCACGTGACGCATGCGCATGCCCGATTTTGTGAGGTTGTATGCAAATCAGACAGCAAGATGGCCGCTTTCAGCCATTTCATGGGATTTGCCATAGAAATGCATCATTTTGACACCCTTTTAACAGTTATAGCGCCACCAAGTGGCCAGTCGCCACGTCCTTTTTCACGCGACCACAGAATGAGCTCGTACATACGTGTGCTGAGTTTGGTGCAAAAATCTCGTTCCGTTCACGAGTTATAGCCAATTAAGCAAAATGGGCTCCTCCCACTTCAGACGTTTTGGCGGCCCTTAGGGACCGTGAGCCCAAATTTTCACTTTTTTTTGATAATTATTGACATTCGGACTCCAGAGAATCTTGCTGCACTGGTTTGGTTCCGGTCGGGCCAAAAACCTAGGACTAGTTCGCGAAAGTAGGTTTTGTGAAAAACCCCAAATACCCGAAAATTTTCCCAGGGTGACGAGCAAATCCGAGGCATGCACCTGGTCCGCCTCGAGCCAAGGAATCCAACGATATAAGACACTTGAGCCTACGCCTCACGGTTGATGAGTTATGAGCCGTTTCGTACTTTTGACCGCTGTAGCGCCCCCGTCAGGCCGATCGGGGCGGGCCTTGGTGACGCTGTAGGCGGTGTGAGTACTATCAGCCCCCAAAGTTTCAAGTCTCTACGACTTACGGTTTGGTCTGCCCGATCAGTTTTATGTCTGAATGTTGCATCATGGGAAAATTAACAATAACAATAGGGTTTCAGCACTTCGTGCTTGAACCCCTAATAAGTGGCTAAAAAAGGGCCACAAAAAGGCCTCTAAAAAAAAAACTATAGGGTCTAGGCACTTGCCGCTTGCGCTGCTGCGTTCCAAAAACTTTATCAAGCCTTTTAACATGTGCCTCGGAGAGGAAAAAGTATGTTTTTTGCCCTTTTAGCTCATTTATCATGGAAATGTGGTGAATTTTTTTTTTACCTTTTAAACTGTGACACCTCCACTGATGGCCCGATCTCCATAAAAGTTTGCACGCTTCTTTAGAATAATATGGCGCATGTGCTCAGCTAATTTGGTGAAGTTCTGCTCTTTTTTCCCCCATTTTTCAGTCATTTAAATGTCATTTTGCATAGGATAATACAGAGGCCTTCTCACCTTTATGACAGTTAAAGCGCCCCACCAATGGCCCGACGTCCGTGAAAGTTTCCAAGCTTCTTTAGGATCACGTGACGCATGCGCATGCCCGATTTTGTGAGGTTGTATGCAAATCAGACAGCAAGATGGCCGCTTTCAGCCATTTCATGGGATTTGCCATAGAAATGCATCATTTTGACACCCTTTTAACAGTTATAGCGCCACCAAGTGGCCAGTCGCCACGTCCTTTTTCACGCGACCACAGAATGAGCTCGTACATACGTGTGCTGAGTTTGGTGCAAAAATCTCGTTCCGTTCACGAGTTATAGCCAATTAAGCAAAATGGGCTCCTCCCACTTCAGACGTTTTGGCGGCCCTTAGGGACCGTGAGCCCAAATTTTCACTTTTTTTTGATAATTATTGACATTCGGACTCCAGAGAATCTTGCTGCACTGGTTTGGTTCCGGTCAGGCCAAAAACCTAGGACTAGTTCGCGAAAGTAGGTTTTGTGAAAAACCCCAAATACCCGAAAATTTTCCCAGGGTGACGAGCAAATCCGAGGCATGCACCTGGTCCGCCTCGAGCCAAGGAATCCAACGATATAAGACACTTGAGCCTACGCCTCACGGTTGATGAGTTATGAGCCGTTTCGTACTTTTGACCGCTGTAGCGCCCCCGTCAGGCCGATCGGGGCGGGCCTTGGTGACGCTGTAGGCGGTGTGAGTACTATCAGCCCCCAAAGTTTCAAGTCTCTACGACTTACGGTTTGGTCTGCCCGATCAGTTTTATGTCTGAATGTTGCATCATGGGAAAATTAACAATAACAATAGGGTTTCAGCACTTCGTGCTTGAACCCCTAATTAAAGCTGCAAGCAGCATTTATCGGGGTTCAAGCATTTAAGGCCTTTAAGTAGAAAAGCATCAAAAGTTATTAAGTTTTATTTAGCAAGCATGTAAGCACTGACATAATAGATGGAAAGGACCATTTACAGCCAATACAGGCAATGTACCATAGGAAATATATGGTTTTAAAGCTTTTTATAGCAGTTATAGTGCCATCTATGGACCGATCTCCATAAAATTGTTTACTGTGACCTCAAATTGAACCCATACACATGTGTACTGAGTTTGGTGAAGATATCTCATTTACTTCTTGAGTTATAGCCATTTTAGTAAAATAGGCTCCTCCCACAATAATTTACCACATTCTATTATTATTTACTATGATTCTAGCATGATTGACATAGTTTACCATGATTTTATCTTAGTTTACCTTGATTTACCATATTCTAGCATGATTTACCATGATATACTACATTCTAGTATGATTTACCATTGTTTACTGTGATTCTAGCATGGTTTACCATAGTTTATCATGATTTATCATAGTTTACCATGATTTACCCTGTTCTAGCATGATTTACCATGATATACCACATTCTAACATGATTTACCATAGTTTATCATGGTTTACCATGATTTACCCTGTTCTAGCATAGTTTACCATGATTTACCACGTTCTAGAATGATTTGCCAGGATTCTAGCATGGTTTACCTTGATACACCACATTATAGTATTATTTACTATGATTTACCATGTTTCTAGCAATTATGTGAAGTGTCAGTGCAAATGAAGTGATAAACACTGACAAAATCTGATTGTGTTATAATAGTTATTGTTATATAAGTGATTTTTAGAGTGATTTTAGTAGAATGGCCAGCAGAGGGCAGAAGAAGACTATTATTGGCTCACTTTCACTTTAAACTTCATGATTTTCACCTGTTTTCTGGACTAAAGCAAACCAGTTTTTCCATGTTAACTCTATAATGCATGCTTACACACACACACACACACACACACACACACACACACACACAGAGAAATAAACATACACAAATACAAATATGTTTTTAATGTTTTGGAATATGTTATTGAGAAAATATATTTATTGGTGTATTAGAATTCCTTTGTGATCTAATAATATAAAAAAGAAAAGAAAAAAAAGAAAAAAAGATTGCTTTTTAAAGCATTTGTTTGTTTCCCAATACTAAAAACTAATGAAAAGATAATATGCAATACTGCTGCTCCCTCTAGTGGACAGTGGTATTACAGCTTCCATCTTACAGTTGAAGTGCTTGGTTTTTCACTTATATCTCGGGAACCAGAAGGCGAAAAATTCTGAAACTCAGAGCATAGATAGTGCTTGAGGAGCCCTGTTGAATGAGACCATCAATGATTTACTATGATTTACCATGTTTCTAGCGTGATTTACCACATTACTAGCAATTATGTGAAGTGTCAGTGCAAATGAAGTGATAAACACTGACAAAATATGATTGTGTTATAATAGTTATTGTAATATAAGTGTTTTCCATGTTAACTCAATAATGCATGCTTACACACACACACACACACACACACACACACACACACACACACACACACACACACACACAAATACAAATATGTTTTCAATGTCTTTAGGATGTGTTATTGTGAAAAAATATTTTAATGGTCTAACCATTTCATATATTTCATTGTGATCTATATTATCAGTCCAATAATAATTTAAAAAAAATTGCTTTAACCATTTGTTTGTTGGCCAAAGCTGAAAGCTGATAAAAAGATTAATACTATGTCTAATACTGCTGCTCCCTCTAGTTGACAACAGTGGAATTACAGCCTACATCTTACAGTTGAAGTGTTTGAATGAATGAATGGGAATTTGGTTTTTCACTTATATCTCGGGAACCAGAAGGCGAAAAATTCTGAAATTCAGAGCATAGATAGTTCTTGAGGAGCCCTGTTGAATGAGACCATCGCGGTGTTTTTGGGCGATTGGAGCCCGGAATTATGACCGTTCAAAGGCATATCTATTGGGGCTTTTATCTCTGTAATGCCCAGGGCAAATTACACCACATTTGAATCGAAGCTAGCCTAGAACGGGCCCTTTCCAACGAGCTCTCACACAAGGTTCGGGGTGGTCTGGGTCGGGAGTTTCGGCCGTTCAAAATCGGGGGTCCCACGAATTTGCGATTCGTGGGGGGCGCGCTCCCGAGGCCCGCGACGACACGTTTCGATCAAGAGCCCGGAGAGGACCTTACCATCAAAATTTGAGCGCGCAACGACTTTCCGTTTTCGAGTTATGAATGAATTTGTATTCGGGGGCGTGGCTTAAATGCCGTTTTACTTTCGTTTTCATGTTAAATGTTAAAATAATGATTTTATAAAGTCTATTCCCTAATATTGTTATATAATTCATATTTAGACTTTATAAAAGTTTAAATATGAATTATATAACAATATTAGGGAGTAGTATGATGAAATGACAGCAGGGGGCAGTAAAATACCACTTATTGGCTTAATATGGTATTCATTTTAAGGCTACATATTGAAATGACCCTATTATAGCTATCCAAATGAAGTAGTTCAACTTTTTCTGACAATTATTGATCTAGTGAGTCCAGAGAATTGTATTGCACTGGTTTTTAACATTATTTTATAAACATTATATGATCATAGGATGGAAAACACAATTTACAGCCAATACAGGCAATTTACCATAGGAAATATATGGTTTTAAAGCTTTTTAACAGTTATAGTGCCAACTATGGTCCGATCTTCATAAAAATTTCCATGCTTCTTTAGCATGTTATGTCACATATGCTCATCAATTTTTGTGAAGTTCTGAGTTTTCATTTAGGATTTATAGGCTTTTTAGTGTATTTTGCCACGCCCATTTTCTAAATGACCCTATTACAGCCATCCAAATGCAAAAGTTCAACTTTTTTTCGATAATTATTGATCTAGAGAGTCCAGAGAATTGCCCTAGACTGGTCTGGTTCCGATCGGGCCAAAAACCAGGGACTAGTTCGCAAAAGTAGGTTTTTAACATGTTTGCTAATATTTAATGAATGGTTTGATTGACAGTAGTGGTTCTTGAGGCAAAGTTGTTCAGCATGAGCAGATCTATCAAATGATAGGCATAATGTGACAATAAGTTTAACACCACGTGATTACAGAGCCATAAAACTCGTTAGCGCCAACTAGTGGCCGATTTCTTTCAAAATTCTTACAGACCTCTAGGGCCATGAGTTGAACATGCCCATCGAGTTTTGTTCCGATCGGCCTCCGTTAACCTTGTCTAATAGGTGCTCAAACTTCATTGGCCGATGGCGGCCATGTTTTTTGAGATACACCAATGTCCTCATAGACATACATGGCACCTTGGACCAAGACACTGCATACCAATTTTCAAGTCAATCGGACTAACGGTCAGGTGGTTATAGCCTGTTTTATGTTTTTTTCATATTATAGCGCCACCATGTGGCCAATCACCGCGATTTTTTTACTGTGACCTCAGATTGACCTCTTACACAAGTGAACCGAGTTTGGTAAATATACCTCATTTACTTCTGGAGTTATAGCCGTTTTAGTAAAATAGGCTCCTCCCACAACATACATTTTGGCGCCCCTTAGCGACCTTGAATCGAAATTTCAACTTTTTTTCGATAATTATTGATCTTCAGACTCCAGAGAACATTTCTGCACTGGTTTGGTTCCGATCGGGCGAAAAACCACAGACTAGTTCGCAAAAGTAGGTTTTTGACAAAATTCAAAATGGCGGAAAATCTTTCATGGCGGAAATGAAATCGGAGATATACGTTTTGTTCGTCAGCCGTCCAGCTTTCCAATGATATAAGACACTTGAGTCTACGACTTACGGTCTAGGAGTTATGAGCTGTTTCGCGCTTTTGGTCGCTATAGCGCCACCTATGGGCCAATCGGGTTCATAATCTCTGAACCTCTCCTCGATTTTTGTACTACCATCTGGCAAAGTTTCAATGCTCTAGCCCTTACGGTTTGGGCTGCACGATGCGTTTTAGCGGAGAAGAATAATAATAATAATTAAAGCTGCAAGCAGCATTTAGCGGGGTTCAAGCAATCAAGGCCTTTAAGCACAAAAGCATCAAAAGTTATTACGTTTTATTTAGCAAGCATGACATAATAGACGGAAAAGACCATTTACAGCCAATACAGGTAGTTTACCATGGGAAATATATGGTTTTAAAGCTTTTTAACAGTTATAGTGCCACCTATGGTCCGATCTCCATAAAAATGTCCATGCTTCTTTAGCATATTATGTCACATATGCTCATCAATTTTTGTGAAGTTCTGAGTTTTTATTAAGGATTTATAGGCTTTTTAGTGTATTTTGCCACGCCCATTTTCTAAATGACCCTATTACAGCCATTCAAATGCAAAAGTTCAACTTTTTTTCGATAATTATTGATCTAGAGAGTCCAGAGAATTGCCCTAGACTGGTCTGGTTCTGATCGGGCGAAAAACCAGGGACTAGTTCGCAAAAGTAGGTTTTTAACATGTTTGTGAATATTTAATGAACGGTTTGATTGACAGCAGTGGCTCTTGAGGCAAAGTTGTTCAGCATGAGCAGATCTATCAAATGATATGCATATTGTGTTGATGTGTGCAACACCACGTGATTACAGAGGGCGTAAACCTTGTTAGCGCCAACTAGTGGTCGATTTCTTTCAAAATTCTTACAGACCTCTAGGGCCATGAGTCGAACATGCCCACTGAGTTTTGTTTCAATCAGCCACCGTTAACCTTGTCTAATAGGTGCTCAAACTTCATTGGCCGATGGCGGCCATGTTTTTTGAGATACACCAATGTCCTCATAGACATACATGACACCTTGGACCAAGACACTGCATACCAATTTTCAAGTCAATCGGACTAACGGTCAGGTGGTTATAGCCTGTTTTATGTTTTTTTCATGTTATAGCGCCACCATGTGACCAATCGCCGCAATTTTTTTACTGTGACCTCAGATTGACCTCTTACACATGTGTACCGAGTTTGGTGAAAATATCTCATTTCGTTCACGAGTTATAGCCATTTTAGTAAAATGAGCTCCGCCTCCTGCAAACGTTTTGACGCCCCTTAGCAACCATGGATCGAAATTTCAACTTTTTTTCGATAATTATTGATCTTCAGACTCCAGAGAACATGTATGCACTTTTTTGGTTCCGATCAGGCAAAAAACCAGGGACTAGTTCGCAAAAGTAGGTTTTGGACAAAATTCAAAATGGCGGAAAATTTTTCCAGGCGGAAATGAAATCGGAGATATACATTTTGTCCGTCTTGAGCCAAGGATTACAGTGATATAAGATACTTGAGTCTATGACAAACGGTCTAGGAGTTATGGCTGATTTCATACTTTTGCTTGCTGTAGCGCCACCTATTGGCCAATCGTTGTCATACTTTGATAGGTTCTCCCCAAATTGAGGACTACCATTTGGCTGAGTTTCAAGTCTCCAGCATTTACGGTTTGGGCTGCACGATGCGTTTTAGGGGAAAATAATAATAATAAAAATCCTTACAATAACAATAGGTGTTCAGCACTTCGTGCTTGAACCCCTAATAATAAAAATCTTTACAAATACAATAGGTGTTCAGCACTTCGTGCTTGAACCCCTAAAAATCCTTACAATTACAATAGGGTTTCAGCACTTCGTGCTTGAACCCCTAATAATAAAAATCAGTACAATTACAATAGGGTTTCAGCACTTCGTGCTTGAACCCCTAATAAAAATTGTCCGATCTTCACGAAACTTGGCATGCTTCTTCACCATGTTAGGACACATATGCTCATCGATTTTTGTGAAGTTTGGGGTTTTCCCTTAGGTTGTATAGGCTTTTGAGTGTTTTTTTGTCCCTCCCCTTTCCTAAATGAGCCTGTTACAGCCAGGCAAATGCAAAAGTTCAACTTTTTTTTGATAATTATTTATCTAGAGAGTCCAGAGAATTGTCCTAGACTGGTCTGGTTCCAATTGGACCAAAAACCAGGGACTAGTTCGCCAAAGTAGGCTTTGGACAAAAGTGGCCATATAAATTTTTTTGACATTTTTGGCAACCAATTGATGACATTGATGACGCAATGTCCGCGAGTAAGCTACCATGAATAGGGCAGGATATGATCATACACAGCATATAAGAGATGAGATGACTAACAAAATCAGGAGGAGCCTACACTCACCAAAAAACAAAAAAACACTGGTGACAGCGCACCATAACACATTGTTAGGCCTAGGTCCAAATACATAAAAAAGATGCTCTCTTACATTATAGCGGGATTTTCCGGGCTTTCCTATGTGCAACTGCAAAGTTGTCGATTAGATCAGGATTGTGCGCACGGGCATTCTCAATTGACCATTTGCAGGGAGTTTGATTGACAGGCGATCTGACTAATCATAATCCGCCATTTTGTCCCACAAAGCAGTCAGGAGAGTTAGTAGATTAACATTGGAGGATTTAAATTTGAAAAACAAAGTGTACTGACGTCTTAGCACTTTAAAACAACATTCCTTTTATGTTCATTCATGTTTATTTTAATGCTATAAATTAACTAGAAGGAAGAGATGATTGGTTCACGAGCAGCTTTAACTGAGCCTCGAGTCTACAGCGATCTGTCAGACACATTAAAGAGTCACAAAACAGTATTTATTGTTTAAATGTCTCTAAAAAGTGACTACATTTGAAAGGTGAGACTTTTGCCGCTTTTCCATTACCAGTACCAGCTCAACTCGACTCGACTCGACTCGGCTCGCTTTTCGCTCCGTTTTCCATTGCTGATAGTACCTCCACAATAGTACCTGGTCGTCATAGCGACGCAGCAGGAAACTGCTGTGACTTAGGCCGTTTCTCAATATGCGTTCTTGTCTGTACTTGTGTTCTTGTGAACTTGTGAAACGTCATCATTCGCTGCCCAAGTACTGTCCCAATACACAAGTTTGCATTTTGGCAAGAACGGTTAAAAATCCCGGAAGTGTTCTTGACACGCCCATTTTACAGAGGATGCAGCGGTTGGTAACTTGTGTGAACTTGACGGCAGAAATATCCCAGCATTCATTTCGGCATTCGAGGAAGGAGTTATGTTTGGGTTATTTAAACCCGTTATTTAACCCGTTTAAACCGTTATTTAAATCGCGTTATGTTTGGGTACTGCAGACGGCGTCTGTGCGGGGGTATTATTGCGCAATACCAGCAAGAACACATCGTCTCAAACTGTCAACAGCGTTCTGTGTGCTCGTCACCTTGTGAGTTCATTCTTCCAAGAACAACTAGCAAGAGCGTTCTCCCCAAGAACACAAGTCCGTTCTTTGCATTCTTGGTGTTGAGAAACAGCCATTATCTTCTACGCGAGATACATCCGCTACAGGACAAAGGAGGAAATCGAGTGTATGCTGTTTTTGGATGTTTTTGTTTTTGCTGTTTTTTATTCAGGATACTCCGTCTGGCGCGTGCAATGATGACGCAGTGAATAGTGACGATTCTCTCTGACCAGTCAGCAGTCTGCCGTGTTTTCACGTCACATTTTAGTATCGCCTCAGCTCGCCCCAGCTCGCTCAGAACCTCGCCGGAGGTGGTACGAAAAAAAGTACACTGTTACACTGTGTAGTGGAAAAGCGCCATTTGTTTCATATCAAAAGTACTTGTCTGTCTTTTGCGCGCAGTCTCCTCTCTGATCCGCAATGTATTTTTCACTGCGTGAGAACTTGGTGTGGTGTGAGAGTGGCGTCGCTTGTCAGACATAGCAACAGTAACTAAAGTGGGCGGGTCTTTGCGAATGGTCATTGACAGTATGGGCGGGGATTCGCCAGTCCCAATTCAAAACAAATTTCATCACAATCCATCATTGTTCGTTTCAAACATGTGAGAGCATCAAAATGATCCATGGGTGAAATTGATTGGATTTAATTCATTTTTTTGTCAGTTCCTATCATAATTTTAACATTTTGGCGTTATTGTTTAGCTATTTACCTATGTTTTCAAATTTCCTTAGTTTTTTTGTTGTTGTCTCGATCGGACTAACGGCTTTGAAGATAAACACAATTTTTTAAAGCTCTAAATGACACTTACAAAAACCATAAGGCGAAACCTGGCATGTTTGGTATTGTTGGACTCGGCAAGGATTCAGGAGTCTTAGGAGGTCACTCCTGTGAAAAAACACTGGCATTGTGTCAATGACGTATACTGAGTTTTTTGAGATACACCAATGTTCTCATAGACTATCATGGCACCCTGGACAAAGACACTGCGTGCCAATTTTCAGTAGACTAACAGTTGGGTGCGCTTATAGGTATTTTCATGATTTTTTTCACTGTTATAGCGCCAACAATTGGCCAATTGTCACGATTTTTTTCAAGTCAACTCAGATTGAGCTTATGAACATGTGTCCCAAGTTTAGCGAAAATATCTCTTTCCGCTCACAAGTTATAACCATTTTATAGTGCCACCAAGTGGACAATTGTCATGATTTTTTTTCACATGACCTCAGAATGAGCTCATGAACATGTGTCCCAAGTTTTGCGAAAATATCTCTTTCCGTTCAGAAGTTATAACCGTTTTATAGTGCCACCAAGTGGCCAATTGTTGCGATTTTTTTCAAGTGATCTCAGATTGAGCTCAGGAAGATGTGCCCCAAGTTTAGCAAAAAAATCTCTTTCCGTTCACAATTTATAACCGTTTTAGTAAAAGTGGCCCTGGTGCCATCAAATATTTTGGTTCCCCTTATCGACCGTTAATTGAAATTTTGAATTGTTTGGATGATTATTGATTGTCAGACTCCAGAGAATATTCCTGCAGTGGTTTGGTTCCGATCGGGCCAAAAACCTAGGAGAAGTTCGCAAAAATAGGTTTTTCAAAAAAATGCAATTTACTCGAAATTGGCGCCTGAAGGGCGAGCAAATCGGAGATAGCCATTTTGTCCGCCTTGAGCCAAGGATTCCAACGATATAAGACACTTGATCCTGGGACAAACGGTCTAAGAGTTGTGAGCGATTTAGTACTTTTGGTTGCTGTAGCGCCACCTATGGGCCAATTGGGGTCATACTCTGATAGGTTGTCCCCAAATTGAGGCCTACCATCTGGCCAGGTTTCACGTCTCTAGGCCTTACGGTTTGTCCTGCACGATGCGTTTTACGAATCCTTACAATTACAATAGGGTTTCAGCATTTCATGCTTGAACCCCTAATAATAAAAATCCTTACAATAACAATAGGGTTTCAGCATTTCATGCTTGAACCCCTAATAAGAAGAGACGTTTTTGCCAGTTATAGCGCCACCTATTGTCCGATCTTCACGAAACTTGGCATGCTTCTTCACCATGTTAGGACACATATGTCCATCGATTTTTGTGAAGTTTGGTGTTTTCCCTTAGGTTGTATAGGCTTTTGAGTGTTTTTTGTCCCTCCACTTTCCTAAATGACCCTGTTACAGCCAGGCAAATGCAAAAGTTCAACTTTTTTTTGATAATTATTTATCTAGAGAGTCCAGAGAATTGTCCTAGACTGGTCTTGTTCTGATTGGACCAAAAACCTAGGACTAGTTCGCAAAAGTATGTTTTTAACATATTTGCAAATAATTAATGAACGGTTTGATTGACAGCAATGGTTCTTGAGGCAAAGTTGTTCAGCATGAGCAGATCTATCAAATGATATGCATATTGTGTGGATGTGTGCAACACCACGTGATTACAAAGCCATAAAACTCATAAAACAATTGGACTTCGTTAACCTTGTTTAATAGGTGCTCAAACCTCATTTGCCAATGGCGGCCATTTTTTTCGAGATATGCCAATATCCTTTTAGACATACATGGCCTCTTGGCCCAAGACACTGCATACCAAATTTCAAGTCATTCGGAAAAACGGTCAGGTGTTTATACGTTTTTTTTTGTTTATAGCGCCACCATGTGGCCAATCGATGCAATTTTTTTACTGTGACCTCAGATTGACCTCCTACACATGTGTACCAAGTTTGGTGAAGTTTAATAAATTAATTCTTGAGTTATAGCCATTTTAGTAAAATAGGCTCCTCCCACAACGTTCATTTTGCACCCCCTAGCGACCATGAATCAAAATTTCGACTTTTTTTTGTTAATTATTGATTGTCAGACTCCAGAGAACAATTCTGCACTGGTTTGGTTCCGATCGGACAAAAAACCTAGGACTAGTTCGCAAAAGTAGGTTTTTGACAAAATTCAAAATGGCGGAAAATCTATCATGACGGAAATGAAATCGGAGATATACGTTTTGTTCGTCAGGCGTCCAGCTTTCCAATGATATAAGACACTTGAGTCTACGACTTACGGTCTATGAGTTATGAGCTGTTTCGCGCTTTTGGTTGCTATAGCGCCACCTATGGGCCAATCGGGGTCATAATTTGATAACCTCTCCTCGATTTTTGTACTACCATCTGGCAAAGTGTCAATGCTCTAGCCCTTACGGTTTGGGCTGCACGATGCGTTTTACGGCAGAAGAATAATAATAATAATAATAATTAAAGCTGCAAGCAGCATTTATCGGGGTTCAAGCAGTTAAGGCCTTTAAGGACTTTAAGCACAAAAGCATCAAAAGTTGTTAAGTTTTACACCACGTGATTACAGAGCCATAAAACTCATTAGCGCCAACTAGTGGCCGATTTCTTTCAAAACTCTTACAGACCTCTAGGGCCATGAGTCAAACATGCCCATCGAGTTTCGTTCCGATTGGCCTCCGTTAACCTTGTCTAATAGGTGCTCAAATTTCATTGGTCGATGGCGGCCATGTTTTTCGAGATACGCCAACGTCCTCATAGACATACATGGCACCTTGGACCAAGACACTGCATACCAATTTTCAAGTCAATTGGACTAACGGTCAGGTGGTTATAGCCTGTTTTATGTTTGGAACATGTTTTGTTCCTCGCGGAGTACCTCTGGAATGCTTCTGCGGAGGTTTATTGTTTTATCCGCAGCAATAAAGTTTGTCAGCGTCTAAATGGATCGCGCTCTGGATCACTAACAGGAATTATTCTCGTCATGTATACACTTAACTTGATGAAAAGCGGGATTGACGCACTGCAAGCAGAGAGATGATTTCTGGCTGCCTCCGCAAAAATTGTCTTCGGCGGACAGCCCGCTGTCTTTGGAACGATTTTTTTCAAACAAAACCAAAGGTTAAAAAAAAAAAAAGAACAAATGTGAAGCGAGCAATTCTATCCATTTTGACGCCTTTTCATTCATAGCGGTTACCAAGCAACACGATTACGCACCAGCTGCAACTTGATGACACAAGCATACTGCGGTTCGGATACAAATAATATGTGAACACAAGTCCATCGGGGGCAGGGGGGGAGCAATCGAACTCGGGTTAGGAACAGGCAATCGAACCAAGTGTGAAAGCGCCCTTAGTCTAGTTTTAGTCAATGAAAATTGTATTTTAGTCTCTTTTTAGAAATGCAATTCTATTTAACCCAGTGAATATAGTGTATCACTATGGAAAAATAGCGAAAATAGTGAACAGAAAAGTAACACTCGTCTCATTCGTGGAGGTTGAAAAACAAGTTCTTTCTGACATCCAAGATTTACTGTATTAATTTAAATGCAAAAGAAAAGGCATGAGAGTTGGTTGTTTTTGTCAATTTTAAGTTTTAATTTAAAATATTTGTCATTTTAATATAACTATATGGCTAAATATTTTACCACTTGCTAATAAATCTAGATAGAAGTAGTGCATTGAATACATTGTTTAAATTGTGCTTAAAAGTGAATTACGACCATTAAAGAGTATGTGTGTACAAAGAGAATCGTAATGCTGACAAAACTTTTTTTAAATAAAAGTATTTGATAACTTCTGGATTTGAAATAAAAATAGTGAGTATGTGTTTGTGGTTCAGCCGTGGATCAGTTACGCACTGCAAACGCAGCATATGTGAAAGCACTATAGCGAGTGCTGCTCCTGCACCGCATATGCACTGCACACGGAGTATGGGCCCTATCTTGCACCCAGCGCAATTGACTTTGTACACCGACGCATGTATCATTCCTATTTTGCACCCGCGCACAGCGGACTTTTCCCTCCACAGACGCACGTCGGTTAACTAAGAAATACACTTGCGCTCCCGGGGGCGGTTCAGCGCAAAGAGGAGGCGTGTTCCGGCGCAAACGTTCCCTCATGCTATTTTGCACGTTTAGAAAACAATTCCGCCACTAACTGAAAAAATCTAGTTTAAAGTCAGTGGCGCGTTGCACATGTTATTCTTATGCTATTTTAAGGGCGCATGCTTGGCCATAATCAATGTAGCGTGTGCACAACGCACATACACTTTGATTCTCTCACACAGAAGCAGCCGTTTTCATTTTTGCAAATCATACATTACGATAGATAGATAGATAGATATAGATAGATAGAGATAGATAGATAGATAGATAGATAGATAGATAGATAGATAGATAGATAGATAAATTATAAAAGCATACTTCTAGTTTACACATTTACCCAAATTATCATACGCCTGTTTAATCGAAGTTAATTTGGGTGTGTTTCTCCATCCCCAATGTCACTTCTCTGTGTTTTACGGCCCTGACGAGAACGTCGGTCTCCTCGGCTGTGAACCGCTGCTGGCGCGCGTCTGGCAAATCCACCGTTATAATAGGAATCCGCTATAGAATAAGCGTGTCTGCTCTTAAAGGGAATGTGAGATGACGCTCTGATTGGTTTATTTCACGTTACGCCCAAACCACACCTATGAGTAATGAAGCTACTGCAGACCAACCCATTTTAGATTTGCGTTGAGCGCAAGAGTAATTTATCCCGCCGGTATAATAGCAACAGCGCCCAAGACCCGGCCACAAAGTTACTTGCGTTTCGCGCTTGATACTTGCGTTTCAGATCGTTAAAATCGGGCCCTATGTGTGAAACGGGCGTCAGACTTAACTTTGTTTGTTGTCGTTTACGCTAACTCACCGCAGCTGCATCTTCTAAATAATGCCGCGAGTGGGGCTTGAGGAAGTGACGTCGTCTGCGCAGTGCGCCCTGATGCAGCCCCTGAAGTGAGACACGGGAAACAGAAATACTGCAAAATAATAATAATAATAATAATAATGTGACTAAACGAGACGAAATAGCGTCATAACATTTCATCTCGTTTTGGTCAACGAAAATGAAGAGACATTTTAACATAGTTTTTATTTTGTAAAACCACATTTAGTCTCGTTTTTATTCGTCAACAATATTGCATTATACATTTAATTATAGTTATTGTCACATGACCACCATTTACGTTGCGTCTCGTTTTCGTCACGTGGTTCGTTGACGACAATATTTAGTTATAATTTTTGTTGACGAAAGAAATACTAGTAATCCGATATCGGATTTGACTCAAAAGACAATGTGATTCATCATTCCTTCCAATTAACCACCTTATCTTTGTATAGTAAAATAGTATGTTCAACAACATGAATAACGACGTAGCTGACCAGAGTTCGTGAATCAAATGATTCAGTTTAAAGAGTTGTTCAGACTTCTCTCGATCAGTTGAAGTCTCTCCATTTCAGATGTAAAAATAAATAAATTTATTTCACAAATTAAAAGTCCTGTGAGTCCGAAAAACAAAAGAAAATTGTAATTATCCTACCAGTTGATGGTTTCAAATTATGGTTCAAAGTGGAAACCGGTCCATGGGCACTGGTCAGCTAGCCATTTGTGCATATTTAATTGTATTCAATAGGCAGGCGATTCACCTCCACAGGATTATTTATGGCACAAAACAGGATCTCACTTGCCGATCACGTTCACATAGGAAAAAAAACAGAACAAGAAAACGCAGCCTTGGAAAACACAAGGCAAACGTACAATAATTCATTTCTGATTCAACATTTCAGTAACAAATCATATACATGCGCAGTTCAAATGACACATTAATCGAACTTTTCGACAGTTACTTAACACAGACACTCATTAATCACTCAATGGGTCTCATTCATGAAATCGTAAATATACGAGTAAATATGTGAGTGATTTGCGCGTAAAGGCGACATTCCCGAAAATTCTTCTCCTGATTCAGAAATACTTCGTAAACGTCAGATGTGATAGTGAAGTGTGTGTGTGTGTGTGTGTGTGTGTGTGTGTGTGTGTGTGTTAATGAATTCCAATCAGTTGTAAATGGGACGCGTGTGCACGCTCATTCTCTAAATTACCATAAATCCCGCCCATTAAAACCGACTGAAAACTATAGGCTATATGGGCATCATATTATGACACCAAACGAAGGATTTCAACTTGTCTTCTCAAAAACGAATGAAGAAGAGAAATTTCTCAGATGCAGAAATTGAAGTTTATTATCAGAAGTTCATTCAAAACGCCACATTTTGTTTTCAAGCGTACATAGTGGCGTATCAGGCCTAAAAAAAAGGAAGCTTGGCAGCATAGATGCAGTTAATGGAGTTTCATCTGTTAATCGAACAGTCCTAGAAGTGAAAAGAAAATGGTTTGACATGAAGCTTGACTGCATTATTTGTGACTTGCGGACTTGTAAAAGAATAAACAGCTTGAATAAAAAAATTAAATAAAAAAAACTTGCAGACTTTTGTTCCGTTTGCAGATGGCTCTCGTAATTACTGGCTGTCGTAATAAAAGTAAAAAGAAAAAACGTATGTAATTACTATATATAATATTTGGTAACACTTTACAATACGGGTGCACTAATAACCATTAATTCATGCTTAACTAATGCACAGATAATCATGTGTTAATGTATGACTCATGAAGAACTAAACCATTAATTAATGATTACTGCATCATGAAGATTCTAAATGATTAATATAAAGTAATATATGAATTGTTATTAATTAAATGTGTCATAATGTATTAATTCATTAATAACTTATTTTATTAACTAAAAGTCTAAATCAATGCGTTACTTACCACAATTGGTCAAGGCAATGTACTTCAACTTCCAGTTGTCTGCTTTAATTAATCATTAACTAATGATTTGCAAATGCATCATTATGTTATGACTTTACTTGTTGAGGCACATGACTATTAACTAATTGTTAAGTAATATGCCATTTTGGTTTTGACATCCACACTAAGCCATGGATTTCAATTTCCAACCATGTACAACCAAGATTTCACTGAGTCCGATGAACTTTGTTGTTCATGGCACAGGACTATGTCAGGTTAACATACACTGAGAACATGCGGTCGAGCGCTGCTAGTTCATAACACTGTGTCTAGACTGGACAAAGACAATAGAACGTCCATTATAGTCAGTGATACTACACTGGATGCGTCGCGACACTACACGACAAAACCCAGTCAGTAAACCGATGCCACACTCTATTACTGACGTACTCAGAGCTCTTGTGCTAGTTCTGTTACGAAGGACTAATGGACTTGCGATGGTCTGTCATGTCCAGGTGTAGACAGCTGGTCTCGTCCAGTTTAAACACAGTGTAACAGCTTCAGGAGTTCAGATTCTGGTGTGCTGATATTTGTGTGCAGCCCAACTCACCCCATCTTTCAAACACGTTCACCGACATTACATTCACTGCATGTGCAAACTGTCAAAACCCATAAATGGCATATTACTTAACAATTAGTTAATAGTCATGTGCCTCAACAAGTAAAGTCATAACATAATGATGCATTTGCAAATCATTAGTTATGATTAATTAAAGCAGACAACTGGAAGTTGAAGTACATTGCTTTGACCAACTGTGGTAATTAACGCATTCATTTACACTTTTAGTTAATAAAATAAGTTATTAATTAATTAATACATTGACACATTTAATTAATAACAATTCATATATTACTTAATCTATTAATCATTTAGAATCTTTATTAGTTGCTGATGCAGTAATCATTAATTAATGGTTTAGTTCTTCATGAGTCATACATTAACACATGATTATCTGTGCATTAGTTAAATATGAATTAATGCAGATTAGTGCACCCGTATTGTAAAGTGTTACCTAATATTTTTTCAAAATGCTGTGTAAATATGTACACGATTAAGGTGAATTAAAATGCAGCCTTATTAATGAGCAAAACGTTCGGATGTTAAACGCACTATTTACGCGTGGCTGGAGCAGGTGTAGATCTCTTTCGTACCAACTAACGTTTGGAAAATACGAACATTTTAATGAATCCGAAAATTTACGTCAGAACCACTTTACACACGATTTACACAAAAATTCGTTCTGCTCGTGTTTCATGAATAAGACCCATTGTCTCAACTCATGACACAATGATCATTGTTATATGTGATAGCTTTAGCCTACGGCTAATTAGTTCAGCTCGCGCTGTGCGGCCTACACTCAGCTCATATCAAATCATTTCTGAAATTGACATATCTTTCATAAGATAACATATGATAAAAAAATGTCACTCACCAAAACGAGATTGCATCACATATTCAATAAAAAAAAGACTATTCAATAAAGATTACCGCTCTGGGATCCACTAAATCTTTACTCCGATTTCCACTTCACCTCTCTCTGACGACAACACTCCAGGCTGAAGCATCCAAAGTTTACAAGTGCACACAATCACAGTTCTCGATAGATTATGATTATCATTTAGTGCAAGGAGTTTCTGGAGAAATGCTCCGTGTCTCATTTGATCTGTTCTCATCTGATTCTCTGTTTATGCTGACAGCGGCAGCGCCTGCGCGACCTGTGGGCGGGCCTTATGAATATGCCGCTTCTGTTGGCTCTCAGGGGTGTCAGTCACAGCAGCACAATCAGTGATTGGATGAATCGTGTGTTATTGCCCAGTGGTGTAATCGAGTGCATCAAGTAAAGAAAAAAAAAAAGAACTGATTGAAAAATATAATTTGTCCAGAACAGATCGACACGACTCAATTTAAACTGTTATAGAAGAGCTAATATACTAAGAATGCACTGGTCTCTCAAGGATTGTCTCTCTGCTTTATTTTATAAGAAATATCTCTGTGTCTAAAGTTCCTAATGTCCTGTACTCTCAACTTTTGTATAATAGTACTAGTCATAATTTTTACACCAGGCATGAATAAAAGCAGTAAAATACCACTTATTGGCTTAATGACATGTTATATAATTTTTACCTTTTTGACTGTTATAGAGGCAAATTTTGTCTGATCTGTCTGAAATGTTTCATGCTTATTAAGAGTCATGAACATTATTATATGAAAATTATTTCATTTTGATCAAATTATTTCCTATGGAATTTTTCATAGGAAAAGACCATTCACAGCCAATTCAGGCAATTTACCATAGGAAATATATGGTTTTAAAGTGTTTTAACAGTTATAGCGCCACCTTTGGTCCGATCTCCATACAAATTTCCAGGCTTCTTTAGCATGTTATGACAAATATGCGCATACATTTTTGTGAAGTTCTGTGTTTTCGTTTAGGTTTTATAGGCTTTTGAGTGCATTTTGCCACGCCCATTTTCTTTATGACCCAATATACCCATGCGAAAAATGTAAAAGTTCAACTTTTTTTTGATAATTATTGACCTAGAGAGTCCATAGAATTGTCCTAGACTGGTTTGGTTCTGATCGGGCGAAAAACCAGGGACTAGTTCGCAAAAGTAGGTTTTTGACATAATTACGAATATTTAATGAACGGTTTGATTGAGAGCAATGGTTCTTGAGGCAAAGTTGTTCAACAAGAGGAGATCTATCAAATGGTATGCATTTTGTGACAATAAGTGTAACACCACGTGATTACAGAGCCATTAAACTCGTTAGCGCCAACTAGTGGCCGATTTCTTTCAAAATTCTTACAGACCTCTAGGGCCATGAGTCGAACATGCCTACCGAGTTTTGTTCCGATCAGCCTCCGTAAACCTTGTCTAATAGGTGCTCAAATTTCATTGGCCGATGGCGGCCATGTTTTTTGAGATACGCCAATGTCCTCATAGACATACATGGCACCTTGGACCAAGACACTGCATACCAATTTTCAAGTCAATCGGACTAACGGTCAGGTCGTCATAGCCCTTTTCATGTTTTTTTCATGTTATAGCGCCACCTAGTGTTCAATCGTCGCGATTTTTTTACTGTGACCCAAGATTGAACTCCTACACATGTGGACCGAGTTTGGTGAAGATACCTCATTTACATCTTGAGTTGTAGCCCATTTAGTAAAATAGGCTCCTCCCACAACAATAGTTTTGCGCCCCCTAGCGACCGAGAATCGAAATTTCAACTTTTTTTCGATAATTATTGATATTCAGACTCCAGAGAACATTTCTGCACTGGTTTGGTTCCGATCGAACGAAAAACCTAGGACTAGTTCGCAAAAGTAGGTTTTTGACAAAATTCAAAATGGCGGAAAAATTTGCATACCGGAAATGAAATCGGAGATATACGTTTTGTTCTTCAGTGTTCCAGCTTTCCAATGATATAAGACACTTGAGTCTACGACATATGGTCTAGGAGTTATGAGCAGTTTCGCGCTTTTGGTTGCTATAGCGCCACCTATGGGCCAATCGGGGTCATACTCTCTGAACCTCTCCTCGATTTTTGTACTACCATTTGGCAAAGTTTCACATTTCCAGCACTTACGGTTTAGGCTGCACGATGCGTTTTACGGCAGAAGAAAAATAATAATAAAAATCAGGACAATTACAATAGGGTTTCAGCACTTCGTGCTTGAACCCCTAATTAAAGCTGCAAGCAGCATTTAGCGGGGTTCAAGCATTTAGGGTCTTTAAGCACATAAGGCAGTTTAGTGAGTTGTCTGAGTTTTTGTTTAGGATTTACAGGCTTTTGAGTGTTTTTTGCCATACACATTTTCTAAATGATCCTGTTATGGCTACCCAATGGGTAAAGTTAAAGTTTTTTATATAATTAATAATCTAGAGCTTCCAGAGAATTGTACTGCACTGGTATATTTCCGATCGGGCGAAAAACCTAGGACTAGTTCGCAAAAGTAGGTTTTTAACATAATCGCAAGTATTTAATGACCAAATTGATTGACAGCAGTAGTTCTTGAGGCAAAGTTGTTCAGTATGAGGAGATCTATCAAATGATATGCATCACGTGATTACATAGCCGTAAAACCTGTTAGCGTCAACTAGTGGCTGATTTTTCAAAATTCTTACAGACCTCTAGGGCCACGAGTCGAACATGCCCACCTAGTTTCGTTCTGATCGGCCTCCGTTAAGCGCAAACTAACAGCTTTGAATTAAAATGGTGAGGTATCATGTTGTAAACATCAACCATGCCTGTTGACAGTTCTCTTTTGTGGGAAGGGAATGAAAAGTTCTCAAATCCGCAGCACAGCCTCAGACATAACATTTATATCCATGATCTGCCATTTTCACTATTGTCCTTGCTTGCTTCTTCACAATACCTGCAGATCTTCTGATGATTCGGCTGTGCAGGTCCACATTAACACTGCCTGGCCTAGAACATTGACTGGAAAATCCAAATTTGGGGGGTATAAATATTAATGATCCTGACTCCAACGTCACAGTCGGTGTTATGGTGGGATTCACTCATTTTTCAGCGGTCTTTTGCAAACAGGAGATTTACACATGAAGGAGGAAACAATGGTGTGTGAGGCTCACGGTATGTCAGTTCCATGTCCAGAACTCTTATCATTCAACTATGCCAAGATAAATACAGTTTTCAATTGTATGGCACCTTTAAAATAGATGATTAGTAATATAATGCTTACTTGGAGTCTGAAATGGCTTTAACAAAAGAAGAAAAATAGTCTTAGATTTCTGTTCATTCTAATCATGTACAAATAAAGTAGCACAGTAAGATTACATTTATTTGAATGCATTAGTGAGTGTGTGATTGTGCTGTGTGTGCAGCGTATCAATACTAAAAGTGAAGGTGTAGTTGATATCTTTGGTGATAATATCTGTAGTAATCATAAAAAAACAATTAAGAAATAAAGAATTAAAATTACAAATAATATTCTATTAAGATATGAGTTACAATAACATGATTTGCAATAGTAATAATATCAATAATATATGCACAATACACACAGATTAGACTATCAGGTCTGTGTCTTACAAAAACATTAGTATTGCAGCCAATGTGAGTCTGTGGGATTTATAAACAGACAAAATATGATTTGAAATGTTATTTTAATGATTTTATTAAGTTTAAACAATATTTCAAATGGAAAAAAAATTTAAAAATAATATTTTAGTGAGCAGAATGAACCAATGAGTGTTCTTCTTCTGGTGGTTAAAATGTAAATGAAAACAATAATACTTAAACAATAATACTTAATACACTAACCATGCTTGAACACACACATGCACACACATTTTGTTGTAGATGGAGATATTTAAAATAAAAGATAGGTAACAAAATGATAATTGCAAATCTCCTCTGTATAACACCATTTTCAGATTTCAAATTAATCACTGAGAGGCAGAATTGTTCAAACTGAGAGCTCAGTAAAAATGAAGTGATAAACTTTGACAAAACATGACTGTTATAATAGGTGATTTTCATGCAAGTAATTTGATATAGTCCAAAAACTAATGCAAAAGCACAGATGAAAATATTTTATTAAGTAGAATGTCCTGCAGAGGGCAGTAGAAGACCACTAATTGACTCACTTTCATTTGAAAGACTTTTTTATCCACCAGTAAAACAAAGCAGTTTCTCCATGTTCTTTCCATTAAGCATGCTTACACACACAGACACACACACAAACACAAACACATCCACACACACAGATACAAATATGTTTTCAATGTCTTTAGGATGTGTTATTGTGAAAAAATATTTTAATGGTCTAACCATTTCATATATTTCATTGTGATCTATATTATCAGTCCAATAATAATTAAAAAAAAATAGCTTTAACCATTTGTTTGTTGGCCAAAGCTGAAAGCTGATAAAAAGATTAATACTATATCTAATACTGCTGCTCCCTCTAGTTGACAACAGTGAAATTGCAGCCTCCATCTTACAGTTGAAGTGTTTGAATGAATGAATGGGAATTTGGTTTTTCACTTATATCTCGGGAATGCCCAGGGCAAATTACACCACATTTGAATCGAAGCTAGCAGAGAACGGGCCCTTTCCAACGAGCTCTCACACAAGGTTCGGGGTGGTTTGGGTCGGGAGTTGCGGTCGTTCAAAGTCGGGGGTCCGCGGGCTTGCGATGCGCGGGGGGGCGCGCTCCCGAGGCCCGCGATGACACGTTTCGATCAAGAGCGTGGAGAGGACCTTACCATCAAAATTTGAGCACGAAACGACTTTCCGTTTTCAAGTTATGAGTGAATTTGTACTGGGGGGCGTGGCCTAAATGCCGTTTTACTTTCGTTTTCATGTTAAATGTTAAAATAATGATTTTATAAAGTCTAAATATGAATTATATAACAATATTACGGAGTAGTATGATGAAATGACAGCAGGGGGCAGTAAAATACCACTTATTGGCTTAATATGTCATGGTATTCATTTTAAGGCTACGTATTGAAGTGACCCTATTATAGCTATCCAAATGAAGTAGTTCAACTTTTTCTGACAATTATTGATCTAGTGAGTCCAGAGAATTGTATTGCACTGGTTTTTAAGATTATTTTATAAACATTATATGATTACATATGGAAAACACAATTTACAGCCAATACAGGCAATTTACCATAGGAAATATATGGTTTTAAAGCTTTTTAACAGTTATAGCGCCAACTATGGTCCGATCTTCATAAAAATGTCCATGCTTCTTTAGCATGTTATGTCACATATGCTCATCAATTTTTGTGAAGTTCTGAGTTTTCCTTTAGGATTTATAGGCTTTTGAGTGCATTTTGCCACGCCCATTTTCTTTATGACCCAATATACCCATGCGAAAAATGCAAAAGTTAAACTTTTTTTCGATAATTATTGATCTAGAGAGTCCAGAGAATTGTCCTAGACTGGTCTGGTTCCGATCGGGCGAAAAACCAGGGACTAGTTCGCAAAAGTAGGTTTTTAACATATTCATGAATAATTAATTAATGGTTTGATTGACATTAGTGGTTCTTGAGGCAAAGTTGTTGAGCATGAGCAGATCTATCAAATGATATGCATTTTATGACGATAAGTGTAACACCACGTGATTACAGAGCCAAAAAAACTCGTTAGCGCCAACTAGTGGCCGATTTCTTTCAAAATTCTTACAGACCTCTAGGGCCATGAGTCGAACATGCCCATCGAGTTTCGTTCCGATCGACGTCCGTTAACCTTGTCTTATAGGTGCTCAAACTTCATTGGCCGATGGCGGCCATGTTTTTTGAGATACACCAATGTCCTCATAGACATACATGGCACCTTGGAACAACACACTGCATACCAATTTTCAAGTCAATCGGACTAACGGTCAGGTGGTTATGGGCCGTTTTATGTTTTTTTCATGTTATAGCGCCACCATGTGGCCATTCGCCGCGGTTTTTTTACTGTGACCTCAAATTGACCTCTTACACATTTGTACCGAGTTTGGTGAAGATACCTCATTTACTTCTGGAGTTATAGCCGTTTTAGTAAAATAGGCTCCTCCCACAACATACATTTGGGCGCCCCTTAGCGACCGTGAATGGAAATTTCAACTTTTTTTCGATAATTATTGATATTCAGACTCCAGAGAACATTTCTGCACTGGTTTGGTTCCGATCGGGCAAAAAAACAGGGACTAGTTCGCAAAAGTAGGTTTTTGACAAAATTCAAAATGGCGGAAAATCTATCATGGCGGAAATGAAATCGGAGATATACGTTTTGTTCGTCAGGCATCCAGCTTTCCAATGATATAAGACACTTGAGTCTACGACATACGGTCTAGGAGTTATGAGCAGTTTCGCGCTTTTGGTCGCTATAGCGCCACCTATGGGCCATTCGAGGTCATAATTTGATAACCTCTCCTCGATTTTTGTACTACCATATGGCAAAGTTTCAAAGTTCCAGCTCTTACGGTTTGGGCTGCACGATGCGTTTTACGGCAGAAGAAAAATAATAATAAAAATCAGGACAATTACAATAGGGTTTCAGCACTTCGTGCTTGAACCCCTAATTAAAGCTGCAAGCAGCATTTATCGGGGTTCAAGCATTTAAGGCCTTTAAGCACATAAGCATTTAAGACATTAAGTTTTATTTAGCAAGCTTTTAACCACTGAAATAATTGATGGAAAAATCCATTTACAGCCAATACAGGCAATTTACCATAGGAAATATGTGGTTTTCCAACCTTTTTGCCAGTTATAGCGCCACCTATTGTCCGATCTTCACGAAACTGGGCATGCTTCTTCACCATGCTATGACACATATGCCCACCAATTTTCGTGAAGTTCTGAATTTTCATTTATGATTTATAGGCATTTTAGTGTATTTTGCCACGCCCCTTTTATAGATTGCCCTATTACAGCCACCCAAATGCCAAAGGTCAACTTTTTTTCGATAATTATTTATCTAGAGAGTCCAGAGAATTGTCCTAGACTGGTCTGGTTCCGATCGGGCGAAAAACCAGGGACTAGTTCGCAAAAGTAGGTTTTTAACATATTCATGAATATTTAATGAACTGTTTGATTGACAGCAATGGTTCTTGAGGCAAAGTTGTTCAGCATGAGGAGATCTATCAGATGATATGCATTTTGTGATGATAAGTGTAACACCACGTGATTACAGAGCCATAAAACTCGTTAGCGCCAACTAGTGGCCGATTTCTTTCAAAATTCTTACAGACCTCTAGGGGCTTGAGCCGAACATGCCCACCGAGTTTCGCTCCGATCGGACTTCGTTAACGGTGCTCAAAGCTCATTGGCCAATGGCGGCCATGTTTTTCGAGATACGCCAATATCCTTTTAGACATAGGTGGCCCATTGGGCCAAGACACTGCATACCAAATTTCAAGTCATTCGGAAAAACGGTCAGGTGTCTATATGTTTTTTTTTGTTTATAGCGCCACCATGTGGCCAATCGACGCAATTTTTTTTTACTGTGACCTCAGATTGACCTCTTAAACATGTGTGCCAAGTTTGGTGAAGATATCTCATTTACTTCTCGAGTTATAGCCATTTTAGTAAAATAGGCTCCTCCCACAACCTTAATTTATCACCCCCTAGCGACCAGGAATCGGAATTTCGACTTTTTTTCGATAATTATTGATCTTCAGACTCCAGAGAACAATTCTGCTCTGGTTTGGTTCCGATCGGACGAAAAACCAGGGACTAGTTTGCAAAAGTAGGTTTTTGACAAAATTCAAAATGGCGGAAAATCTATCATGACGGAAATAAAATCGGAGATATACGTTTTGTTCGTCAGGCGTCCAGCTTTCCAATGATATAAGACACTTGAGTCTATGACTTATCGTCTAGGAGTTATGACCAGTTTCGCGCTTTTGGTTGATATAGCGCCACCTATGGGCCAATCAGCGTCATAATTTGATAACCTCTCCTCGATTTTTGTACTACCATCTGGCAAAGTTTCAAGGCTCCAGCCCTTACGGTTTGGGCTGCACGATGCGTTTTACGGCAGAAGAATAATAATAATAATTAAAGCTGCAAGCAGCATTTATCGGGGTTCAAGCAGTTAAGGCCTTTAAGGACTTTAAGCACAAAAGCATCAAAAGTTGTTAAGTTTTACACCACGTGATTACAGAGCCATAAAACTCATTAGCGCCAACTAGTGGCCGATTTCTTTCAAAACTCTTACAGACCTCTAGGGCCATGAGTTGAACATGCCCATCGAGTTTCGTTCCGATTGGCCTCCGTTAACCTTGTCTAATAGGTGCTCAAATTTCATTGGTCGATGGCGGCCATGTTTTTCGAGATACGCCAACGTCCTCATAGACATACATGGCACCTTGGACCAAGACACTGCATACCAATTTTCAAGTCAATTGGACTAACGGTCAGGTGGTTATAGCCTGTTTTATGTTTGGAACATGTTTTGTTCCTCGCGGAGTACCTCTGGAATGCTTCTGCGGAGGTTTATTGTTTTATCCGCAGCAATAAAGTTTGTCGGCGTCTAAATGGATCGCGCTCTGGATCACTAACAGGAATTATTCTCGTCATGTATACACTTAACTTGATGAAAAGCGGGATTGACGCACTGCAAGCAGAGAGATGATTTCTGGCTGCCTCCGCAAAAATTGTCTTCGGCGGACAGCCCGCTGTCTTTGGAACGATTTTTTTCAAACAAAACCAAAGGTTAAAAAAAAAAAAAGAACAAATGTGAAGCGAGCAATTCTATCCATTTTGACGCCTTTTCATTCATAGCGGTTACCAAGCAACACGATTACGCACCAGCTGCAACTTGATGACACAAGCATACTGCGGTTCGGATACAAATAATATGTGAACACAAGTCCATCGGGGGCAGGGGGGGAGCAATCGAACTCGGGTTAGGAACAGGCAATCGAACCAAGTGTGAAAGCGCCCTTAGTCTAGTTTTAGTCAATGAAAATTGTATTTTAGTCTCTTTTTAGAAATGCAATTCTATTTAACCCAGTGAATATAGTGTATCACTATGGAAAAATAGCGAAAATAGTGAACAGAAAAGTAACACTCGTCTCATTCGTGGAGGTTGAAAAACAAGTTCTTTCTGACATCCAGGATTTACTGTATTAATTTAAATGCAAAAGAAAAGGCATGAGAGTTGGTTGTTTTTGTCAATTTTAAGTTTTAATTTAAAATATTTGTCATTTTAATATAACTATATGGCTAAATATTTTACCACTTGCTAATAAATCTAGATAGAAGTAGTGCATTGAATACATTGTTTAAATTGTGCTTAAAAGTGAATTACGACCATTAAAGAGTATGTGTGTACAAAGAGAATCGTAATGCTGACAAAACTTTTTTAAAATAAAAGTATTTGATAACTTCTGGATTTGAAATAAAAATAGTGAGTATGTGTTTGTGGTTCAGCCGTGGATCAGTTACGCACTGCAAACGCAGCATATGTGAAAGCACTATAGCGAGTGCTGCTCCTGCACCGCATATGCACTGCACACGGAGTATGGGCCCTATCTTGCACCCAGCGCAATTGACTTTGTACACCGACGCATGTATCATTCCTATTTTGCACCCGCGCACAGCGGACTTTTCCCTCCACAGACGCACGTCGGTTAACTAAGAAATACACTTGCGCTCCCGGGGGCGGTTCAGCGCAAAGAGGAGGCGTGTTCCGGCGCAAACGTTCCCTCATGCTATTTTGCACGTTTAGGAAACAATTCCGCCACTAACTGAAAAAATCTAGTTTAAAGTCAGTGGCGCGTTGCACATGTTATTCTTATGCTATTTTAAGGGCGCATGCTTGGCCATAATCAATGTAGCGTGTGCACAACGCACATACACTTTGATTCTCTCACACAGAAGCAGCCGTTTTCATTTTTGCAAATCATACATTACGATAGATAGATAGAGATAGATAGATAGATAGATAGATAGATAGATAGATAGATAGATAGATAGATAGATAGATAGATAGATAGATAGATAGATAGATAAATTATAAAAGCATACTTCTAGTTTACACATTTACCCAAATTATCATACGCCTGTTTAATCGAAGTTAATTTGGGTGTGTTTCTCCATCCCCAATGTCACTTCTCTGCGTTTTACGGCCCTGACGAGAACGTCGGTCTCCTCGGCTGTGAATCGCTGCTGGCGCGCGTCTGGCAAATCCACCGTTATAATAGGAATCCGCTATAGAATAAGCGCGTCTGCTCTTAAAGGGAATGTGAGATGACGCTCTGATTGGTTTATTTCACGTTACGCCCAAACCACACCTATGAGTAATGAAGCTACTGCAGACCAACACATTTTAGATTTGCGTTGAGCGCAAGAGTAATTTATCCCGCCGGTATAATAGCAACAGCGCCCAAGACCCGGCCACAAAGTTACTTGCGTTTCGCGCTTGATACTTGCGTTTCAGATCGTTAAAATCGGGCCCTATGTGTGAAACGGGCGTCAGACTTAACTTTGTTTGTTGTCGTTTACGCTAACTCACCGCAGCTGCATCTTCTAAATAATGCCGCGAGTGGGGCTTGAGGAAGTGACGTCGTCTGCGCAGTGCGCCCTGATGCAGCCCCTGAAGTGAGACACGGGAAACAGAAATACTGTAAAATAATAATAATAATAATAATAATGTGACTAAACAAGACGAAATAGCGTCATAACATTTCATCTCGTTTTGGTCAACGAAAATGAAGAGACATTTTAACATAGTTTTTATTTTGTAAAACCACATTTAGTCTCGTTTTTATTCGTCAACAATATTGCATTATACATTTAATTATAGTTATTGTCACATGACCAGCATTTACGTTGCGTCTCGTTTTCGTCACGTGGTTCGTTGACGACAATATTTAGTTATAATTTTTGTTGACGAAAGAAATACTAGTAATCCGATATCGGATTTGACTCAAAAGACAATGTGATTCATCATTCCTTCCAATTAACCACCTTATCTTTGTATAGTAAAATAGTATGTTCAACAACATGAATAACGACGTAGCTGACCAGAGTTCGTGAATCAAATGATTCAGTTTAAAGAGTTGTTCAGACTTCTCTCGATCAGTTGAAGTCTCTCCATTTCAGATGTAACAATAAATAAATTTATTTCACAAATTAAAAGTCCTGTGAGTCCGAAAAACAAAAGAAAATTGTAATTATCCTACCAGTTGATGGTTTCAAATTATGGTTCAAAGTGGAAACCGGTCCATGGGCACTGGTCAGCTAGCCATTTGTGCATATTTAATTGTATTCAATAGGCAGGCGATTCACCTCCACAGGATTATTTATGGCACAAAACAGGATCTCACTTGCCGATCACGTTCACATAGGAAAAAAAACAGAGAACAAGAAAACGCAGCCTTGGAAAACACAAGGCAAACGTACAATAATTCATTTCTGATTCAACATTTCAGTAACAAATCATATACATGCGCAGTTCAAATGACACATTAATCGAACTTTTCGACAGTTACTTAACACAGACACTCATTAATCACTCAATGGGTCTCATTCATGAAATCGTAAATATACGAGTAAATATGTGAGTGATTTGCGCGTAAAGGCGACATTCCCGAAAATTCTTCTCCTGATTCAGAAATACTTCGTAAACGTCAGATGTGATAGTGAAATGTGTGTGTGTGTGTGTGTGTGTGTAATGAATTCCAATCAGTTGTAAATGGGACGCGTGTGCACGCTCATTCTCTAAATTACCATAAATCCCGCCCATTAAAACCGACTGAAAACTATAGGCTATATGGGCATCATATTATGACACCAAACGAAGGATTTCAACTTGTCTTCTCAAAAACGAATGAAGAAGAGAAATTTCTCAGATGCAGAAATTGAAGTTTATTATCAGAAGTTCATTCAAAACGCCACATTTTGTTTTCAAGCGTACATAGTGGCGTATCAGGCCTAAAAAAAAGGAAGCTTGGCAGCATAGATGCAGTTAATGGAGTTTCATCTGTTAATCGAACAGTCCTAGAAGTGAAAAGAAAATGGTTTGACGTGAAGCGTGACTGCATTATTTGTGACTTGCGGACTTGTAAAAGAATAAACAGCTTGAATAAAAAAATTAAATAAAAAAAACTTGCAGACTTTTGTTCCGTTTGCAGATGGCTCTCGTAATTACTGGCTGTCGTAATAAAAGTAAAAAGAAAAACCGTATGTAATTACTATATATAATATTTGGTAACACTTTACAATACGGGTGCACTAATAACCATTAATTCATGCTTAACTAATGCACAGATAATCATGTGTTAATGTATGACTCATGAAGAACTAAACCATTAATTAATGATTACTGCATCATGAAGATTCTAAATGATTAATATAAAGTAATATATGAATTGTTATTAATTAAATGTGTCATAATGTATTAATTCATTAATAACTTATTTTATTAACTAAAAGTCTAAATCAATGCGTTACTTACCACAATTGGTCAAGGCAATGTACTTCAACTTCCAGTTGTCTGCTTTAATTAATCATTAACTAATGATTTGCAAATGCATCATTATGTTATGACTTTACTTGTTGAGGCACATGACTATTAACTAATTGTTAAGTAATATGCCATTTTGGTTTTGACATCCACACTAAGCCATGGATTTCAATTTCCAACCACGTACAACCAAGATTTCACTGAGTCCGATGAACTTTGTTGTTCATGGCACAGGACTATGTCAGGTTAACATACACTGAGAACATGTGGTTGAGCGCTGCTAGTTCATAACACTGTGTCTAGACTGGACAAAGACAATAGAACGTCCATTATAGTCAGTGATACTACACTGGATGCGTCGCGACACTACACGACAAAACCCAGTCAGTAAACCGATGCCACACTCTATTACTGACGTACTCTGAGCTCTTGTGCTAGTTCTGTTATGAAGGACTAATGGACTTGCGATGGTCTGTCATGTCCAGGTGTAGACAGCTGGTCTCGTCCAGTGTAAACACAGTGTAACAGCTTCAGGAGTTCAGATTCTGGTGTGCTGATATTTGTGTGCAGCCCAACTCACCCCATCCTTCACACACGTTCACCGACATTACATTCACTGCATGTGCAAACTGTCAAAACCCATAAATGGCATATTACTTAACAATTAGTTAATAGTCATGTGCCTCAACAAGTAAAGTCATAACATAATGATGCATTTGCAAATCATTAGTTATGATTAATTAAAGCAGACAACTGGAAGTTGAAGTACATTGCTTTGACCAACTGTGGTAATTAACGCATTCATTTACACTTTTAGTTAATAAAATAAGTTATTAATTAATTAATACATTGACACATTTAATTAATAACAATTCATATATTACTTAATCTATTAATCATTTAGAATCTTTATTAGTTGCTGATGCAGTAATCATTAATTAATGGTTTAGTTCTTCATGAGTCATACATTAACACATGATTATCTGTGCATTAGTTAAATATGAATTAATGCAGATTAGTGCACCCGTATTGTAAAGTGTTACCTAATATTTTTTCAAAATGCTGTGTAAATATGTACACGATTAAGGTGAATTAAAATGCAGCCTTATTAATGAGCAAAACGTTCGGATGTTAAGCGCACTATTTACGCGTGGCTGGGAGCAGGTGTAGATCTCTTTCGTACCAACTAACGTTTGGAAAATACGAACATTTTAATGAATCCGAAAATTTACGTCAGAACCACTTTACACACGATTTACACAAAAATTCGTTCTGCTCGTGTTTCATGAATAAGACCCATTGTCTCAACTCATCATGACACAATGATCATTGTTATACGTGATAGCTTTAGCCTACGGCTAATTAGTTCAGCTCGCGCTGTGCGGCCTACACTCAGCTCATATCAAATCATTTCTGAAATTGACATATCTTTCATAAGATAACATATGATAAAAAAATGTCACTCACCAAAACGAGATTGCATCACATATTCAATAAAAAAAAGACTATTCAATAAAGATTACCGCTCTGGGATCCACTAAATCTTTACTCCGATTTCCACTTCACCTCTCTCTGACGACAACACTCCAGGCTGAAGCATCCAAAGTTTACAAGTGCACACAATCACAGTTCTCGATAGATTATGATTATCATTTAGTGCAAGGAGTTTCTGGAGAAATGCTCCGTGTCTCATTTGATCTGTTCTCATCTGATTCTCTGTTTATGCTGACAGCGGCAGCGCCTGCGCGACCTGTGGGCGGGCCTTATGAATATGCCGCTTCTGTTGGCTCTCAGGGGTGTCAGTCACAGCAGCACAATCAGTGATTGGATGAATCGTGTGTTATTGCCCAGTGGTGTAATCGAGTGCATCAAGTAAAGAAAAAAAAAAAGAACTGATTGAAAAATATAATTTGTCCAGAACAGATCGACACGACTCAATTTAAACTGTTATAGAAGAGCTAATATACTAAGAATGCACTGGTCTCTCAAGGATTGTCTCTCTGCTTTATTTTATAAGAAATATCTCTGTGTCTAAAGTTCCTAATGTCCTGTACTCTCAACTTTTGTATAATAGTACTAGTCATAATTTTTACACCAGGCATGAATAAAAGCAGTAAAATACCACTTATTGGCTTAATGACATGTTATATAATTTTTACCTTTTTGACTGTTATAGAGGCAAATTTTGTCTGATCTGTCTGAAATGTTTCATGCTTATTAAGAGTCATGAACATTATTATATGAAAATTATTTCATTTTGATCAAATTATTTCCTATGGAATTTTTCATAGGAAAAGACCATTCACAGCCAATACAGGCAATTTACCATAGGAAATATATGGTTTTAAAGTGTTTTAACAGTTATAGCGCCACCTTTGGTCCGATCTCCATACAAATTTCCAGGCTTCTTTAGCATGTTATGACAAATATGCGCATACATTTTTGTGAAGTTCTGTGTTTTCGTTTAGGTTTTATAGGCTTTTGAGTGCATTTTGCCACGCCCATTTTCTTTATGACCCAATATACCCATGCGAAAAATGCAAAAGTTCAACTTTTTTTTGATAATTATTGACCTAGAGAGTCCATAGAATTGTCCTAGACTGGTTTGGTTCTGATCGGGCGAAAAACCAGGGACTAGTTCGCAAAAGTAGGTTTTTAACATAATTACGAATATTTAATGAACGGTTTGATTGAGAGCAATGGTTCTTGAGGCAAAGTTGTTCAACAAGAGGAGATCTATCAAATGGTATGCATTTTGTGACAATAAGTGTAACACCACGTGATTACAGAGCCATTAAACTCGTTAGCGCCAACTAGTGGCCGATTTCTTTCAAAATTCTTACAGACCTCTAGGGCCATGAGTCGAACATGCCTACCGAGTTTTGTTCCGATCAGCCTCCGTAAACCTTGTCTAATAGGTGCTCAAATTTCATTGGCCGATGGCGGCCATGTTTTTTGAGATACGCCAATGTCCTCATAGACATACATGGCACCTTGGACCAAGACACTGCATACCAATTTTCAAGTCAATCGGACTAACGGTCAGGTCGTCATAGCCCTTTTCATGTTTTTTTCATGTTATAGCGCCACCTAGTGTTCAATCGTCGCGATTTTTTTACTGTGACCCAAGATTGAACTCCTACACATGTGGACCGAGTTTGGTGAAGATACCTCATTTACATCTTGAGTTGTAGCCCATTTAGTAAAATAGGCTCCTCCCACAACAATAGTTTTGCGCCCCCTAGCGACCGAGAATCGAAATTTCAACTTTTTTTCGATAATTATTGATATTCAGACTCCAGAGAACATTTCTGCACTGGTTTGGTTCCGATCGAACGAAAAACCTAGGACTAGTTCGCAAAAGTAGGTTTTTGACAAAATTCAAAATGGCGGAAAAATTTGCATACCGGAAATGAAATCGGAGATATACGTTTTGTTCTTCAGTGTTCCAGCTTTCCAATGATATAAGACACTTGAGTCTACGACATATGGTCTAGGAGTTATGAGCAGTTTCGCGCTTTTGGTTGCTATAGCGCCACCTATGGGCCAATCGGGGTCATACTCTCTGAACCTCTCCTCGATTTTTGTACTACCATTTGGCAAAGTTTCACATTTCCAGCACTTACGGTTTAGGCTGCACGATGCGTTTTACGGCAGAAGAAAAATAATAATAAAAATCAGGACAATTACAATAGGGTTTCAGCACTTCGTGCTTGAACCCCTAATTAAAGCTGCAAGCAGCATTTAGCGGGGTTCAAGCATTTAGGGTCTTTAAGCACATAAGGCAGTTTAGTGAGTTGTCTGAGTTTTTGTTTAGGATTTACAGGCTTTTGAGTGTTTTTTGCCATACACATTTTCTAAATGATCCTGTTATGGCTACCCAATGGGTAAAGTTAAAGTTTTTTATATAATTAATAATCTAGAGCTTCCAGAGAATTGTACTGCACTGGTATATTTCCGATCGGGCGAAAAACCTAGGACTAGTTCGCAAAAGTAGGTTTTTAACATAATCGCAAGTATTTAATGAACAAATTGATTGACAGCAGTAGTTCTTGAGGCAAAGTTGTTCAGTATGAGGAGATCTATCAAATGATATGCATCACGTGATTACATAGCCGTAAAACCTGTTAGCGTCAACTAGTGGCTGATTTTTCAAAATTCTTACAGACCTCTAGGGCCACGAGTCGAACATGCCCACCTAGTTTCGTTCTGATCGGCCTCCGTTAAGAGCAAACTAACAGCTTTGAATTAAAATGGTGAGGTATCCTGTTGTAAACATCAACCATGCCTGTTGACAGTTCTCTTTTGTGGGAAGGGAATGAAAAGTTCTCAAATCCGCAGCACAGCCTCAGACATAACATTTATATCCATGATCTGCCATTTTCACTATTGTCCTTGCTTGCTTCTTCACAATACCTGCAGATCTTCTGATGATTCGGCTGTGCAGGTCCACATTAACACTGCCTGGCCTAGAACATGGACTGGAAAATCCAAATTTGGGGGGTATAAATATTAATGATCCTGACTCCAACGTCACAGTCGGTGTTATGGTGGGATTCACTCATTTTTCAGCGGTCTTTTGCAAACAGGAGATTTACACATGAAGGAGGAAACAATGGTGTTTGAGGCTCACGGTATGTCAGTTCCATGTCCAGAACTCTTATCATTCAACTATGCCAAGATAAATACAGTTTTCAATTGTATGGCACCTTTAAAATAGATGATTAGTAATATAATGCTTACTTGGAGTCTGAAATGGCTTTAACAAAAGAAGAAAAATAGTCTTAGATTTCTGTTCATTCTAATCATGTACAAATAAAGTAGCACAGTAAGATTACATTTATTTGAATGCATTAGTGAGTGTGTGATTGTGCTGTGTGTGCAGCGTATCAATACTAAAAGTGAAGGTGTAGTTGATATCTTTGGTGATAATATCTGTAGTAATCATAAAAAAACAATTAAGAAATAAAGAATTAAAATTACAAATAATATTCTATTAAGATATGAGTTACAATAACATGATTTGCAATAGTAATAATATCAATAATATATGCACAATACACACAGATTAGACTATCAGGTCTGTGTTTTACAAAAACATTAGTATTGCAGCCAATGTGAGTCTGTGGGATTTATAAACAGACAAAATATGATTTGAAATGTTATTTTAATGATTTTATTAAGTTTAAACAATATTTCAAATGGAAAAAAAAATGAAAAAAAATATTTTAGTGAGCAGAATGAACCAATGAGTGTTCTTCTTCTGGTAGTTAAAATGTAAATGAAAACAATAATACTTAAACAATAATACTTAATACACTAACCATGCTTGAACACACACATGCACACACATTTTGTTGTAGATGTAGATATTTAAAATAAAAGATAGGTAACAAAATGATAATTGCAAATCTCCTCTGTATAACACCATTTTCAGATTTCAAATTAATCACTGAGAGGCAGAAATGTTCAAACTGAGAGCTCAGTAAAAATGAAGTGATAAACTTTGACAAAACATGACTGTGTTATAATAGGTGATTTTCATGCAAGTAATTTTATATAGTCCAAAAACTAATGCAAAAGCACAGATGAAAATATTTTATTAAGTAGAATGTCCTGCAGAGGGCAGTAGAAGACCACTAATTGACTCACTTTCATTTGAAAGACTTTTTTATCCACCAGTAAAACAAAGCAGTTTCTCCATGTTCTTTCCATTAAGCATGCTTACACACACAGACACACACACAAACACAAACACATCCATCCACACACACACACACACACAAAGACAAATATGTTTTCAATGTTTTTATGATGTGATATTGTGAAAATATCTTCATCTCCTCATCTTGAACAACTTTGCCTCAAGAATCACTAATGTCAATCAAACCGTTCATAATCATAATAAAAAAATAAAATATATACAAATATCATAATAAAACAAAAAACATCGTAATAAAAAAGATTGCTTCTTAAAGCATTTGTTTATTTCCCAATACTGAAAGCGAATTAAAAGATCATGCGTAATCCTGCTGCTCCCTCTAGTGGACAACAGTGGTATTATAGCTTTTTTTTACAGTTGAAGTGTTTGAATGAATGAATGGGAATTAGTTTTTTTACTTATATCTCAGGAACCAAAAGGCGAAAAATTCTGAAACTCAGAGCATAGATAGTGCTTGAGGAGCCCTGTTGAATGAGACCATCAAGGTGTTTTTGGGCGATTGGGGCTGGGAGTTATGACTGTTATAAGGCATATCTGTTCGGGCTATTATCTCTGGAATGCCCAGGGCAAATAACACCACATTTGAATCGAAGCTAGCCAAGGACGCGCCCTTTCCAACGAGCTCTCACACAAGGTTCGGGGTGGTTTGGGTCGGGAGTTGCGGTCGTTCAAAGTCGGGGGTCCGCGGGCTTGCGATGCGCGGGGGGGCGCGCTCCCGACGCCCGCGATGACACGTTTCGATCAAGAGCCCCGAGAGGTCCTCACCATCAAAATTTGAGCGCGCAACGACTTTCCGTTTTCGAGTTATGAATGAATTTGTATTTGGGGGCGTGGCTTAAATGCCGTTATACTTTCGTTTCATTTCATTCATTTACTTTCGTCCATTTCCATATCTCAGTGTAACACAATTGTCAATAGTAATACTCAATAGATGAGTTTTGACAAAATGTGATTGTAAATGTTAAAATAATGATTTTATAAAGTCTAAATATGAATTTTATAACAATATTAGGGAGTAGTATGATGAAATGACAGCAGGGGGCAGTAAAATACCACTTATTGGCTTAATATGTCATTATATTCATATAAAATCACCTTTTGAAGAAGTTAAACTTTTTTTCTGATAATTATTGATCTAGAGAGTTCAGAGAATTGTGCTGCACTGGTTTTGAACATTATGATATGAACATTATATGATAGAAGACACCATTTACAGCAAATACAGGCAATTTACCATAGGAAATATATGGTTTTAAAGCGTTTTAACAGTTATAGCGCCAACTATGGTCCGCTCTCCATAAAATTTTCCATGCTTCTTAAGCAGGTTATGACACATATGCTCATCAATTTTCGTGAAGTTCTGAGTTTTCGTTTAGGATTTATAGGCTTTTGAGTGCATTTTACCACGCCCATTTTCTAAATGACCCTGTTAGCCATGCGAAAAATGCAAAAGTTCAACTTTTTTTTGATAATTATTGACCTAGAGAGTCCATAGAATTGTCCTAGACTGGTTTGGTTCCGATCGGGCGAAAAACCTAGGACTAGTTCGCAAAAGTAGGTTTTTAACATAATTACGAATATTTAATGAACGGTTTGATTGACAGCAATGGTTCTTGAGGCAAAGTTGTTCAACAAGAGGAGATCTATCAAATGGTATGCATTTTGTGACAATAAGTGTAACACCACGTGATTACAGAGCCATAAAACTCGTTAGCGCCAACTAGTGGCCGATTTCTTTTAAAATTCTTACAGACCTCTAGGGCCATGAGTAGAACATGCCCACCGAGTTTCGTTCCGATCGGCCTCCGTTAACCTTGTCTAATAGGTGCTCAAACTTCATTGGCCGATGGCGGCCATGTTTTTTTAGATACGCCAATGTCCTCATACACATACATGACACCTTGGACCAAGACACTGCATACCAATTTTCAAGTCAATCGGACTAACGGTCAGGTGGTTAAAGCCTGTTTTATGTTTTTTTCATATTATAGCGCCACCATGTGGCCAATCGCCGCGATTTTTTTACTGTTACCTCATATTGAGCTCATACATATGTGTACCGAGTTTGGTGAAGATACCTCATTTACTTCTGGAGTTATAGCCATTTTAGTAAAATAGGCCCCTCCCACAACGTACGTTTTGGCGCCCCTTAGCGTCCGTGAATCTAAATTTCGACTTTTTTTCGATAATTATTGATCTTCAGTTTCTAGAGAACATTTCTGCACTGGTTTGGTTCCGATCGGGCGAAAAACCAGGGACTAGTTCGCAAAAGTAGGTTTTTGACAAAATTCAAAATGGCGGAAAATCTATCATGGCGGAAATGAAATCGGAGATATACGTTTTGTTCGTCAGGCATCCAGCTTTCCAATGATATAAGACACTTGAGTCTACGACATACGGTCTAGGAGTTATGAGCAGTTTCGCGCTTTTGGTCGCTATAGCGCCACCTATGGGCCATTCGAGGTCATAATTTGATAACCTCTCCTCGATTTTTGTACTACCATATGGCAAAGTTTCAAAGTTCCAGCTCTTACGGTTTGGGCTGCACGATGCGTTTTACGGCAGAAGAAAAATAATAATAAAAATCAGGACAATTACAATAGGGTTTCAGCACTTCGTGCTTGAACCCCTAAAAATCAGTACAATTACAATAGGGTTTCAGCACTTCGTGCTTGAACCCCTAATTAAAGCTGCAAGCAGCATTTATCGGGGTTCAAGCTATTAAGGTGTTTAAGGTTTTTAAGCATCAAAAGTTATAAAGTTTTATTTAGCAAGCATGTAACCACTGACATAATAGATGGAAAAGACCATGTTCTAGCATAGTTTACCATGAATTCATCTTAGTTTACCTTGATTTACCATGTTCTAGCATGATTTATCATGATATACCACATTCTAGCATGATTTACCATAGTTTATCATGATTTACCATGGTTTACCATGATTTACCCTGTTCTAACATAGTTTACCATGAATTCATCTTAGTTTACCTTGATTTACCATGTTCTAGCATGGTTTACCATGATATGCCACATTCTAGCATTATTTACCAAAGTTTATCATGATTTACCATGGTTTACCATGATTTACCCTGTTCTAGCATAGTTTACCATGATTTACCATGTTCTAGCATGATTTACCTTGATACACCACATTCTAGTATTATTTACTATGATTTACAATGTCTAATTATGAATTCAAAAGCACATGTCAAAAGACTTCATTAATAAGAAGAATGGCCAGCAGAGGGCACTAGAAGACCATTATTGGCTCAGTTTCAGTTTGATCTTCATGATTTTCACCAGTTTTCTGCACTAAAGCAAACCAGTCTTTCCATGTTAACTCCATAATGCATGCTTACACACACACACACACACACACACACACACACACACACACACACACACACACACACACACACACACACTAATACTTTAACAGATGGATTTTGACTAAATGTAATTGTAAATGTTAAAATAATGATTTTATAAAGTCTAAATATGAATTATAGAAACAATATGACAAAATAACTATTTTAAACAGCAGGGGGCAGTAAAATACCACTTATTGGCTTAATATGCCATTGTATTCATATTATTTTCACCTTTTTAAACTGTTATAGAGTCAAATTTTGTCCGATCTGTCTGAAATTTTTCATGCTTGTTCAGAGTGATATTTCACATGTTCTGACTTGTTTTTAAGAAGATCTGAGCATCTTAATAGATATAAGCTTTCGGGGACACTTGGTCAAGGCCACATTTTGAAGTGACCCTATTATAGCCATCCAAATGAAGTAGTTCAACTTTTTCTGATAATTACTGATCTAGAGAGTCCAGAGAATTGTACTGCACTAGTTTTGAACATTATTATATGAAAATTATATGATCATAGATTAAAAAGACCATTTACAGCCAATGCAGGCAATTCACCATAGGTAATATATGGTTTTAAAGCTTTTTAACAGTTATAGCGCCACCTTTGGTCCGATGTCCATAAAATTTGGCATGCTTGTTAATGATGTTATGTCACATATGCTCACCAATTTTTGTGAAGTTCTGAGTTTTCATTTAGGATTTATAGGCTTTTTAATGTATTTTGCCACGCCCATTTTATAAATGACCCTATTACAGCCATCCAAATGCAAAAGTTCAACTTTTTTTTGATAATTATTGATCTAGAGAGTCCAGAGAATTGTCCTAGACTGGTCTGGTTCCGATCGGGCGAAAAACCTAGGACTAGTTCGCAAAAGTAGGTTTTTAACATATTTGCGAATAATTAATGAACGGTTTGATTGACAGCAATGGTTCTTGAGGCAAAGTTGTTCAGCATGAGCAGATCTATCAAATGATATGCATATTGTGTGGATGTGTGCAACACCACGTGATTACAAAGCCATAAAACTCATAAAACAATTGGACTTCGTTAACCTTGTTTAATAGGTGCTCAAACCTCATTGGCCAATGGCGGCCGTGTTTTTCGAGATATGCCAATATCCTTTTAGACATACATGGCCTCTTGGCCCAAGACACTGCATACCAAATTTCAAGTCATTCGGAAAAACGGTCAGGTGTTTATACGTTTTTTTTTGTTTATAGCGCCACCATGTGGCCAATCGATGCAATTTTTTTACTGTGACCTCAGATTGACCTCGTACACATGTGTACCAAGTTTGGTGAAGTTTACTCAATTAATTCTTGAGTTATAGCCATTTTAGTAAAATAGGCTCCTCCCACAACGTTCATTTTGCACCCCCTAGCGACCATGAATCAAAATTTCGACTTTTTTTTGATAATTATTGATTGTCAGACTCCAGAGAACAATTCTGCACTGGTTTGGTTCCGATCGGACAAAAAACCTAGGACTAGTTCGCAAAAGTAGGTTTTTGACAAAATTCAAAATGGCGGAAAATCTATCATGACGGAAATGAAATCGGAGATATACGTTTTGTTCGTCAGGCGTCCAGCTTTCCAATGATATAAGACACTTGAGTCTACGACTTACGGTCTATGAGTTATGGGCTGTTTCGCGCTTTTGGTTGCTATAGCGCCACCTATGGGCCAATCGGGGTCATAATTTGATAACCTCTCCTCGATTTTTGTACTACCATCTGGCAAAGTGTCAATGCTCTAGCCCTTACGGTTTGGGCTGCACGATGCGTTTTACGGCAGAAGAATAATAATAATAATAATAATTAAAGCTGCAAGCAGCATTTAGCGGGGTTCAAGCATTTAGGGTCTTTAAGCACATAAGGCAGTTTAGTGAGTTGTCTGAGTTTTTGTTTAGGATTTACAGGCTTTTGAGTGTTTTTTGCCATACCCATTTTCTAAATGATCCTGTTATGGCTACCCAATGGGTAAAGTTAAAGTTTTTTATATAATTAATAATCTAAAGCTTCCAGAGAATTGTACTGCACTGGTATATTTCCGATCGGGCGAAAAACCTAGGACTAGTTCGCAAAAGTAGGTTTTTAACATAATCGCAAGTATTTAATGAACAAATTGATTGACAGCAGTAGTTCTTGAGGCAAAGTTGTTCTGTATGAGGAGATCTATCAAATGATATGCATCACGTGATTACATAGCCGTAAAACGTACTCGGTTACTAACGTAACCTCGGTTCTCTCTAGAAGAGGGAACGAGTACTGCGTAAGATATCTTACGCTAGGGGAAAATCCTTTCCGCGAGATATTGAAGCCAAAAATTATCCTTAATTTTGTAATAATGCAAAACGCGTTGCAGCAGCAATGCAGACATAGGCGAGACAGCTCGCGCGCCTATTGGCTGCTCTGCGGCAACTGCAGCAGCCTATCGAGCGAGGCCTGGCGTGACGTCAGACCCAATCAGGGCACTTCGCGCCCGCTGCGTCACGTCCCGCCGAAATGGGCGTGGTCTAGGCCTATAAATATCGCTCGCAGGCAGCTATTATCTGGTTTTTCATCATCGAAGCAACCAGAGCGTGTGCATGCACGGCAAGATACGCAGTACTCGTTCCCTCTTCTAGAGAGAACCGAGGTTACGTTAGTAACCGAGTACGTTCTCTTACGAGAGGTCTCTCGTACTGCGTAAGATATCTTACGCTAGGGGACCCAATGTAAAACGCCGTGCATGCTGAGATCTGACACCAAAGACCCAAGGGCGAAAGCCCGGGGTACATATAGTGACAATCACTCAGTGAACTCACAGAGAGTCCGGGAAGAAGGAGGGGTGCAGCCTCACTTTTCCACGTAAAGTAGCGTCGATGGGACGCGAATTTCATCATACAGACAGGGCGGGGTACGGCCTGAACTGATGGGGAAAAATGTGGGTCTTACACAGTTTGCCCAGCTTTAAACTGTCGAACATTGAGCTGTGCTCAGCAAACGCAGCATTCTGAGCTGAACGCATCAGGTCAGATAATACTGGTAGTTTAGACCGACAGCAGCCTGGCCTGCAGGGCGGGAACCTCTAGGTTATAAAACCTTATAAATGTAGACGGGGAGGCCCAGCCTGCCGCCATACAAATATCTTGCAAGGCAATCCCACTTGACCAGGCCCACGAAGAGGCCATGCCTCTCGTGGAATGCGCTCTGACACCCAAAGGGCACTGCATGCCCTTGGAGGCGTATGCCAGCGCTATAGCATCAACTATCCATCTGGATAGGCTCTGTTTCGACGCGGCTAGTCCCTTAGAACGTCCGCTAAACGAAACAAAGAGCTGTTCCGTCTGTCTGAAAACAGACGAGCGAGACACATAAGCTCGTAATGCCCTGACTGGGCAAAGGAGGCTCGCGTCTCTTTCCTCATCAGGGACCGGTAGGGCTGACAGAGAGATAATCTGCGCCCTAAACGGTGTGTTGAGGGATTTTGGAACATAACCGTGCTTAGGTTTGAGTATAACTTTTGAGTCATTGGGCCCAAACTCCATGCACGCCGCGCTCACAGAGAGCGCGTGCAGATCCCGTATGCGCTTCACTGAAGCGAGAGCCAGCAAAAACACCGTTTTGAAAAACAGGTGTTTCAAATCGATTGACTGTAAAGGCTCAAATGGCGCACCTTTCATGGCTTCCAGAACCGTAGAAAGGTCCCATACGGGGACTGAGGGAGGTCTGGGAGGATTCAGTCTCTTAGCTCCTCTAAGGAAGCGGATGACTAAATCGTTCCTTCCTATTGACTGACCAAGCGTTGTTTCTGAGAACGCTGCTATAGCCGCCACATAAACTTTGAGCGTGGAGGGGGCCCTGCCCCCATCCAACAGCTCTTGTAGGAAGGAAAACACCTCCGTCACACCACAGTTTGTGGGTGACACCACGGGCTGTGCACCAGCCCGAAAACACAGACCAATTCGAAGAATAGAGTCGTCTTGTAGACGGAGCTCTAGCCTGCGTGATCGTGTTTAATACTCCTTTAGGGAGTCCAACATGTACCCGTTGATGGCCCAGACATGAAGGGACCATAGTTCCGGGTGAGGATGCCAGATCGAGCCGCGGGCCTGTGAGAGGAGATCTCTCCTCACTGGTACTGGCCACGGGGCAGTACTTGCTAACTGCATCACGGCTGGGAACCAAGGTTGGTTTTTCCAGAACGGTGCTACCAGCAGTACTGAGCATCCTTCTTCCCTGATCCGTTCTATCACCTGAGGCAGGAGAGAGACGGGGGGAAAAGCATAGAGCGGGCGGCGGGGCCACACATGGGCCAGCGCGCTCCTGCTCTTGGAGAAAAATTCTTGACAGTGAGCGTTTTCTTGAGACGCAAACAGGTCCACTTCCGCTCTGCCGAATTTCTTCCACAGCAGATGGACTGTCTGTGGGTGTAGAGACCATTCGCCTGCCGGAACATTGTTCCTGGACAGTCTGTCTGGTCCTATATTCATGATCCCTGGCACGTGCGCTGCTCTGAGCGAGCGCAGGTTGCACTGAGCCCATACCAGGAGGCGTTCTGCCAGCCTGTACAGTTTCTCGGATCTGATGCCGCCCTGGCGATTTATGTAGGACACCACAGACATGTTGTCCGAACGGACCAAGACGTGGTGACCTTTTATTTGGGGACAAAAACGCGTCAGCGCGTTGTCTACTGCCAGCATTTCGAGGCAGTTTATGTGCAGGAGCTTCTCCCGTTCTGACCACTGGCCGAAGAACGGTCTGCCCTCGAGCAGCGCTCCCCATCCCGAGGTGGACGCGTCCGTGGACACCACCTTCACCCTCGAGGAGGTCCCCAGGCTTACACCTGATTGGTACCAGTCGTTCGCTTTCCAGGGTTTCAGAGCTGTAACGCATTTCTGATTGACCCTGAGGCGAAGCAAACCGGGTGCCCACGCTTCGCGTGGGACTCGCGCTTTCAGCCAAAACTGCAGCGGGCGCATGCGGAGCAGACCCAGCTGGAGCACTGATGATGCTGAGGCCATGAGACCTAGCATCTTCTGAAATCTCTTGAGCGGGACAGACGCGCCGCAGCGAAAAGAGTTCGCTGTGCGTCGAATGTCTACCGCGCGCTGTTGTGATAGTCGCGCTATCATGGATAGTGAGTCCAGTTCTGTGCCCAGGAAAGATATTTTCTGACTGGGTGACAGGGAGCTCTTCGCCCAATTGACACTCAGACCCAAATCCTCGAGGTGATCGAGTAAAATGGTCGTGTGTTCTATGAGCACTGCGCGAGATTGCGCTAGAATCAGCCAATCGTCCAAATAGTTCAGCACTCGCATGCCTCTCATTCTGAGGGGTGCGAGCGCCGCATCCATGCACTTCGTAAATATACGGGGTGCTAGGGACAAACCGAACGGCAGGACTGTGTACTGATATGCCTGGCCCTCGAAGGCGAATCTCAAATATCGCCTGTGACGTGACGCTATCTGTATTTGAAAATACTCGTCTTTCAGATCTATTGACACAAACCAATCTCCTTGGCGAATCTGCACAAGGATTTGCCTGGTCGTGAGCATCCTGAACTGTCGCTTCACAAGCACTTTGTTCAGTTGCCTAGTATGGATCTGAGACCCCCGTCTTTTTTCGGTACCAGGAAGTATCTGCTGTATAGCCCTCCCTCGCTCTGATCTTGAGAGAGAGGTTCTATGGCCCCTTTGCTCAATAGTTTCGTCACTTCGGCTCGAAGTAGATGTGCTACTTCTGTTTTTACCGTGGTCTCGATGCGCGCCACATAGCGGCGAGGGCGTCGGCGAAACTGCAGCGAATAGCCTCTTTCTATAATGTTCAGCACCCACTTCGAAACCCCGGGTAGCTTTGCCCATGCGTCTGCATGGATAGCTAGGGGTCGAATACGAAGCGCGCTCCGCTCGCTCAGCGATGGAGAAGCTTCGGTGTGCTGTAACACAAGCGTGTCGCTCGTGACATTTGAGGCATGGGGCGCGCTGATGACAGCGGGCAGATTGCCCGCGCTCGACTCCTCTGCGGTGGTTAACCGCGAGGGGGAGGGCTGGGCGGTTCCCGTGGGAACTGTCATGTCTATGTGTGGATGTGGGCGCGGGACAGCGGGCACATTTATCACACCGAAAGCATCGTTCGCTTGCGTGAAGCGAGTGCACGTTGGTTTCGTTTTTACAGAAACCGTGAGACATGCATAACGTGGTGTTAGTGGGCACATTCACCATGTTTGAAGCGCAATCGGTCTGAGCCGATTCATGTGCGCGAGCCCTGTGTGACGGGCTGTGCTTGTGTGTAGAGATGGGCACTGGGCAGTGGGCATTCTTCTTACACATAAAGCACCATCGGCCGTGGCCGGGACACCAGAAAAAAATTCACACTTATGGGATTTATCTGGGTAGCCGTAAAAACGGCGTTTGTGTGCAGGCAAGCGGGTGACAGAACCGACTTGTTTACTGCAGGATACACTGGAACAGTCACATTTACTGGAACTGAACGAGCGAGAAGTTGCCATAGAAACAGAGAGCGTCAACATGCTGGCGTTTATTGCAGGCCTGCGTGCATTACAACAGGCTTGTTCACTGCAATATTGACATTTCCAGTCGCCTGAATTCCAGAGGGGAATGGGAAATGTATAGGAAAAAGGAGGTTGGTCCGTCCGCAGCGGGACCAGAAAAACTCCTTTTTTTTCCTACGCCAGTGACGCACGGAACACCATAGAAACGGTGTTTGGGTGCAGGCGAGCGGGTTGTACAACGCGCTCGTTGGCTGCAAAATACACATCTGCAGTCGCCTTTTCAGGGAACTGACAGAGCGAGCATTGACGGCATAATTTTATCTGCCGGTAGACCCGGGGATCGAACGCGGGTCTCTCGCGTGCAAAAACCTGAGAGTCTGCCACTGGGCCACAGGGGGAGACACATTGTAATTCAGTTAGCGCGAGTATTATAAGAGAGCGTCAACGTGCTGGCGTTTGTTTGCAGGCATGCGTGTATTACAACAGGCTTGCTCACTGCAATACAGACATCTCCAGTCGCCCGAACTTCAGAGGGGAATGAGAAATGTACGAGAAAGAGGAGGTCGGTCCATCCGCGGGGGGACCAGAAAACGCTCTTTTCTCCTTTCGCCAGTGACGCACGGAAACCATAGAAACGGTGTTTGGGTGCAGGCGAGCGGGTTGTGCAACGCGCTCGTTGGCTGCAAAATGCACGTCTGCAGTCGCTTTTCAGGGAACTGACAGAGCGAAGCATTGGCGGCATAATTTTAACTGCCGCTAGACCGGGATTCGAACTCCGGTCTCTCGTGGGAAAAACCAATGATTCCGCCACTGAGCCACAGGGGGGGAACGCAAAGGTTTTCGGATGCACGAGCATATAAGAGCGTCACATGCTTTCTTCGGCGTATGCTTGCAGGCGCGCTTGTATTAAAACAGGCTCGCCTGCTGCAATATTGATATTTCCAGTCGCATGATCAGGGAACTGGGAATATGTATGAGAAATTGAAGGTCAGTCCATCCTCGGAGGGACTAAAAAACACATCTTTCTCCTTTCGCCGGTGAGTGACGCATGAATGGGGCGCAGAAGGCAGGGTAGCTTTCTTATAACGTAAAGAAAAACTAACCCCGACCGTCCGCTTCCAGCCTCCCTTGTGAGCGGCGCAGTTTGCGCGGCTTGAACAGAGGGAGAGAGAAAGCTAGCCCCGTGACCGCCCGCTCCTGACATCCTCTGTGAGCGGCGCGGTGTGCGCGGCTCGAACAGAGGGAGAACAGGTATCGTCCCCCAAGCAGGCAAGGCAAGCGGGCGAACCGGCAAGCTTTGCGGGTTGGGGGGGGGGGGCGGAGGAGCAGTCTCGGAGAAGGATGCCAGGTGAGTCCTCAGAGTCACCATAGGCAGTACCTAACTCGCAGTGAGGGCAGTCGCCGTCAGCGAGTGCGAGAGCTGCGTGATCAGGAAAAGGGGCGTCTTGAAAAAGACGCCCAGCTCTTTTAGTGCAATGGGAGTGTGTGTCGCGGCGGCGAGCACACACACATACATAAACACAGTAGCAGAGAAAGGATATAATGCCGGAAAGCGCAGCAGGAAGGCAAGGAAGGCGGCGCGGCCAGCGACTTCAGTGACTCGTCCCGCTGAAGGTGCTCTCTCTCGACGGCGCGGCTTCTAATCCAGCTCCAGCGATGCGTGTGCTTCGCTTGAAGGATGAAAAATCAGATAATAGCTGCCTGCGAGCGATATTTATAGGCCTAGACCACGCCCATTTCGGCGGGACGTGACGCAGCGGGCGCGAAGTGCCCTGATTGGGTCTGACGTCACGCCAGGCCTCGCTCGATAGGCTGCTGCAGTTGCCGCAGAGCAGCCAATAGGCGCGCGAGCTGTCTCGCCTATGTCTGCATTGCTGCTGCAACGCGTTTTGCATTATTACAAAATTAAGGATAATTTTTGGCTTCAATATCTCGCGGAAAGGATTTTCCCCTAGCGTAAGATATCTTACGCAGTACGAGAGACCTCTCGTAAGAGAACCTGTTAGCGTCAACTAGTGGCTGATTTTTCAAAATTCTTACAGACCTCTAGGGCCACGAGTCGAACATGCCCACCGAGTTTCGTTCTGATCGGCCTCCGTTAAGAGCAAACTAACAGCTTTGAATTAAAATGGTGAGGTATCCTGTTGTAAACATCAACCATGCCTGTTGACAGTTCTCTTTTGTGGGAAAGGAATGAAAAGTTCTCAAATCCGCAGCACAGCCTCAGACATAACATATATATACATGATCTGCCATTTTCACTATTGTCCTTGCTTGCTTCTTCACAATACCTGCAGATCTTCTGCTGATTCGGCTGTGCAGGTCCACATTAACACTGCCTGGCCTAGAACATGGACTGGAAAATGCAAATTTGGGGGGTATAAATACTAGCAATTATGTGAAGTGTCAGTGCAAATGAAGTGATAAACACTGACAAAATATGATTGTGTTATAATAGTTATTGTAATATAAGTGTGTTCCATGTTAACTCAATAATGCATGCTTACACACACACACACACACACACACACACACACACACACACACACACACACATATACAAATATGTTTTCAATGTCTTTAGGATGTGTTATTGTGAAAAAAATATTTTAATGGTCTAACCATTTCATATATTTCATTGTGATCTATATTATCAGTCAAAAAAAATAATAGCTTTAACCATTTGTTTGTTGGCCAAAGCTGAAAGCTGATAAAAAGATTAATACTATATCTAATACTGCTGCTCCCTCTAGTTGACAACAGTGGAATTACAGCCTCCATCTTACAGTTGAAGTGTTTGAATGAATGAATGGGAATTTGGTTTTTCACTTATATCTCGGGAATGCCCAGGGCAAATTACACCACATTTGAATCGAAGCTAGCAGAGAACGGGCCCTTTCCAACGAGCTCTCACACAAGGTTCGGGGTGGTTTGGGTCGGGAGTTGCGGTCGTTCAAAGTCGGGGGTCCGCGGGCTTGCGATGCGCGGGGGGGCGCGCTCCCGAGGCCCGCGATTACACGTTTCGATCAAGAGCGTGGAGAGGACCTTACCATCAAAATTTGAGCACGAAACGACTTTCCGTTTTCAAGTTATGAGTGAATTTGTACTGGGGGGGCGTGGCCTAAATGCCGTTTTACTTTCGTTTTCATGTTAAATGTTAAAATAATGATTTTATAAAGTCTAAATATGAATTATATAACAATATTACGGAGTAGTATGATGAAATGACAGCAGGGGGCAGTAAAATACCACTTATTGGCTTAATATGTCATGGTATTCATTTTAAGGCTACGTATTGAAGTGACCCTATTATAGCCATCCAAATGAAGAAGTTATACTTTTTCTGATAATTATTTATCTAGAGAGTCCAGAGAATTGCACTGCACTGGTTTTGAACATTATTATATGAACATTATATGTTCATAGATGGAAAACACTATTTACAGCCAATACAGGCAATTTACCATAGGAAATATATGGTTTTAAAGCCTTTTAACAGTTATAGCGCCACCTATGGTCCGATCTCCATAAAATGTTGCATGTTTGTTAATGATGTTATGTCACATATGCTCATCAATTTTTGTGAAGTTCTGAGTTTTCGTTTAGGATTTATAGGCTTTTTAGTGCATTTTGCCACGCCCATTTTCTTTAAGACCCTATTATACCCATGCGAAAAATGCAAAAGTTCAACTTTTTTTTGATAATTATTGATCTAAAGAGTCCATAGAATTGTCCTAGACTCGTTTGGTTCTGATCGGGCGAAAAACCTAGGACTAGTTCGCAAAAGTAGGTTTTTAACATAATTACAAATATTTAATGAACGTTTTGATTGACAGCAATGGTTCTTGAGGCAAAGTTGTTCAGCATGAGCAGATCTATCAAATGATATGCATTTTGTGACGATAAGTGTAACACCACGTGGTTACAGAGCCATAAAACTCGTTAGCGCCAACTAGTGGCCGATTTCTTTCAAAATTCTTACAGACCTCTAGGGCCATGAGTCGAACATGCCCATCGAGTTTCGTTCCGATCGGCCTCCGTTAACCTTGTCTAATAGGTGCTCAAATTCATTGGCCGATGGCGGCCATGTTTTTCGAGATACACCAATGTCCTCATAGACATACATGGCACCTTGGACCAAGACACTGCATACCAATTTTCAAGTCAATCGGACTAACGGTCAGGTGGTTATAGTCTGTTTTATGTTTTTTTCATGTTATAGCGCCACCATGTGGCAAATCGCCTCGATTTTTTTACTGTGACCTCAGATTGATCTCTTACACGTGTGTACTGAGTCTGGTGAAGATACCTCATTTACTTCTGGAGTTATAGCCGTTTTAGTAAAATAGGCTCCTCCCACAACGTTAATTTTGCGCCCCCTAGCGACCGTGAATCGAAATTTCAACTTTTTTTTAATAATTATTGATAGTCAGACTCCAGAGAACAATTCTACACTGGTTTGGTTCCGATCGGGCGAAAAACCTAGGACTAGTTCGCAAAAGTAGTTTTCTGACAAAATTCAAAATGGCGGAAAAATTTGCATACCGGAAATGAAATCGGAGATATACGTTTTTTTCTTCAGGAGTCCAGCTTTCCATTGATATAAGACACTTGAGTCTACGACATATGGTCTAGGAGTTATGACCAGTTTCGCGCTTTTGGTCGCTATAGCGCCACCTATGGGCCAATTGGGGTCATACTCTCTGAACCTCTCCTCGATTTTTGTACTACCATCTGGCAAAGTTTCAAGGTTCCAGCTCTTACGGTTTGGGCTGCACGATGCGTTTTACGGCGGAAGAAAAATAATAATAAAAATCAGCACAATTACAATAGGGTTTCAGCACTTCGTGCTTGAACCCCTAATTAAAGCTGCAAGCAGCATTTATCGGGGTTCAAGCAGTTAACGCCTTTAAGGCCTTTAAGCACACAAGCATCAAAAGACATTAAGTTTTATTTAGCAAGCATTTAACAACTGACATAATAGACGGAAAAGACCATTTACAGCCAATACAGGCAGTTTACCATGGGAAATATATGGTTTTAAAGCTTTTTAACAGTTATAGCGCCACCTTTTGTCCGATCTCCATAAAATTTGGCATGCTTGTTAATGATGTTATGTCACATATGCTCACCAATTTTTGTGAAGTTTTGAGTTTTCATTTATGATTTATAGGCATTTTAGTGTATTTTGCCACGCCCCTTTTATAAATTACCCTATTACAGCCACCCAAATGCAAAAGTTAAACTTTTTTTCGATAATTATTGATCTAGAGAGTCCAGAGAATTGTCCTAGACTGGTCTGGTTCCGATCGGGCGAAAAACCAGGGACTAGTTTGCAAAAGTAGGTTTTTAACATATTCATGAATATTTAATTAAGTGTTTGATTGACAGCAATGGTTCTTGAGGCAAAGTTGTTCAGCATGAGCAGATCTATAAGATGATATGCATTTTGTGATGATCAGTGTAACACCACGTGATTACAGAGCCATAAAACTCGTTAGCGCCAACTAGTGGCCGATTTCTTTCAAAATTCTTACAGACCTCTAGGGGCTTGAGCCGAACATGCCCACCGAGTTTCGCTCCGATCGGACTTCGTTAACGGTGCTCAAACCTCATTGGCCAATGGCGGCCATGTTTTTCGAGATACGCCAATATCCTTTTAGACATAGGTGGCCCCTTGGGCCAAGACACTGCATACCAAATTTCAAGTCATTCGGAAAAACGGTCAGGTATCTATATGTTTTTTTTTGTTTATAGCGCCACCATGTGGCCAATCGACGCAATTTTTTTTACTGTGACCTCAGATTGACCTCTTAAACATGTGTGCCAAGTTTGGTGAAGATATCTCATTTACTTCTCGAGTTATAGCCATTTTAGTAAAATAGGCTCCTCCCACAACCTTAATTTATCACCCCCTAGCGACCAGGAATCGGAATTTCGACTTTTTTTCGATAATTATTGATCTTCAGACTCCAGAGAACAATTCTGCTCTGGTTTGGTTCCGATCGGACGAAAAACCAGGGACTAGTTTGCAAAAGTAGGTTTTTGACAAAATTCAAAATGGCGGAAAATCTATCATGACGGAAATAAAATCGGAGATATACGTTTTGTTCGTCAGGCGTCCAGCTTTCCAATGATATAAGACACTTGAGTCTATGACTTATCGTCTAGGAGTTATGACCAGTTTCGCGCTTTTGGTTGCTATAGCGCCACCTATGGGCCAATCAGCGTCATAATTTGATAACCTCTCCTCGATTTTTGTACTACCATCTGGCCAAGTTTCAAGTCTCTAGCACTTACGGTTTGGGCTGCACGATGCGTTTTACGGCGGAAGAATAATAATAATAATAATAACAAGCAGCATTTATCGGGGTTCAAGCTATTAAGGTCTTTAAGGTTTTTAAGCATCAAAAGTTATAAAGTTTTATTTAGCAAGCATGTAACCACTGACATAAAAGATGGAAAAGACCATGTTCTAGCATGATTTACCATGATATACCACATTTTAGCATGATTTACCATAGTTTATCATGATTTACCATGGTTTACCATGATTTACCCTGTTCTAGCATAGTTTACCATGAATTCATCTTAGTTTACCTTGATTTACCATGTTCTAGCATGATTTAGCATGATTTTCCACATTCTAGCATGATTTACCATAGTTTATCATGATTTACCATGGTTTACCATGATTTACCCTGTTCTGGCATAGTTTACCATGATTTACCATGTTCTTGCATGATTTACCTTGATACACCACATTCTAGTATTATTTACTATGATTTACAATGTCTAATTATGAATTCAAAAGCACATGTCAAAAGACTTCATTAATAAGTAGAATGGCCAGCAGAGGGCACTAGAAGACCATTATTGGCTCAGTTTCAGTTTAATCTTCATGATTTTCACTAGTTTTCTGCACTAAAGCAAACCAGTCTTTCCATGTTAACTCCATAATGCATGCTTACACACACACACACACACACACACACACACACACACACACACACACACACACACACACTAATACTTTAACAGATGGATTTTGACTAAATGTAATTGTAAATGTTAAAATAATGATTTTATAAAGTCTAAATATGAATTATAGAAACAATATGACAAAATAACTATTTTAAACAGCAGGGGGCAGTAAAATACCACTTATTGGCTTAATATGCCATTGTATTCATATTATTTTCACCTTTTTAAACTGTTATAGAGTCAAATTTTGTCCGATCTGTCTGAAATTTTTCATGCTTGTTCAGAGTGATATTTCACATGTTCTGACTTGTTTTTAAGAAGATCTGAGCATCTTAATAGATATAAGCTTTCGGGGACACTTGGTCAAGGCCACATTTTGAAGTGACCCTATTATAGCCATCCAAATGAAGTAGTTCAACTTTTTCTGATAATTACTGATCTAGAGAGTCCAGAGAATTGTACTGCACTAGTTTTGAACATTATTATATGAAAATTATATGATCATAGATTAAAAAGACCATTTACAGCCAAAGCAGGCAATTTACCATAGGTAATATATGGTTTTAAAGCTTTTTAACAGTTATAGCGCCACCTTTGGTCCGATCTCCATAAAATTGGGCATGCTTGTTAATGATGTTATGACACATATGCTCACCAATTTTTGTGAAGTTCTGAGTTTTCATTTAGGATTTATAGGCTTTTTAATGTATTTTGCCACACCCATTTTATAAATGACCCTATTACAGCCATCCAAATGCAAAAGTTCAACTTTTTTTCGATAATTATTGATCTAGAGAGTCCATAGAATTGTCCTAGACTGGTCTGGTTCCGATCGGGTAAAAAACCTAGGACTAGTTCGCAAAAGTAGGTTTTTAACATATTTGCAAATAATTAATGAACGGTTTGATTGAAAGCAATGGTTCTTGAGGCAAAGTTGTTCAGCATGAGCAGATCTATCAAATGATATGCATATTGTGTGGATGAGTGTTACGCCACGTGATTACAGAGCCATAAAACTCGTTAGCGCCAACTAGTGGCCGATTTCTTTCAAAATTCTTACAGACCTCTAGGGCCATGACTCGAACATGCCCATCGAGTTTCGTTCCGATCGGCCTCCGTTAACCTTGTCTAATAGGTGCTCAAACTTCATTGGCCAATGGCGGCCATGTTTTTTCAGATACACCAATGTCCTCATAGATATACATGGGGCCTTGGACCAAGACACTGCATACCAATTTTCAAGTCAATCTGACTAATGGTCAGGTGGTTATAGCCCTTTTCATGTTTTTTTCATGTTATAGCGCCACCTAGTGCTCAATCGTCGCGATTTTTTTACTGTGACCCCAGACTGAACCCATACACATGTGTACCGAGTTTGGTGAAAATATCTCATTTCGTTAATGAGTTATAGCCATTTTAGTAAAATAGGCTCAGCCTCCTTCGAACGTTTTAACACCCCTTAGCAACCGTGGATCGAAATTTCAACTTTTTTTCGATAATTATAGATATTCAGACCCCTGTGAACATTTCTGCACTGGTTTGGTTCCGATCGGGCAAAAAACCAGGGACTAGTTCGCAAAAGTAGGTTTTGGACAAAATCCAATATGGCGGAAAAATTTGCATACCGGAAATGAAATCCTTGAGGCCATTTTTGTTCGGCTTGACCCAAGGATTCCAATGATATAAGACACTTGAGTCTGTGACAAACGGTTAATGAGATTTAAGCAAAAATATGCATTTTTTTTGTTTTTTGCGCTGTAGCGCCACCTATTGGCCAATCTGGCTCATATTTTGATAACCTCTCCTCGATTTTTGTACTACCATCTGGCAAAGTTTCAAGTCTCTAGCACTTACGGTTTGGGCTGCACGATGCGTTTTACGGCGGAATAATAATAATAATAATTAAAGCTGCAAGCAGCATTTATCGGGGTTCAAGCATTTAAGGCCTTTAAGCACATAAGCATTTAAGACATTACGTTTTATTTAACAAGCTTTTAACCACTGAAATAATAGATGGAAAAATCCATTTACAGCCAATATAGGCAATTTACCATAGGAAATATGTGGTTTTCAAACCTTTTGGCCAGTTATAGCGCCACCTATGGTCCGATCTACATGAAATTTTGCATGCTTGTTTAGAATGTTATGGCACATATGCTCACCAATTTTCGTGAAGTTCTGAGTTTTCGTTTAGGATTTATAGGCTTTTGAGTGCATTTTGCCACGCCCATTTTCTTTATGACCCAATTATACCCATGCGAAAAATGCAAAAGTTCAACTTTTTTTTGATAATTATTGATCTAGAGAGTCCAGAGAATTGTCCTAGACTGGTCTGGTTCCGATCGGGCGAAAAACCTAGGACTAGTTCGCAAAAGTAGGTTTTTAACATATTCATGAATATTTAATGAACGGTTTGATTGACAGCGATGGTTCTTGAGGCAAAGTTGTTCAGCATGAGCAGATCTATCAGATGATATGCATTTTGTGATGATAAGTGTAACACCACGTGATTACAGAGCCATAAAACTCGTTAGCGCCAACTAGTGGCCGATTCCTTTCAAAATTCTTACAGACCTCTAGGGGCTTGAGCCGAACATGCCCACCGAGTTTCGCTCCAATCGGACTTCGTTAACGGTGCTCAAACCTCATTGGCCAATGGCGGCCATGTTTTTCGAGATACGCCAATATTCTTTTAGACATTCATGGCCCCTTGGGCCAAGACACTGCATACCAAATTTCAAGTCATTCGGAAAAACGGTCAGGTGTCTATGCGTTTTTTTAGTTTTATAGCGCCACCATGTGGCCAATGGACGATGTTTTTTTACTGTGACCTCAGATTGACCTCTTACACATGTGTACCAAGTTTGGTGAAGTTTACTGAATTACTTCTTGAGTTATAGCCATTTTAGTAAAATAGGCTCCTCCCACAATGTTAATTTTGCACCCCCTAGCGACCACGAATCGAAAATTCAACTTTTTTTCGATAATTATTGATCGTCAGACTCCAGAGAACAATTCTGCACTGGTTTGGTTCCGATCGGGCAAAAAACCAGGGACTAGTTCGCAAAAGTAGGTTTTTGACAAAATTCAAAATGGCGAAAAATCTATCATGGCGGAAATGAAATCGGAGATATACGTTTTTTTCTTCAGGAGCTCTGGATTTCAATGATATAAGACACTTGAAGCTACGCCTTACGGTCTGGGAGTTCTGAGCAGTTTCGCGCTATTGATTGCTATAGCGCCACCTATGGGCCGATTGGGCTGAGTCCGTGTATCTGAGTAGCGAGCAATAGTACTACCATCTGGCAAAGTTTCAAGTCTCTAGGTCTTACGGTTTGGGCTGCACGATGCGTTTTATGGCGGAAAAATAATAATAATAAAAATCAGGACAATTACAATAGGGTTTCAGCACTTCGTGCTTGAACCCCTAATAAAAATCAGTACAATTACAATAGGGTTTCAGCACTTCGTGCTTGAACCCCTAATTAAAGCTGCAAGCAGCATTTATCGGGGTTCAAGCAGTTAACGCCTTTAAGGCCTTTAAGCACACAAGCATCAAAAGACATTAAGTTTTATTTAGCAAGCATTTAACAACTGACATAATAGACGGAAAAGACCATTTACAGCCAATACAGGCAGTTTACCATGGGAAATATATGGTTTTAAAGCTTTTTAACAGTTATAGCGCCACTTTTGGTCCGATCTCCATAAAATTTGGCAAGCTTGTTAATGATGTTATGTCACATATGCTCACCAATTTTTGTTAAGTTCTGAGTTTTCATTTATGATTTATAGGCATTTTAGTGTATTTTGCCACGCCCCTTTTATAAATTACCCTATTACAGCCACCCAAATGCAAAAGTTAAACTTTTTTTCGATAATTATTGATCTAGAGAGTCCAGAGAATTGTCCTAGACTGGTTTGGTTCCGATCGGGCCAAAAACCAGGGACTAGTTCGCAAAAGTAGGTTTTGGACAAAATCCGACATAGCAGAAAATTTTCCCTGCCTACATCCAAATCGGAGATAGCCATTTTGTCCGCCTTGAGCCAAGGATTCCAACGATATAAGACACTTGATCCTGGGACAAACGGTCTAAGAGTTGTGAGCGATTTAGTACTTTTGGTTGCTGTAGCGCCACCTATGGGCCAATTGGGGTCATACTCTGATAGGTTGTCCCCAAATTGAGGCCTACCATCTGGCCAGGTTTCACGTCTCTAGGCCTTACGGTTTGTCCTGCACGATGCGTTTTACGAATCCTTACAATTACAATAGGGTTTCAGCATTTCATGCTTGAACCCCTAATAAGAATGAAGGCTTTTTGCCAGTTATAGCGCCACCTATGGTCCGATCTGCATGAAACTCTGCATGCTTCCTCACCATGTTCTGACACATATGCTCATCAATTTTTGTGAAGTTCTGAGTTTTCATTTGGGATTTATAGGCTTTTTAGTGTATTTTGCCACGCCCCTTTTCTAAATGACCCTGTTACAGCCAGCCAAATGCAAAAGTTCAACTTTTTTTCGATAATTATTGATCTAGAGAGTCCAGAGAATTGTCCTAGACTGGTTTGGTTCCGATCGGGCCAAAAACCAGGGACTAGTTCGCAAAAGTAGGTTTTGGACAAAATCCGACATAGCAGAAAATTTTCCCTGCCTACATCCAAATCGGAGATAGCCATTTTGTCCGCCTTGAGCCAAGGATTCCAACGATATAAGACACTTGATCCTGGGACAAACGGTCTAAGAGTTGTGAGCGATTTAGTACTTTTGGTTGCTGTAGCGCCACCTATGGGCCAATTGGGGTCATACTCTGATAGGTTGTCCCCAAATTGAGGCCTACCATCTGGCCAGGTTTCACGTCTCTAGGCCTTACGGTTTGTCCTGCACGATGCGTTTTACGAATCCTTACAATTACAATAGGGTTTCAGCATTTCATGCTTGAACCCCTAATAAGAATGAAGGCTTTTTGCCAGTTATAGCGCCACCTATGGTCCGATCTGCATGAAACTCTGCATGCTTCCTCACCATGTTCTGACACATATGCTCATCAATTTTTGTGAAGTTCTGAGTTTTCATTTGGGATTTATAGGCTTTTTAGTGTATTTTGCCACGCCCCTTTTCTAAATGACCCTGTTACAGCCAGCCAAATGCAAAAGTTCAACTTTTTTTCGATAATTATTGATCTAGAGAGTCCAGAGAATTGTCCTAGACTGGTTTGGTTCCGATCGGGCCAAAAACCAGGGACTAGTTCGCAAAAGTAGGTTTTGGACAAAATCCGACATAGCAGAAAATTTTCCCTGCCTACATCCAAATCGGAGATAGCCATTTTGTCCGCCTTGAGCCAAGGATTCCAACGATATAAGACACTTGATCCTGGGACAAACGGTCTAAGAGTTGTGAGCGATTTAGTACTTTTGGTTGCTGTAGCGCCACCTATGGGCCAATTGGGGTCATACTCTGATAGGTTGTCCCCAAATTGAGGCCTACCATCTGGCCAGGTTTCACGTCTCTAGGCCTTACGGTTTGTCCTGCACGATGCGTTTTACGAATCCTTACAATTACAATAGGGTTTCAGCATTTCATGCTTGAACCCCTAATAAGAATGAAGGCTTTTTGCCAGTTATAGCGCCACCTATGGTCCGATCTGCATGAAACTCTGCATGCTTCCTCACCATGTTCTGACACATATGCTCATCAATTTTTGTGAAGTTCTGAGTTTTCATTTGGGATTTATAGGCTTTTTAGTGTATTTTGCCACGCCCCTTTTCTAAATGACCCTGTTACAGCCAGCCAAATGCAAAAGTTCAACTTTTTTTCGATAATTATTGATCTAGAGAGTCCAGAGAATTGTCCTAGACTGGTTTGGTTCCGATCGGGCCAAAAACCAGGGACTAGTTCGCAAAAGTAGGTTTTGGACAAAATCCGACATAGCAGAAAATTTTCCCTGCCTACATCCAAATCGGAGATAGCCATTTTGTCCGCCTTGAGCCAAGGATTCCAACGATATAAGACACTTGATCCTGGGACAAACGGTCTAAGAGTTGTGAGCAATTTAGTACTTTTGGTTGCTGTAGCGCCACCTATGGGCCAATTGGGGTCATACTCTGATAGGTTGTCCCCAAATTGAGGCCTACCATCTGGCCAGGTTTCACGTCTCTAGGCCTTACGGTTTGTCCTGCACGATGCGTTTTACGAATCCTTACAATTACAATAGGGTTTCAGCATTTCATGCTTGAACCCCTAATAAGAATGAAGGCTTTTTGCCAGTTATAGCGCCACCTATGGTCCGATCTGCATGAAACTCTGCATGCTTCCTCACCATGTTCTGACACATATGCTCATCAATTTTTGTGAAGTTCTGAGTTTTCATTTGGGATTTATAGGCTTTTTAGTGTATTTTGCCACGCCCCTTTTCTAAATGACCCTGTTACAGCCAGCCAAATGCAAAAGTTCAACTTTTTTTCGATAATTATTGATCTAGAGAGTCCAGAGAATTGTCCTAGACTGGTTTGGTTCCGATCGGGCCAAAAACCAGGGACTAGTTCGCAAAAGTAGGTTTTGGACAAAATCCGACATAGCAGAAAATTTTCCCTGCCTACATCCAAATCGGAGATAGCCATTTTGTCCGCCTTGAGCCAAGGATTCCAACGATATAAGACACTTGATCCTGGGACAAACGGTCTAAGAGTTGTGAGCGATTTAGTACTTTTGGTTGCTGTAGCGCCACCTATGGGCCAATTGGGGTCATACTCTGATAGGTTGTCCCCAAATTGAGGCCTACCATCTGGCCAGGTTTCACGTCTCTAGGCCTTACGGTTTGTCCTGCACGATGTGTTTTACGAATCCTTACAATTACAATAGGGTTTCAGCATTTCATGCTTGAACCCCTAATAAGAATGAAGGCTTTTTGCCAGTTATAGCGCCACCTATGGTCCGATCTGCATGAAACTCTGCATGCTTCCTCACCATGTTCTGACACATATGCTCATCAATTTTTGTGAAGTTCTGAGTTTTCATTTGGGATTTATAGGCTTTTTAGTGTATTTTGCCACGCCCCTTTTCTAAATGACCCTGTTACAGCCAGCCAAATGCAAAAGTTCAACTTTTTTTCGATAATTATTGATCTAGAGAGTCCAGAGAATTGTCCTAGACTGGTTTGGTTCCGATCGGGCCAAAAACCAGGGACTAGTTCGCAAAAGTAGGTTTTGGACAAAATCCGACATAGCAGAAAATTTTCCCTGCCTACATCCAAATCGGAGATAGCCATTTTGTCCGCCTTGAGCCAAGGATTCCAACGATATAAGACACTTGATCCTGGGACAAACGGTCTAAGAGTTGTGAGCAATTTAGTACTTTTGGTTGCTGTAGCGCCACCTATGGGCCAATTGGGGTCATACTCTGATAGGTTGTCCCCAAATTGAGGCCTACCATCTGGCCAGGTTTCACGTCTCTAGGCCTTACGGTTTGTCCTGCACGATGCGTTTTACGAATCCTTACAATTACAATAGGGTTTCAGCATTTCATGCTTGAACCCCTAATAAGAATGAAGGCTTTTTGCCAGTTATAGCGCCACCTATGGTCCGATCTGCATGAAACTCTGCATGCTTCCTCACCATGTTCTGACACATATGCTCATCAATTTTTGTGAAGTTCTGAGTTTTCATTTGGGATTTATAGGCTTTTTAGTGTATTTTGCCACGCCCCTTTTCTAAATGACCCTGTTACAGCCAGCCAAATGCAAAAGTTCAACTTTTTTTCGATAATTATTGATCTAGAGAGTCCAGAGAATTGTCCTAGACTGGTTTGGTTCCGATCGGGCCAAAAACCAGGGACTAGTTCGCAAAAGTAGGTTTTGGACAAAATCCGACATAGCAGAAAATTTTCCCTGCCTACATCCAAATCGGAGATAGCCATTTTGTCCGCCTTGAGCCAAGGATTCCAACGATATAAGACACTTGATCCTGGGACAAACGGTCTAAGAGTTGTGAGCGATTTAGTACTTTTGGTTGCTGTAGCGCCACCTATGGGCCAATTGGGGTCATACTCTGATAGGTTGTCCCCAAATTGAGGCCTACCATCTGGCCAGGTTTCACGTCTCTAGGCCTTACGGTTTGTCCTGCACGATGCGTTTTACGAATCCTTACAATTACAATAGGGTTTCAGCATTTCATGCTTGAACCCCTAATAAGAATGAAGGCTTTTTGCCAGTTATAGCGCCACCTATGGTCCGATCTGCATGAAACTCTGCATGCTTCCTCACCATGTTCTGACACATATGCTCATCAATTTTTGTGAAGTTCTGAGTTTTCATTTGGGATTTATAGGCTTTTTAGTGTATTTTGCCACGCCCCTTTTCTAAATGACCCTGTTACAGCCAGCCAAATGCAAAAGTTCAACTTTTTTTCGATAATTATTGATCTAGAGAGTCCAGAGAATTGTCCTAGACTGGTTTGGTTCCGATCGGGCCAAAAACCAGGGACTAGTTCGCAAAAGTAGGTTTTGGACAAAATCCGACATAGCAGAAAATTTTCCCTGCCTACATCCAAATCGGAGATAGCCATTTTGTCCGCCTTGAGCCAAGGATTCCAACGATATAAGACACTTGATCCTGGGACAAACGGTCTAAGAGTTGTGAGCGATTTAGTACTTTTGGTTGCTGTAGCGCCACCTATGGGCCAATTGGGGTCATACTCTGATAGGTTGTCCCCAAATTGAGGCCTACCATCTGGCCAGGTTTCACGTCTCTAGGCCTTACGGTTTGTCCTGCACGATGCGTTTTACGAATCCTTACAATTACAATAGGGTTTCAGCATTTCATGCTTGAACCCCTAATAAGAATGAAGGCTTTTTGCCAGTTATAGCGCCACCTATGGTCCGATCTGCATGAAACTCTGCATGCTTCCTCACCATGTTCTGACACATATGCTCATCAATTTTTGTGAAGTTCTGAGTTTTCATTTGGGATTTATAGGCTTTTTAGTGTATTTTGCCACGCCCCTTTTCTAAATGACCCTGTTACAGCCAGCCAAATGCAAAAGTTCAACTTTTTTTCGATAATTATTGATCTAGAGAGTCCAGAGAATTGTCCTAGACTGGTTTGGTTCCGATCGGGCCAAAAACCAGGGACTAGTTCGCAAAAGTAGGTTTTGGACAAAATCCGACATAGCAGAAAATTTTCCCTGCCTACATCCAAATCGGAGATAGCCATTTTGTCCGCCTTGAGCCAAGGATTCCAACGATATAAGACACTTGATCCTGGGACAAACGGTCTAAGAGTTGTGAGCGATTTAGTACTTTTGGTTGCTGTAGCGCCACCTATGGGCCAATTGGGGTCATACTCTGATAGGTTGTCCCCAAATTGAGGCCTACCATCTGGCCAGGTTTCACGTCTCTAGGCCTTACGGTTTGTCCTGCACGATGCGTTTTACGAATCCTTACAATTACAATAGGGTTTCAGCATTTCATGCTTGAACCCCTAATAAGAATGAAGGCTTTTTGCCAGTTATAGCGCCACCTATGGTCCGATCTGCATGAAACTCTGCATGCTTCCTCACCATGTTCTGACACATATGCTCATCAATTTTTGTGAAGTTCTGAGTTTTCATTTGGGATTTATAGGCTTTTTAGTGTATTTTGCCACGCCCCTTTTCTAAATGACCCTGTTACAGCCAGCCAAATGCAAAAGTTCAACTTTTTTTCGATAATTATTGATCTAGAGAGTCCAGAGAATTGTCCTAGACTGGTTTGGTTCCGATCGGGCCAAAAACCAGGGACTAGTTCGCAAAAGTAGGTTTTGGACAAAATCCGACATAGCAGAAAATTTTCCCTGCCTACATCCAAATCGGAGATAGCCATTTTGTCCGCCTTGAGCCAAGGATTCCAACGATATAAGACACTTGATCCTGGGACAAACGGTCTAAGAGTTGTGAGCGATTTAGTACTTTTGGTTGCTGTAGCGCCACCTATGGGCCAATTGGGGTCATACTCTGATAGGTTGTCCCCAAATTGAGGCCTACCATCTGGCCAGGTTTCACGTCTCTAGGCCTTACGGTTTGTCCTGCACGATGCGTTTTACGAATCCTTACAATTACAATAGGGTTTCAGCATTTCATGCTTGAACCCCTAAAAATCAGTACAATTACAATAGGGTTTCAGCACTTCGTGCTTGAACCCCTAAAAATCAGTACAATTACAATAGGGTTTCAGCACTTCGTGCTTGAACCCCTAAAAATCAGCACAATTACAATAGGGTTTCAGCACTTCGTGCTTGAACCCCTAATTAAAGCTGCAAGCAGCATTTAGCGGGGTTCAAGCAATTACGGCCTTTAAGCACAAAAGCATCAAAAGTTATTACGTTTTATTTAGCAAGCATGACATAATAGACGGAAAAGACCATTTACAGCCAATACAGGTAGTTTACCATGGGAAATATATGGTTTTAAAGCTTTTTAACAGTTATAGCGCCACCTATGGTCCGATCTCCATAAAAATTTCCATGCTTCTTTAGCATGTTATGTCACATATGCTCATCAATTTTTGTGAAGTTCTGAGTTTTTATTAAGGATTTATAGGCTTTTTAGTGTATTTTGCCACGCCCATTTTCTAAATGACCCTATTACAGCCATTCAAATGCAAAAGTTCAACTTTTTTTCGATAATTATTGATCTAGAGAGTCCAGAGAATTGCCCTAGACTGGTCTGGTTCTGATCGGGCGAAAAACCAGGGACTAGTTCGCAAAAGTAGGTTTTTAACATGTTTGCAAATATTTAATGAACGGTTTGATTGACAGCAGTGGCTCTTGAGGCAAAGTTGTTCAGCATGAGCAGATCTATCAAATGATATGCATATTGTGTTGATGTGTGCAACACCACGTGATTACAGAGGGCGTAAACCTTGTTAGCGCCAACTAGTGGTCGATTTCTTTCAAAATTCTTACAGACCTCTAGGGCCATGAGTCGAACATGCCCACTGAGTTTTGTTTCAATCAGCCACCGTTAACCTTGTCTAATAGGTGCTCAAACTTCAATGGCCGATGGCGGCCATGTTTTTTGAGATACACCAATGTCCTCATAGACATACATGACACCTTGGACCAAGACACTGCATACCAATTTTCAAGTCAATCGGACTAACGGTCAGGTGGTTATAGCCTGTTTTATGTTTTTTTCATGTTATAGCGCCACCATGTGGCCAATTGCCGCTATTTTTTTACTGTGACCTCAGATTGACCTCTTACACATGTGTACCGAGTTTGGTGAAAATATCTCATTTCGTTCACGAGTTATAGCCATTTTAGTAAAATGAGCTCCGCCTCCTGCAAACGTTTTGACGCCCCTTAGCAACCGTGGATCGAAATTTCAACTTTTTTTCGATAATTATTGATAACCAGACTCCAGAGAACATGTATGCACTTTTTTGGTTCCGATCAGGCAAAAAACCAGGGACTAGTTCGCAAAAGTAGGTTTTGGACAAAATTCAAAATGGCGGAAAATTTTTCCAGGCGGAAATGAAATCGGAGATATACATTTTGTCCGTCTTGAGCCAAGGATTACAGTGATATAAGATACTTGAGTCTATGACAAACGGTCTAGGAGTTATGGCTGATTTCATACTTTTGCTTGCTGTAGCGCCACCTATTGGCCAATCGTTGTCATACTTTGATAGGTTCTCCCCAAATTGAGGACTACCATTTGGCTGAGTTTCAAGTCTCCAGCATTTACGGTTTGGGCTGCACGATGCGTTTTAGGGGAAAATAATAATAATAAAAATCCTTACAATAACAATAGGTGTTCAGCACTTCGTGCTTGAACCCCTAATAATAATAATTAAAGCTGCAAGCAGCATTTATCGGGGTTCAAGCAGTTAAGGCCTTTAAGGCCTTTAAGCACACAAGCATCAAAAGACATTAAGTTTTATTTAGCAAGCATTTAACAACTGACATAATAGACGGAAAAGACCATTTACAGCCAATACAGGCAGTTTACCATGGGTAATATATGGTTTTAAAGCTTTTTAACAGTTATAGCGCCACCTTTGGTCCGATCTCCATAAAATTGGGCATGCTTGTTAATGATGTTATGTCACATATGCTCACCAATTTTTGTGAAGTTCTGAGTTTTCATTTAGGATTTATAGGCTTTTTAATGTATTTGCCACGCCCATTTTATAAATGACCCTATTACAGCCACCCAAATGCAAAAGTTCAACTTTTTTTTGATAATTATTGATCTAGAGAGTCCAGAGAATTGTCCTAGACTGGTCTGGTTCCGATCGGGCGAAAAACCAGGGACTAGTTCGCAAAAGTAGGTTTTTAACATATTCATGAATATTTAATGAACTGTTTGATTGACAGCAATGGTTCTTGAGGCAAAGTTGTTCAGCATGAGCAGATCTATCAGATGATATGCATTTTGTGATGATAAGTGTAACACCACGTGATTACAGAGCCATAAAACTCGTTAGCGCCAACTAGTGGCCGATTTCTTTAAAATTTCTTACAGACCTCTAGGGCCATGAGTCGAACATGCCCATCGAGTTTCGTTCCGATCGGACTTCGTTAACGGTGCTCAAATTTCATTGGCCAATGGCGGCCATGTTTTTCGAGATACGCCAATATCCTTTTAGACATACATGGCCCCTTGGGCCAAGACACTGCATACCAAATTTCAAGTCATTCGTAAAAACGGTCAGGTGTCTATACGTTTTTTTTGTTTTATAGCGCCACCATGTGGCCAATTGACGCAATTTTTTTACTGTGACCTCAGATTGACCTCTGACACATGTTTACCAAGTTTGGTGAAGTTTACTAAATTACTTCTTGAGTTATAGCCATTTTAGTAAAATAGGCTCCTCCCACAACGTTAATTTTGCACCCCCTAGCGACCATGAATCGAAATTTCAACTTTTTTTCGATAATTATTGATCTTCAGACTCCAGAGAACAATTCTGCACTGGTTTGGTTCTGATCGGGCAAAAAACCAGGGACTAGTTTGCAAAAGTAGGTTTTCGACAAAATTCAAAATGGCGGAAAATCTATCATGGCGGAAATAAAATCGGAGATATACGTTTTTTTCGTCAGGCGTCCAGCTTTCCAATGATATAAGACACTTGAGACTATGACTTACCGTCTAGGAGTTATGATCAGTTTCGCGCTTTTGGTTGCTATAGCGCCACCTATGGGCCAATCGGCGTCATAATTTGATAACCTCTCCTCGATTTTTGTACTACCATCTGGCAAAGTTTCAAGGCTCTAGCCCTTACGGTTTGGGCTGCACGATGCGTTTTACGGCAGAAGAATAATAATAATTAAAGCTGCAAGCAGCATTTAGCGGGGTTCAAGCATTTAGGGTCTTTAAGCACATAAGGCAGTTTAGTGAGTTGTCTGAGTTTTTGTTTAGGATGTACAGGCTTTTGAGTGTTTTTTGCCATACACATTTTCTAAATGATCCTGTTATGGCTACCCAATGGGTAAAGTTAAAGTTTTTTATATAATTAATAATCTAGAGCTTCCAGAGAATTGTACTGCACGGGTATATTTCCGATCGGGCGAAAAACCTAGGACTAGTTCGCAAAAGTAGGTTTTTAACATAATCGCAAGTATTTAATGAACAAATTGATTGACAGCAGTAGTTCTTGAGGCAAAGTTGTTCAGTATGAGGAGATCTATCAAATGATATGCATCACGTGATTACATAGCCGTAAAACCTGTTAGCGTCAACTAGTGGCTGATTTTTCAAAATTCTTACAGACCTCTAGGGCCACGAGTCGAACATGCCCACCGAGTTTCGTTCTGATCGGCCTCCGTTAAGAGCAAACTAACAGCTTTGAATTAAAATGGTGAGGTATCCTGTTGTAAACATCAACCATGCCTGTTGACAGTTCTCTTTTGTGGGAATGGAATGAAAAGTTCTCAAATCCGCAGCACAGCCTCAGACATAGCATTTATATCCATGATCTGCCATTTTCACTATTGTCCTTGCTTGCTTTTCACAATACCTGCAGATCTTCTGATGATTCGGCTGTGCAGGTCCACATTAACACTGCCTGGCCTAGAACATGGACTGGAAAATGCAAATTTGGGGGGTATAAATATTAATGATCCTGACTCCAACGTCACAGTCGGTGTTATGGTGGGATTCACTCATTTTTCAGCGGTCTTTTGCAAACAGGAGATTTACACATGAAGGAGGAAACAATGGTGTTTGAGGCTCACGGTATGTCAGTTCCATGTCCAGAACTCTTATCATTCAACTATGCCAAGATAAATACAGTTTTCAATTGTATGGCACCTTTAAAATAGATGATTAGTAATATAATGCTTACTTGGAGTCTGAAATGGCTTTAACAAAAGAAGAAAAATATTCTTAGATTTCTGTTCATTCTAATCATGTACAAATAAAGTAGCACAGTAAGATTACATTTATTTGAATGCATTAGTGAGTGTGTGATTGTGCTGTGTGTGCAGCGTATCAATACTAAAAGTGAAGGTGTAGTTGATATCTTTGGTGATAATATCTGTAGTAATCATAAAAAAACAATTAAGAAATAAAGAATTAAAATTACAAATAATATTCTATTAAGATATGAGTTACAATAACATGATTTGCAATAGTAATAATATCAATAATATATGCACAATACACACAGATTAGACTATCAGGTCTGTGTTTTACAAAAACATTAGTATTGCAGCCAATGTGAGTCTGTGGGATTTATAAACAGACAAAATATGATTTGAAATGTTATTTTAATGATTTTATTAAGTTTAAACAATATTTCAAATGGAAAAAAAATGAAAAATAATATTTTAGTGAGCAGAATGAACCAATGAGTGTTCTTCTTCTGGTGGTTAAAATGTAAATGAAAACAATAATACTTAAACAATAATACTTAATACACTAACCATGCTTGAACACACACATGCACACACATTTTGTTGTAGATGTAGATATTTAAAATAAAAGATAGGTAACAAAATGATAATTGCAAATCTCCTCTGTATAACACCATTTTCAGATTTCAAATTAATCACTGAGAGGCAGAATTGTTCAAACTGAGAGCTCAGTAAAAATGAAGTGATAAACTTTGACAAAACATGACTGTGTTATAATAGGTGATTTTCATGCAAGTAATTTTATATAGTCCAAAAACTAATGCAAAAGCACAGATGAAAATATTTTATTAAGTAGAATGTCCTGCAGAGGGCAGTAGAAGACCACTAATTGACTCACTTTCATTTGAAAGACTTTTTTATCCACCAGTAAAACAAAGCAGTTTCTCCATGTTCTTTCCATTAAGCATGCTTACACACACAGACACACACACAAACACAAACACATCCACACACACACACACACACACACACACACACACACACACACACACACACACACACACACACACACACACACACATGTAGTGTTTTCATTTTTTATGGGGACTTTCCATAGACATAATGATTTTTATACTGTACAAACTGTATATTCTATTCCCTTACACTAACCCTACCCCTAAACCTACCCATCACAGAAAACTTTCTGCAATTTCACATTTTCGAAAAAACATCACTTTTTTGATTTATAAGACGTTTTCCTCATGGGGACCAAAAAATGTCCCCACACGAACAAGGATTTCGGATATTGCCATCCTTGTGGGGACATTTTGTCCCCACAACGTGATGATTACCAACTCACACACACACACACACACACACACACACACACACACACACACACACACACACACACACACACACACACACACACACACACACACACACACACACACACACACACACACACACACACACACACACAAAGACAAATATGTTTTCAATGTTTTTAGGATGTGATATTGTGAAAATATCTTCATCTCCTCATCTTGAACAACTTTGCCTCAAGAATCACTAATGTCAATCAAACCGTTCATAATCATAATAAAAAAAAAAATATATATACAAACATCATAATAAATAAAAAAACATCATAATAAAAAAGATTGCTTCTTAAAGCATTTGTTTATTTCCCAATACTGAAAGTGAATTAAAAGATCATGCGTAATCCTTCTGCTCCCTCTAGTGGACAACAGTGGTATTATAGCTTTTTTTACAGTTGAAGTGTTTGAATGAATGAATGGGAATTTGTTTTTTTACTTATATCTCAGGAACCAAAAGGCGAAAAATTCTGAAACTCAGAGCATAGATAGTGCTTGAGGAGCCCTGTTGAATGAGACCATCAAGGTGTTTTTGGGCGATTGGGGCTGGGAGTTATGACTGTTATAAGGCATATCTGTTCGGGCTATTATCTCTGGAATGCCCAGGGCAAATAACACCACATTTGAATCGAAGCTAGCCAAGGACGCGCCCTTTCCAACGAGCTCTCACACAAGGTTCGGGGTGGTTTGGGTCGGGAGTTGCGGTCGTTCAAAGTCGGGGGTCCGCGGGCTTGCGATGCGCGGGGGGGCGCGCTCCCGAGGCCCGCGACGACACGTTTCGATCAAGAGCCCCGAGAGGTCCTCACCATCAAAATTTGAGCGCGCAACGACTTTCCGTTTTCGAGTTATGAATGAATTTGTATTTGGGGGCGTGGCTTAAATGCCGTTATACTTTCGTTTCATTTCATTCATTTACTTTCGTCCATTTCCATATCTCAGTGTAACACAATTGTCAATAGTAATACTCAATAGATGAGTTTTGACAAAATGTGATTGTAAATGTTAAAATAATGATTTTATAAAGTCTAAATATGAATTTTATAACAATATTAGGGAGTAGTATGATGAAATGACAGCAGGGGGCAGTAAAATACCACTTATTGGCTTAATATGTCATTATATTCATATAAAATCACCTTTTGAAGAAGTTAAACTTTTTTTCTGATAATTATTGATCTAGAGAGTTCAGAGAATTGTGCTGCACTGGTTTTGAACATTATGATATGAACATTATATGATAGAAGACACCATTTACAGCAAATACAGGCAATTTACCATAGGAAATATATGGTTTTAAAGCGTTTTAACAGTTATAGCGCCAACTATGGTCCGCTCTCCATAAAATTTTCCATGCTTCTTAAGCAGGTTATGACACATATGCTCATCAATTTTCGTGAAGTTCTGAGTTTTCGTTTAGGATTTATAGGCTTTTGAGTGCATTTTACCACGCCCATTTTCTAAATGACCCTGTTAGCCATGCGAAAAATGCAAAAGTTCAACTTTTTTTTGATAATTATTGACCTAGAGAGTCCATAGAATTGTCCTAGACTGGTTTGGTTCCGATCGGGCGAAAAACCTAGGACTAGTTCGCAAAAGTAGGTTTTTAACATAATTACGAATATTTAATGAACGGTTTGATTGACAGCAATGGTTCTTGAGGCAAAGTTGTTCAACAAGAGGAGATCTATCAAATGGTATGCATTTTGTGACAATAAGTGTAACACCACGTGATTACAGAGCCATAAAACTCGTTAGCGCCAACTAGTGGCCGATTTCTTTTAAAATTCTTACAGACCTCTAGGGCCATGAGTAGAACATGCCCACCGAGTTTGGTTCCGATCGGCCTCCGTTAACCTTGTCTAATAGGTGCTCAAACTTCATTGGCCGATGGCGGCCATGTTTTTTTAGATACGCCAATGTCCTCATACACATACATGACACCTTGGACCAAGACACTGCATACCAATTTTCAAGTCAATCGGACTAACGGTCAGGTGGTTAAAGCCTGTTTTATGTTTTTTTCATATTATAGCGCCACCATGTGGCCAATCGCCGCGATTTTTTTACTGTTACCTCATACTGAGCTCATACATATGTGTACCGAGTTTGGTGAAGATACCTCATTTACTTCTGGAGTTATAGCCATTTTAGTAAAATAGGCCCCTCCCACAACGTACGTTTTGGCACCCCTTAGCGTCCGTGAATCGAAATTTCGACTTTTTTTCGATAATTATTGATCTTCAGTTTCTAGAGAACATTTCTGCACTGGTTTGGTTCCGATCGGGCGAAAAACCAGGGACTAGTTCGCAAAAGTAGGTTTTTGACAAAATTCAAAATGGCGGAAAATCTATCATGGCGGAAATGAAATCGGAGATATACGTTTTGTTCGTCAGGCGTCCAGCTTTCCAATGATATAAGACACTTGAGTCTACGACATACGGTCTAAGAGTTCTGAGCAGTTTCGCGCTTTTGGTTGCTATAGCGCCACCTATGGGCCAATCGGGGTCATAATTTGATAACCTCTCCTCGATTTTTGTACTACCATCTGGCAAAGTTTCAAGGTTCCAGCTCTTACGGTTTGGGCTGCACGATGCGTTTTACGGCAGAAGAAAAATAATAATAAAAATCAGCACAATTACAATAGGGTTTCAGCACTTCGTGCTTGAACCCCTAAAAAAATCAGTACAATTACAATAGGGTTTCAGCACTTCGTGCTTGAACCCCTAATAATAATAATAATAAAAATCAGTACAATTACAATAGGGTTTCAGCACTTCGTGCTTGAACCCCTAATAATTAAAGCTGCAAGCAGCATTTATCGGGGTTCAAGCAGTTAAGGCCTTTAAGGCCTTTAAGCACACAAGCATCAAAAGACATTAAGTTTTATTTAGCAAGCATTTAACAACTGACATAATAGACGGAAAAGACCATTTACAGCCAATACAGGCAGTTTACCATGGGAAATATATGGTTTTAAAGCTTTTTAACAGTTATAGCGCCACCTTTGGTCCGATCTCCATAAAATTTGGCATGCTTGTTAATGATGTTATGTCACATATGCTCACCAATTTTTGTGAAGTTCTGAGTTTTCATTTATGATTTATAGGCATTTTAGTGTATTTTGCCACGCCCCTTTTATAAATTACCCTATTACAGCCACCCAAATGCAAAAGTTCAACTTTTTTTCGATAATTATTGATCTAGAGAGTCCAGAGAATTGTCCTAGACTGGTCTGGTTCCGATCGGGCAAAAAACCAGGGACTAGTTTGCAAAAGTAGGTTTTTAACATATTCATGAATATTTAATGAACGGTTTGATTGACAGCAATGGTTCTTGAGGCAAAGTTGTTCAGCATAAGCAGATCTATCAGTTGATATGCATTTTGTGATGATAAGTGTAACACCACGTGATTACAGAGCCATAAAACTCGTTAGCGCCAACTAGTGGCCGATTTCTTTCAAAATTCTTACAGACCTCTAGGGGCTTGAGCCGAACATGCCCACCGAGTTTCGCTCCGATCGGACTTCGTCAACGGTGCTCAAACCTCATTGGCCAATGGCGGCCATGTTTTTTTAGATACGCCATATTCCTTTTAGACATACATGGCCCCTTGGGCCAAGACACTGCATACCAAATTTCAAGTCATTCGGAAAAACGGTCAGGTGTCTATACGTTTTTGTTTTGTTTTATAGCGCCACCATGTGGCCAATCGACGAAATTTGTTTACCGTGACCTCAGATTGACCTCTTACACATGTGTACCAAGTTTGGTGAAGATATCTCATTTACTTCTCGAGTTATAGCCATTTTAGTAAAATAGGCTCCTCCCACAACATTAATTTATCACCCCCTAGCGACCAAGAATCGGAATTTCGACTTTTTTTCGATAATTATTGATCTTCAGACTCCAGAGAACAATTCTGCACTGGTTTGGTTCCGATCGGGCAAAAAACCAGGGACTAGTTCGCAAAAGTAGGTTTTTGACAAAATTCAAAATGGCGGAAAATCTATCATGACGGAAATGAAATCGGAGATATACGTTTTGTTCGTCAGGCGTCCAGCTTTCCAATGATATAAGACACTTGAGTCTACGACATAAGGTCTAGGAGTTATGAGCTGTTTCGCGCTTTTGGTTGCTATAGCGCCACCTATGGGCCGATTGGGCTGAGTCCGTGTATCTGAGTAGCGAGCAATAGTACTACCATCTGGCAAAGTTTCAAGTCTCTAGGTCTTACGGTTTGGGCTGCACGATGCGTTTTATGGCGGAAAAATAATAATAATAATTAAAGCTGCAAGCAGCATTTATCGGGGTTCAAGCAGTTAACGCCTTTAAGGCCTTTAAGCACACAAGCATCAAAAGTTATTAAGTTTTCTTTAGCAAGCATTTAACAACTGACATAATAGACGGAAAAGACCATTTACAGCCAATACAGGCTGTTTACCATGGAAAATATATGGTTTTAAAGCTTTTTAACAGTTATAGCGCCACCTTTGGTCCGATCTCCATAAAATTTGGCATGCTTGTTAATGATGTTATGTCACATATGCTCACCAATTTTTGTGAAGTTCTGAGTTTTCATTTATGATTTATAGGCATTTTAGTGTATTTTGCCACGCCCCTTTTATAAATTACCCTATTACAGCTACCCAAATGGAAAAGTTCAACTTTTTTTCGATAATTATTGATCTAGAGAGTCCAGAGAATTGTCCTAGACTGGTCTGGTTCCGATCGGGCGAAAAACCAGGGACTAGTTCGCAAAAGTAGGTTTTTAACATATTCATGAATATTTAATTAAGTGTTTGATTGACAGCAATGGTTCTTGAGGCAAAGTTGTTCAGCATGAGCAGATCTATAAGATGATATGCATTTTGTGATGATCAGTGTAACACCACGTGATTACAGAGCCATAAAACTCGTTAGCGCCAACTAGTGGCCGATTTCTTTCAAAAGTCTTACAGACCTCTAGGGGCTTGAGCCGAACATGCCCACCGAGTTTCGCTCCGATCGGACTTCGTTAACGGTGCCTCAACCTCATTGGCCAATGGCGGCCATGTTTTTCGAGATACGCCAATATCCTTTTAGACATAGGTGGCCCCTTGGGCCAAGACACTGCATACCAAATTTCAAGTCATTCGGAAAAACGGTCAGGTGTCTATATGTTTTTTTTGTTTATAGCGCCACCATGTGGCCAATCGACGTAATTTTTTTTACTGTGACCTCAGATTGACCTCTTAAACATGTGTGCCAAGTTTGGTGAAGATATCTCATTTACTTCTCGAGTTATAGCCATTTTAGTAAAATAGGCTCCTCCCACAACCTTAATTTATCACCCCCTAGCGACCAGGAATCGGAATTTCGACTTTTTTTCGATAATTATTGATCTTCAGACTCCAGAGAACAATTCTGCTCTGGTTTGGTTCCGATCGGACGAAAAACCAGGGAGTAGTTTGCAAAAGTAGGTTTTTGACAAAATTCAAAATGGCGGAAAATCTATCATGACGGAAATAAAATCGGAGATATACGTTTTGTTCGTCAGGCGTCCAGCTTTCCAATGATATAAGACACTTGAGTCTATGACTTATCGTCTAGGAGTTATGACCAGTTTCGCGCTTTTGGTTGCTATAGCGCCACCTATGGGCCAATCAGCGTCATAATTTGATAACCTCTCCTCGATTTTTGTACTACCATCTGGCCAAGTTTCAAGTCTCTAGCACTTACGGTTTGGGCTGCACGATGCGTTTTACGGCGGAAGAATAATAATAATAATAATAATAATAAAAATCGGTACAATTACAATAGGGTTTCAGCACTTCGTGCTTGAACCCCTAATTAAAGCTGCAAGCAGCATTTATCGGGGTTCAAGCATTTAAGGCCTTTAAGCACATAAGCATTTAAGACATTAAGTTTTATTTAGCAAGCTTTTAACCACTGAAATAATAGACGGAAAAATCCATTTACAGCCAATACAGGCAATTTACCATAGGAAATATGTGGTTTTCCAACCTTTTTACCAGTTATAGCGCCACCTATTGTCCGATCTTCACGAAACTTGGCATGCTTCTTCACCATGCTATGACACATATGCCCACCAATTTTCGTGAAGTTCTGAATTTTCATTTATGATTTATAGGCATTTTAGTGTATTTTGCCACGCCCCTTTTATAGATTACCCTATTACAGCCACCCAAATGCCAAAGGTCAACTTTTTTTCGATAATTATTTATCTAGAGAGTCCAGAGAATTGTCCTAGACTGGCCTGGTTCCGATCGGGCGAAAAACCAGGGACTAGTTCGCAAAAGTAGGTTTTTAACATATTCATGAATTTTTAATTAACGTTTTGATTGACAGCAATGGTTCTTGAGGCAAAGTTGTTCAGCATGAGGAGATCTATCAAATGATATGCATTTTGTGACAATAAGTGTAACACCACGTGATTACAGAGCCTTAAAACTCGTTAGCGCCAACTAGTGGCCGATTTCTTTCAAAATTCTTACAGACCTCCAGGGGCTTGAGCCGAACATGCCCACCGAGTTTCGCTCCGATCGGACTTCGTTAACGGTGCTCAAACCTCATTGGCCAATGGCGGCCATGTTTTTCGAGATAGGCCAATATCCTTTTAGATATACATGGCCCCTTGGGCCAAGACACTGCATACCAAATTTCAAGTCGTTCGGAAAAACGGTCAGGTGTCTATACGTTTTTTTTGTTTTATAGCGCCACCCTGTGGCCAATCGACGCAATCTTTTTACTGTGACCTCAGATTGACCTCTTACACATGTGTACCAAGTTTGGTGAAGTTTACTTAATTACTTCTTGAGTTATAGCCATTTTAGTAAAATAGGCTCCTCCCACAACGTTAATTTTGCACCCCCTAGCGACCATGAATCGAAATTTCAACTTTTTTTCGATAATTATTGATCTTCAGACTCCAGAGAACAATTCTGCACTGGTTTGGTTCCGATCGGGCGAAAAACCAGGGACTAGTTCGCAAAAGTAGGTTTTTGACAAAATTCAAAATGGCGAAAAATCTATCATGGCGGAAATGAAATCGGAGATATACGTTTTTTTCTTCAGGAGCTCTGGATTTCAATGATATAAGACACTTGAAGCTACACCGTACGGTCTGGGAGTTCTGAGCAGTTTCGCGCTTTTGATTGCTATAGCGCCACCTATGGGCCGATTGGGCTGAGTCCGTGTATCTGAGTAGCGAGCAATAGTACTACCATCTGGCAAAGTTTCAAGTCTCTAGGTCTTACGGTTTGGGCTGCACGATGCGTTTTATGGCGGAAAAATAATAATAATAAAAATCAGGACAATTACAATAGGGTTTCAGCACTTCGTGCTTGAACCCCTAAAAATCAGGACAATTACAATAGGGTTTCAGCACTTCGTGCTTGAACCCCTAATAATAAAAATCAGTACAATTACAATAGGGTTTCAGCACTTCGTGCTTGAACCCCTAATAATAATAATAATAATTAAAGCTGCAAGCAGCATTTATCGGGGTTCAAGCTATTAAGGTGTTTAAGGTTTTTAAGCATCAAAAGTTATAAAGTTTTATTTAGCAAGCATGTAACCACTGACATAATAGATGGAAAAGACCATGTTCTAGCATAGTTTACCATGAATTCATCTTAGTTTACCTTGATTTACCATGTTCTAGCATGATTTATCATGATATACCACATTCTAGCATGATTTACCATAGTTTATCATGATTTACCATGGTTTACCATGATTTACCCTGTTCTAACATAGTTTACCATGAATTCATCTTAGTTTACCTTGATTTACCATGTTCTAGCATGGTTTACCATGATATGCCACATTCTAGCATTATTTACCAAAGTTTATCATGATTTACCATGGTTTACCATGATTTACCCTGTTCTAGCATAGTTTACCATGATTTACCATGTTCTAGCATGATTTACCTTGATACACCACATTCTAGTATTATTTACTATGATTTACAATGTCTAATTATGAATTCAAAAGCACATGTCAAAAGACTTCATTAATAAGAAGAATGGCCAGCAGAGGGCACTAGAAGACCATTATTGGCTCAGTTTCAGTTTGATCTTCATGATTTTCACCAGTTTTCTGCACTAAAGCAAACCAGTCTTTCCATGTTAACTCCATAATGCATGCTTACACACACACACACACACACACACACACACACACACACACACACACACACACACTAATACTTTAACAGATGGATTTTGACTAAATGTAATTGTAAATGTTAAAATAATGATTTTATAAAGTCTAAATATGAATTATAGAAACAATATGACAAAATAACTATTTTAAACAGCAGGGGGCAGTAAAATACCACTTATTGGCTTAATATGCCATTGTATTCATATTATTTTCACCTTTTTAAACTGTTATAGAGTCAAATTTTGTCCGATCTGTCTGAAATTTTTCATGCTTGTTCAGAGTGATATTTCACATGTTCTGACTTGTTTTTAAGAAGATCTGAGCATCTTAATAGATATAAGCTTTCGGGGACACTTGGTCAAGGCCACATTTTGAAGTGACCCTATTATAGCCATCCAAATGAAGTAGTTCAACTTTTTCTGATAATTACTGATCTAGAGAGTCCAGAGAATTGTACTGCACTAGTTTTGAACATTATTATATGAAAATTATATGATCATAGATTAAAAAGACCATTTACAGCCAATGCAGGCAATTCACCATAGGTAATATATGGTTTTAAAGCTTTTTAACAGTTATAGCGCCACCTTTGGTCCGATGTCCATAAAATTTGGCATGCTTGTTAATGATGTTATGTCACATATGCTCACCAATTTTTGTGAAGTTCTGAGTTTTCATTTAGGATTTATAGGCTTTTTAATGTATTTTGCCACGCCCATTTTATAAATGACCCTATTACAGCCATCCAAATGCAAAAGTTCAACTTTTTTTTGATAATTATTGATCTAGAGAGTCCAGAGAATTGTCCTAGACTGGTCTGGTTCCGATCGGGCGAAAAACCTAGGACTAGTTCGCAAAAGTAGGTTTTTAACATATTTGCGAATAATTAATGAACGGTTTGATTGACAGCAATGGTTCTTGAGGCAAAGTTGTTCAGCATGAGCAGATCTATCAAATGATATGCATATTGTGTGGATGTGTGCAACACCACGTGATTACAAAGCCATAAAACTCATAAAACAATTGGACTTCGTTAACCTTGTTTAATAGGTGCTCAAACCTCATTGGCCAATGGCGGCCGTGTTTTTCGAGATATGCCAATATCCTTTTAGACATACATGGCCTCTTGGCCCAAGACACTGCATACCAAATTTCAAGTCATTCGGAAAAACGGTCAGGTGTTTATACGTTTTTTTTTGTTTATAGCGCCACCATGTGGCCAATCGATGCAATTTTTTTACTGTGACCTCAGATTGACCTCGTACACATGTGTACCAAGTTTGGTGAAGTTTACTCAATTAATTCTTGAGTTATAGCCATTTTAGTAAAATAGGCTCCTCCCACAACGTTCATTTTGCACCCCCTAGCGACCATGAATCAAAATTTCGACTTTTTTTTGATAATTATTGATTGTCAGACTCCAGAGAACAATTCTGCACTGGTTTGGTTCCGATCGGACAAAAAACCTAGGACTAGTTCGCAAAAGTAGGTTTTTGACAAAATTCAAAATGGCGGAAAATCTATCATGACGGAAATGAAATCGGAGATATACGTTTTGTTCGTCAGGCGTCCAGCTTTCCAATGATATAAGACACTTGAGTCTACGACTTACGGTCTATGAGTTATGAGCTGTTTCGCGCTTTTGGTTGCTATAGCGCCACCTATGGGCCAATCGGGGTCATAATTTGATAACCTCTCCTCGATTTTTGTACTACCATCTGGCAAAGTGTCAATGCTCTAGCCCTTACGGTTTGGGCTGCACGATGCGTTTTACGGCAGAAGAATAATAATAATAATAATTAAAGCTGCAAGCAGCATTTATCGGGGTTCAAGCAGTTAAGGCCTTTAAGGCCTTTAAGCACACAAGCATCAAAAGACATTAAGTTTTATTTAGCAAGCATTTAACAACTGACATAATAGACGGAAAAGACCATTTACAGCCAATACAGGCAGTTTACCATGGGAAATATATGGTTTTAAAGCTTTTTAACAGTTATAGCGCCACCTTTGGTCCGATCTCCATAAAATTTGGCATGCTTGTTAATGATGTTATGTCACATATTCTCACCAATTTTTGTGAAGTTCTGAGTTTTCATTTGGGATTTATTGGCATTTTAGTGTATTTTGCCACGCCCCTTTTATTAATTACCCTATTACAGCCACCCAAATGCAAAAGTTCAACTTTTTTTCGATAATTATTGATCTAGAGAGTCCAGAGAATTGTCCTAGACTGGTCTGGTTCCGATCGGGCGTAAAACCAGGGACTAGTTTGCAAAAGTAGGTTTTTAACATATTCATGAATATTTAATGAACGGTTTGATTGACAGCAATAGTTCTTGAGGCAAAGTTGTTCAGCATGAGCAGATCTATAAGATGATATGCATTTTGTGATGATCAGTGTAACACCACGTGATTACAGAGCCATAAAACTCGTTAGCGCCAACTAGTGGCCGATTTCTTTCAAAATTCTTACAGACCTCTAGGGGCTTGAGCCGAACATGCCCACCGAGTTTCGCTCCGATCGGACTTCGTTAACGGTGCTCAAACCTCATTGGCCAATGGCGGCCATGTTTTTCGAGATACGCCAATATCCTTTTAGACATAGGTGGCCCCTTGGGCCAAGACACTGCATACCAAATTTCAAGTCATTCGGAAAAACGGTCAGGTGTCTATATGTTTTTTTTTGTTTATAGCGCCACCATGTGGCCAATCGACGCAATTTTTTTTACTGTGACCTCAGATTGACCTCTTAAACATGTGTGCCAAGTTTGGTGAAGATATCTCATTTACTTCTCGAGTTATAGCCATTTTAGTAAAATAGGCTCCTCCCACAACCTTAATTTATCACCCCCTAGCGACCAGGAATCGGAATTTCGACTTTTTTTCGATAATTATTGATCTTCAGACTCCAGAGAACAATTCTGCTCTGGTTTGGTTCCGATCGGACGAAAAACCAGGGACTAGTTTGCAAAAGTAGGTTTTTGACAAAATTCAAAATGGCGGAAAATCTATCATGGCGGAAATGAAATCGGAGATATACGTTTTTTTCTTCAGGAGCTCTTGATTTCAATGATATAAGACACTTGAAGCTACGCCTTACGGTCTGGGAGTTCTGAGCAGTTTCGCGCTATTGATTGCTATAGCGCCACCTATGGGCCGATTGGGCTGAGTCCGTGTATCTGAGTAGCGAGCAATAGTACTACCATCTGGCAAAGTTTCAAGTCTCTAGGTCTTACGGTTTGGGCTGCACGATGCGTTTTATGGCGGAAAAATAATAATAATAAAAATCAGGACAATTACAATAGGGTTTCAGCACTTCGTGCTTGAACCCCTAATAATTAAAGCTGCAAGCAGCATTTATCGGGGTTCAAGCATTTAAGGCCTTTAAGCACAAAAGCATCAAAAGTTATTAAGTTTTATTTAGCAAGCATGTAACCACTGACACAATAGATGGAAAAGACCATTTACAGCAAATACAGGCAATGTACCATAGGAAATATATGGTTTTAAAGCTTTTTATAGCAGTTATAGTGCCATCTATGGACCGATCTCCATAAAATAGTTTACTGTGACCTCAAATTGAACCCATACACATGTGTACTGAGTTTGGTGAAGATATATCATTTACTTCTTGAGTTATAGCCATTTTAGTAAAATAGGCTCCTCCCACAATAATTTACCACATTCTAGTATTATTTACTATGATTCTAGCATGATTTACATAGTTTACCATGATTTTATCTTAGTTTACCTTGATTTACCATATTCTAGCATGATTTACCATGATATACTACATTCTAGTATGATTTACCATTGTTTACTGTGATTCTAGCATGGTTTACCATAGTTTATCATGATTTATCATAGTTTACCATGATTTACCCTGTTCTAGCATGATTTACCATGATATACCACATTCTAACATGATTTACCATAGTTTATCATGGTTTACCATGATTTACCCTGTTCTAGCATAGTTTACCATGATTTACCACGTTCTAGAATGATTTACCATGTTTCTAGCAATTATGTGAAGTGTCAGTGCAAATGAAGTGATAAACACTGACAAAATCTGATTGTGTTATAATAGTTATTGTTATATAAGTGATTTTTAGAGTCTAAATATGAATGTGAGCACATGTGAAAAGACTTCATTAATAAGTAGAATGGCCAGCAGAGGGCAGAAGAAGACCACTTATTGGCTCACTTTCACTTTAAACTTCATGATTTTCACCTGTTTTCTGGACTAAAGCAAACCAGTTTTTCCATGTTAACTCAATAATGCATGCTTACACACACACACACACACACACACACACACACACACACACACACACACACACACACACACACACACACACACACACACACACAGAGAAATAAACATACACAAATATGTTTTTAATGTTTTGGAATTATGTTATTGAGAAAATATATTTATTGGTCTATTAGAATTCCTTTGTGATCTAATAATATAAAAAAGAAAAGAAAAAAAAGAAAAGAAAAAAAGATTGCTTTTTAAAGCATTTGTTTGTTTCCCAATACTGAAAACTAATGAAAAGATAATATGCAATACTGCTGCTCCCTCTAGTGGACAGTGGTATTACAGCTTCCATCTTACAGTTGAAGTGCTTGGTTTTTCACTTATATCTCGGGAACCAGAAGGCGAAAAATTCTGAAACTCAGAGCATAGATAGTGCTTGAGGAGCCCTGTTGAATGAGACCATCAATGATTTACTATGATTTACCATGTTTCTAGCGTGATTTACCACATTACTAGCAATTATGTGAAGTGTCAGTGCAAATGAAGTGATAAACACTGACAAAATATGATTGTGTTATAATAGTTATTGTAATATAAGTGTTTTCCATGTTAACTCAATAATGCATGCTTACACACACACACACACACACACACACACACACACACACACACACACACACACACACACACACACACACACACACAAATACAAATATGTTTTCAATGTCTTTAGGATGTGTTATTGTGAAAAAATATTTTAATGGTCTAACCATTTCATATATTTCATTGTGATCTATATTATCAGTCCAATAATAATTTTAAAAAGATTGCTTTAACCATTTGTTTGTTGGCCAAAGCTGAAAGCTGATAAAAAGATTAATACTATGTCTAATACTGCTGCTCCCTCTAGTTGACAACAGTGGAATTACAGCCTCCATCTTACAGTTGAAGTGTTTGAATGAATGAATGGGAATTTAGTTTTTCACTTATATCTCGGGAACCAGAAGGCGAAAAATTCTGAAATTCAGAGCATAGATAGTTCTTGAGGAGCCCTGTTGAATGAGACCATCGCGGTGTTTTTGGGCGATTGGAGGCCGGAATTATGACCGTTCAAAGGCATATCTATTGGGGCTTTTATCTCTGGAATGCCCAGGGCAAATTACACCACATTTGAATCGAAGCTAGCCTAGAACGGGCCCTTTCCAACGAGCTCTCACACAAGGTTCGGGGTGGTCTGGGTCGGGAGTTTCGGCCGTTCAAAATCGGGGGTCCCACGAATTTGCGATTCGTGGGGGGCGCGCTCCCGAGGCCCGCGACGACACGTTTCGATCAAGAGCCCGTAGAGGACCTTACCATCAAAATTTGAGCGCGCAACGACTTTCCGTTTTCGAGTTATGAATGAATTTGTATTTGGGGGCGTGGCTTAAATGCCGTTTTACTTTCGTTTTCATGTTAAATGTTAAAATAATGATTTTATAAAGTCTAAATATGAATTATATAACAATATTAGGGAGTAGTATGATGAAATGACAGCAGGGGGCAGTAAAATACCACTTATTGGCTTAATATGGTATTCATTTTAAGGCTACATATTGAAGTGACCCTATTATAGCTATCCAAATGAAGTAGTTCAACTTTTTCTGACAATTATTGATCTAGTGAGTCCAGAGAATTGTATTGCACTAGTTTTGAACATTATGATATGAAAACTATATGATCAGAGATGGAAAAGACCATTTACAGCCAATACAGGCAGTTTACCATAGGAAATATATGGTTTTAAAGCTTTTTAACAGTTATAGCGCCACCTTTGGTCCAATCTCCATAAAATGTTGCATGCTTGTTAATGATGTCATGTCACATATGCTCACCAACTTTTGTGAAGTTCTGAGTTTTCATTTAGGATTTATAGGCTTTTTAGTGTATTTTGCCACGCCCATTTTATAAATGACCCTATTACAGCCATACAAATGCAAAAGTTCAACTTTTTTTTGATAATTATTGATCTAGAGAGTCCAGAGAATTGTCCTAGACTGGTCTGGTTCCGATCGGGCGAAAAACCAGGGACTAGTTCGCAAAAGTAGGTTTTTAACATATTCATGAATATTTAATGAACGGTTTGATTGACAGGAATGGTTCTAGAGGCAAAGTTGTTCAGGATGAGCAGCTCTATCAAATGATATGCATTTTGTGACGATAAGTGTAACACCACGTGATTACAGAGCCATAAAACTCGTTAGCGCCAACTAGTGGCCGATTTCTTTCAAAATTCTTACAGACCTTTAGGGCCATGAGTCGAACATGCCCATCGAGTTTCGTTCCGATCGGCCTCCGTTAACCTTGTCTAATAGGTGCTCAAACTTCATTGGCTGATGGCGGCCATGTTTTTTGAGATACACTAATGTCCTCATAGATATACATGGCACCTTGGACCAAGACACTGCATACCAATTTTCAAGTCAATCGGACTAACGGTCAGGTGGTTATAGCCCATTTTATGTTTTTTTCATGTTATAGCGCCACCATGTGGCCAATCGCCGCGATTTTTTTACTGTGACCTCAGATTGACCTCTTACACATGTGTACCGAGTTTGGTGAAGATACCTCATTTACTTCTGGAGTTATAGCCATTTTAGTAAAATAGGCTCCGCCTTCTTCAAACGTTTTGGCACCCCTTAGCGACCGTGAATCGAAATTTCAACTTTTTTTCGATAATTATTGATATTCAGACTACTGTGAACATTTCTGCACTGGTTTGGTTCCGATCGGGCAAAAAACCAGGGACTAGTTCGCAAAAGTAGGTTTTGGACAAAATCCAAAATGGCGGAAAAATTTGCATACCGGAAATAAAATACCTCCTATATTTCTTGTTCGGCTTGAGCCAAGGATTCCAATGATGTATGACACTTGAAGCTGAGACAAATGGTTATTGAGATATGAGCAAAATAGTGATTTTTTTTTGTTTTTTGCGCTATAGCGCCACCTATTGGCCAATCGGGCTCATTCTTTGATAACCTCTCCTCGATTTTTGTACTACCTTGTGGCCAAGTTTCAAGTCTCTAGCTCTTACGGTTTGGGCTGCACGATGCGTTTTAGCGGAGAAGAATAATAATAATAATAATAAAAATCCTTACAATTACAATAGGGTTTCAGCACTTCGTGCTTGAACCCCTAATAATAAAAATCAGTACAATTACAATAGGGTTTCAGCACTTCGTGCTTGAACCCCTAATAATAATAATAATAAAAATCAGTACAATTACAATAGGGTTTCAGCACTTCGTGCTTGAACCCCTAATTAAAGCTGCAAGCAGCATTTATCGGGGTTCAAGCAGTTAAGGCCTTTAAGGCCTTTAAGCACACAAGCATCAAAAGACATTAAGTTTTATTTAGCAAGCATTTAACAACTGCCATCATAGATGAAAAAGTCAATTTACAGCCAATACAGGCAGTTTACCATAGGAAATATATGGTTTTAAAGCGTTTTTACAGTTATAGCACCTTTTGCCTAGTCTTCTTATAGCCTTGCCTGCTCTCCACCACTTTTATTAGTAGTACTCAAAGTGTGCCCATATATACGTGTCAGATTTGTTGTAAATATTTAATTTTGATAAGGAGTTTAGACAATTATATTCAGTGGCGTAATGAGCCAACACCGGGCCCTTAAGTAGGATTATCAAGGCGGGCCCCTTGATGACGCAATTGATGACATTGATGACGCAATGTCCGCGAGTAGGCTATCATGAATAGGGCAGGATATGATCATACATAGAATATAAGAGATGAGATGACTAACAAAATCAGGAGTAGCCTATGCTCGCCAAAAACAAAACAAAAAAACAACAAAAAAAACAATGGGGACAGCGCACTTTGTTAGGCCTAAGTCCAAATACATGAAAAAGATGCTCTCTTACATTATAGCGGGATTTTCCGGGCTTTCCTATGTGCAACTGCAAAGTTGTCGATTAGATCAGGATTGTGCGCACAGGCATTCTCAATTGACCCTTCGCAGGGAGTTTGATTGACAGGCAATCTGACTAATCATAATCCGCCATTTTGTCCAACAAAGCAGTCAGGACAGTTAGTAGATTAACATAGGAGGATTTAAATTTGAAAAACAAAGTTTACTGATGTCTTAGCACTTTAAAACAACATTCCTTTTATGTTCATTCATGTTTATTTTAATGCTATAAATTAACTAGAAGGAAGAGATGATCGGTTCTGTCAGACACATTAAAGAGTCACAAAACGGTATTTATTGTTTAAATGTCTCTAAAAATGACTACATTTGAAAGGTGAGACTTTGTTTCATATCAAAAGTACTTGTCTGTCACCGCACAGTCTTTTTTCTGATCCGCAATGTATTTTTCACTGCGTGAGAACTTGGTGTGGTGTGAGAGTGGCGTCGCTTGTCAGACATAGCAACAGTAACTAAAGTGGGCGGGTCTTTGCGACCGGTCATTGACAGTATGGACGGGGATTCGCCAGTCCCAATTCAAAATAAATTTCATCACAATCCATCATTGTTCGTTTCAAACATGTGATAGCATCAAAATGATCCATGGGAGAAATTGATTGGATTTAATACATTTTTTTGTCAGTTCCTATCATAATTTTAACATTTTGGCGTTATTGTTTAGCTATTTACCTATGTTTTCAAATTTCCTTTGTTTTTTTGTTGTTGTCTAGATCGGACTAACGGCTTTGAAGATAACCACAATTTTTTAAAGCTCTAAATGACACTTACAAAAACCATAAGGCGAAACCTGGCATGTTTGGTATTGTTGGACTCGGCAAGGATTCTTAGGAGGTCACTCCTGTGAAAAAAACACGGGCTTCCTTGAAACTTCTAAGGCTCCTTCAAGGCTTTGTGCCAATGACGTATACTGAGTTTTTTTAGATACACCAATGTTCTCATAGACTATCATGGCACCCTGGACAAAGACACTGCGTGCCAATTTTCAGTAGACTAACGGTTGGAAGCGCTTATAGCTATTTTCATGATTTTTTTCACTGTTATGGCGCCACCAAGTGGCCAGTTGTCACGATTTTTTTCATGTCAACTCAGATTGAGCTTATGAACATGTGTCCCAAGTTTAGTGAAAATATCTCATTCCGTTCACAAGTTATAACCATTTTATAGCACCACCAAGTGGCCAATTGTCATGATTTTTTTTCACGTGACCTCAGAAGGAGCTCATGAACATGTGTCCCAAGTTTTGCGAAAATATCTCTTTCCGTTCACAAGTTATAACCGTTTTATAGTGCCACCTACTGGCCAATTGTTGCGATTTTTTTCAAGTGATCTCAGATTGAGCTCAGGAAGATGTGTCCCAAGTTTAGCAAAAAAATCTCTTTCCGTTCACAATTTATAACCGTTTTAGTAAAAGTGGCCCTGGTGCCATCAAAGATTTTGGTTCCCCTTATCGACCGTTAATTGAAATTTTTAATTTTTTGGATGATTATTGATTGTCAGACTCTAGAGAATATTCTTGCAGTGGTTTGGTTCCGATCGGGCAAAAAACCAAGGAGAAGTTCTCAAAAATAGGTTTTTCAAAAAAAATGCAATTTACTCGAAATTGGCGCCAAGGGCGAGCAAATCGGAGATAGCCATTTTGTCCGCCTTGAGCCAAGGATTCCAACGATATAAGACACTTGATCCTGGGACAAACGGTCTAAGAGTTGTGAGCGATTTAGTACTTTTGGTTGCTGTAGCGCCACCTAGGGGCCAATTGGGGTCATACTCTGATAGGTTGTCCCCAAATTGAGGCCTACCATCTGGCCAGGTTTCACGTCTCTAGGCCTTACGGTTTGTCCTGCACGATGCGTTTTACGAATCCTTACAATTACAATAGGGTTTCAGCATTTCATGCTTGAACCCCTAATAAGATTGAAGGCTTTTTGCCAGTTATAGCGCCACCTATGGTCCGATCTCCATGAAACTCTGCATGCTTCCTCACCATGTTCTGACACATATGCTCATCAATTTTTGTGAAGTTCTGAGTTTTCATTTGGGATTTATAGGCTTTTTAGTGTATTTTGCCACGCCCCTTTTCTAAATGACCCTGTTACAGCCAGCCAAATTCAAAAGTTCAACTTTTTTTCCGATAATTATTGATCTAGAGAGTCCAGAGAATTGTCCTAGACTGGTTTGGTTCCGATCGGGCCAAAAACCAGGGACTAGTTCGCAAAAGTAGGTTTTGGACAAAATCCGACATAGCAGAAAATTTTCCCTGCCTACATCCAAATCGGAGATAGCCATTTTGTCCGCCTTGAGCCAAGGATTCCAACGATATGAGACACTTGATCCTGGGACAAACGGTCTAAGAGTTGTGAGCGATTTAGTACTTTTGGTTGCTGTAGCGCCACCTAGGGGCCAGTTGGGGTCATACTCTGATAGGTTGTCCCCAAATTGAGGCCTACCATCTGGCCAGGTTTCACGTCTCTAGGCCTTACGGTTTGTCCTGCACGATGCGTTTTACGAATCCTTACAATTACAATAGGGTTTCAGCATTTCATGCTTGAACCCCTAATAAGAATGAAGGCTTTTTGCCAGTTATAGCGCCACCTATGGTCCGATCTCCATGAAACTCTGCATGCTTCCTCACCATGTTCTGACACATATGCTCATCATTTTTTGTGAAGTTCTGAGTTTTCATTTGGGATTTATAGGCTTTTTAGTGTATTTTGCCACGCCCCTTTTCTAAATGACCCTGTTACAGCCAGCCAAATGCAAAAGTTCAACTTTTTTTCGATAATTATTGATCTAGAGAGTCCAGAGAATTGTCCTAGACTGGTTTGGTTCCGATCGGGCCAAAAACCAGGGACTAGTTCGCAAAAGTAGGTTTTGGACAAAATCCGACATAGCAGAAAATTTTCCCTGCCTACATCCAAATCGGAGATAGCCATTTTGTCCGCCTTGAGCCAAGGATTCCAACGATATGAGACACTTGATCCTGGGACAAACGGTCTAAGAGTTGTGAGCGATTTAGTACTTTTGGTTGCTGTAGCGCCACCTAGGGGCCAGTTGGGGTCATACTCTGATAGGTTGTCCCCAAATTGAGGCCTACCATCTGGCCAGGTTTCACGTCTCTAGGCCTTACGGTTTGTCCTGCACGATGCGTTTTACGAATCCTTACAATTACAATAGGGTTTCAGCATTTCATGCTTGAACCCCTAATAAGAATGAAGGCTTTTTGCCAGTTATAGCGCCACCTATGGTCCGATCTCCATGAAACTCTGCATGCTTCCTCACCATGTTCTGACACATATGCTCATCAATTTTTGTGAAGTTCTGAGTTTTCATTTGGGATTTATAGGCTTTTTAGTGTATTTTGCCACGCCCCTTTTCTAAATGACCCTGTTACAGCCAGCCAAATGCAAAAGTTCAACTTTTTTTCGATAATTATTGATCTAGAGAGTCCAGAGAATTGTCCTAGACTGGTTTGGTTCCGATCGGGCCAAAAACCAGGGACTAGTTCGCAAAAGTAGGTTTTGGACAAAATCCGACATAGCAGAACATTTTCCCTGCCTACATCCAAATCGGAGATAGCCATTTTGTCCGACTTGAGCCAAGGATTCCAACGATATGAGACACTTGATCCTGGGACAAACGGTCTAAGAGTTGTGAGCGATTTAGTACTTTTGGTTGCTGTAGCGCCACCTAGGGGCCAGTTGGGGTCATACTCTGATAGGTTGTCCCCAAATTGAGGCCTACCATCTGGCCAGGTTTCACGTCTCTAGGCCTTACGGTTTGTCCTGCACGATGCGTTTTACGAATCCTTACAATTACAATAGGGTTTCAGCATTTCATGCTTGAACCCCTAATAAGAATGAAGGCTTTTTGCCAGTTATAGCGCCACCTATGGTCCGATCTCCATGAAACTCTGCATGCTTCCTCACCATGTTCTGACACATATGCTCATCAATTTTTGTGAAGTTCTGAGTTTTCATTTGGGATTTATAGGCTTTTTAGTGTATTTTGCCACGCCCCTTTTCTAAATGACCCTGTTACAGCCAGCCAAATGCAAAAGTTCAACTTTTTTTCGATAATTATTGATCTAGAGAGTCCAGAGAATTGTCCTAGACTGGTTTGGTTCCGATCGGGCCAAAAACCAGGGACTAGTTCGCAAAAGTAGGTTTTGGACAAAATCCGACATAGCAGAACATTTTCCCTGCCTACATCCAAATCGGAGATAGCCATTTTGTCCGACTTGAGCCAAGGATTCCAACGATATGAGACACTTGATCCTGGGACAAACGGTCTAAGAGTTGTGAGCGATTTAGTACTTTTGGTTGCTGTAGCGCCACCTAGGGGCCAGTTGGGGTCATACTCTGATAGGTTGTCCCCAAATTGAGGCCTACCATCTGGCCAGGTTTCACGTCTCTAGGCCTTACGGTTTGTCCTGCACGATGCGTTTTACGAATCCTTACAATTACAATAGGGTTTCAGCATTTCATGCTTGAACCCCTAATAAGAATGAAGGCTTTTTGCCAGTTATAGCGCCACCTATGGTCCGATCTCCATGAAACTCTGCATGCTTCCTCACCATGTTCTGACACATATGCTCATCAATTTTTGTGAAGTTCTGAGTTTTCATTTGGGATTTATAGGCTTTTTAGTGTATTTTGCCACGCCCCTTTTCTAAATGACCCTGTTACAGCCAGCCAAATGCAAAAGTTCAACTTTTTTTCGATAATTATTGATCTAGAGAGTCCAGAGAATTGTCCTAGACTGGTTTGGTTCCGATCGGGCCAAAAACCAGGGACTAGTTCGCAAAAGTAGGTTTTGGACAAAATCCGACATAGCAGAAAATTTTCCCTGCCTACATCCAAATCGGAGATAGCCATTTTGTCCGCCTTGAGCCAAGGATTCCAACGATATGAGACACTTGATCCTGGGACAAACGGTCTAAGAGTTGTGAGCGATTTAGTACTTTTGGTTGCTGTAGCGCCACCTAGGGGCCAGTTGGGGTCATACTCTGATAGGTTGTCCCCAAATTGAGGCCTACCATCTGGCCAGGTTTCACGTCTCTAGGCCTTACGGTTTGTCCTGCACGATGCGTTTTACGAATCCTTACAATTACAATAGGGTTTCAGCATTTCATGCTTGAACCCCTAATAAGAATGAAGGCTTTTTGCCAGTTATAGCGCCACCTATGGTCCGATCTCCATGAAACTCTGCATGCTTCCTCACCATGTTCTGACACATATGCTCATCAATTTTTGTGAAGTTCTGAGTTTTCATTTGGGATTTATAGGCTTTTTAGTGTATTTTGCCACGCCCCTTTTCTAAATGACCCTGTTACAGCCAGCCAAATGCAAAAGTTCAACTTTTTTTCGATAATTATTGATCTAGAGAGTCCAGAGAATTGTCCTAGACTGGTTTGGTTCCGATCGGGCCAAAAACCAGGGACTAGTTCGCAAAAGTAGGTTTTGGACAAAATCCGACATAGCAGAACATTTTCCCTGCCTACATCCAAATCGGAGATAGCCATTTTGTCCGACTTGAGCCAAGGATTCCAACGATATGAGACACTTGATCCTGGGACAAACGGTCTAAGAGTTGTGAGCGATTTAGTACTTTTGGTTGCTGTAGCGCCACCTAGGGGCCAGTTGGGGTCATACTCTGATAGGTTGTCCCCAAATTGAGGCCTACCATCTGGCCAGGTTTCACGTCTCTAGGCCTTACGGTTTGTCCTGCACGATGCGTTTTACGAATCCTTACAATTACAATAGGGTTTCAGCATTTCATGCTTGAACCCCTAATAAGAATGAAGGCTTTTTGCCAGTTATAGCGCCACCTATGGTCCGATCTCCATGAAACTCTGCATGCTTCCTCACCATGTTCTGACACATATGCTCATCAATTTTTGTGAAGTTCTGAGTTTTCATTTGGGATTTATAGGCTTTTTAGTGTATTTTGCCACGCCCCTTTTCTAAATGACCCTGTTACAGCCAGCCAAATGCAAAAGTTCAACTTTTTTTCGATAATTATTGATCTAGAGAGTCCAGAGAATTGTCCTAGACTGGTTTGGTTCCGATCGGGCCAAAAACCAGGGACTAGTTCGCAAAAGTAGGTTTTGGACAAAATCCGACATAGCAGAAAATTTTCCCTGCCTACATCCAAATCGGAGATAGCCATTTTGTCCGCCTTGAGCCAAGGATTCCAACGATATGAGACACTTGATCCTGGGACAAACGGTCTAAGAGTTGTGAGCGATTTAGTACTTTTGGTTGCTGTAGCGCCACCTAGGGGCCAGTTGGGGTCATACTCTGATAGGTTGTCCCCAAATTGAGGCCTACCATCTGGCCAGGTTTCACGTCTCTAGGCCTTACGGTTTGTCCTGCACGATGCGTTTTACGAATCCTTACAATTACAATAGGGTTTCAGCATTTCATGCTTGAACCCCTAATAAGAATGAAGGCTTTTTGCCAGTTATAGCGCCACCTACGGTCCGATCTCCATGAAACTCTGCATGCTTCCTCACCATGTTCTGACACATATGCTCATCAATTTTTGTGAAGTTCTGAGTTTTCATTTGGGATTTATAGGCTTTTTAGTGTATTTTGCCACGCCCCTTTTCTAAATGACCCTGTTACAGCCAGCCAAATGCAAAAGTTCAACTTTTTTTCGATAATTATTGATCTAGAGAGTCCAGAGAATTGTCCTAGACTGGTTTGGTTCCGATCGGGCCAAAAACCAGGGACTAGTTCGCAAAAGTAGGTTTTGGACAAAATCCGACATAGCAGAAAATTTTCCCTGCCTACATCCAAATCGGAGATAGCCATTTTGTCCGCCTTGAGCCAAGGATTCCAACGATATGAGACACTTGATCCTGGGACAAACGGTCTAAGAGTTGTGAGCGATTTAGTACTTTTGGTTGCTGTAGCGCCACCTAGGGGCCAGTTGGGGTCATACTCTGATAGGTTGTCCCCAAATTGAGGCCTACCATCTGGCCAGGTTTCACGTCTCTAGGCCTTACGGTTTGTCCTGCACGATGCGTTTTACGAATCCTTACAATTACAATAGGGTTTCAGCATTTCATGCTTGAACCCCTAATAAGAATGAAGGCTTTTTGCCAGTTATAGCGCCACCTATGGTCCGATCTCCATGAAACTCTGCATGCTTCCTCACCATGTTCTGACACATATGCTCATCAATTTTTGTGAAGTTCTGAGTTTTCATTTGGGATTTATAGGCTTTTTAGTGTATTTTGCCACGCCCCTTTTCTAAATGACCCTGTTACAGCCACCCAAACGCAAAAGTTCAACTTTTTTTCGATAATTATTGATCTAGAGAGTCCAGAGAATTGTCCTAGACTGGTTTGGTTCCGATCGGGCCAAAAACCAGGGACTAGTTCGCAAAAGTAGGTTTTGGACAAAATCCGACATAGCAGAAAATTTCCCCTGCCTACATCCAAATCGGAGATAGCCATTTTGTCCGCCTTGAGCCAAGGATTCCAACGATATAAGACACTTGATCCTGGGACAAACGGTCTAAGAGTTATGAGCGATTTAGTACTTTTGGTTGCTGTAGCGCCACCTATGGGCCAATTGGGGTCATACTCTGATAGGTTGTCCCCAAATTGAGGCCTACCATCTGGCCAGGTTTCACGTCTCTAGGCCTTACGGTTTGTCCTGCACGATGCGTTTTACGGATCCTTACAATTACAATAGGGTTTCAGCATTTCATGCTTGAACCCCTAATAAGAATGAAGGCTTTTTGCCAGTTATAGCGCCACCTATGGTCCGATCTCCATGAAACTCTGCATGCTTCCTCACCATGTTCTGACACATATGCTCATCAATTTTTGTGAAGTTCTGAGTTTTCATTTGGGATTTATAGGCTTTTTAGTGTATTTTGCCACGCCCCTTTTCTAAATGACCCTGTTACAGCCACCCAAACGCAAAAGTTCAACTTTTTTTCGATAATTATTGATCTAGAGAGTCCAGAGAATTGTCCTAGACTGGTTTGGTTCCGATCGGGCCAAAAACCAGGGACTAGTTCGCAAAAGTAGGTTTTGGACAAAATCCGACATAGCAGAAAATTTCCCCTGCCTACATCCAAATCGGAGATAGCCATTTTGTCCGCCTTGAGCCAAGGATTCCAACGATATAAGACACTTGATCCTGGGACAAACGGTCTAAGAGTTATGAGCGATTTAGTACTTTTGGTTGCTGTAGCGCCACCTATGGGCCAATTGGGGTCATACTCTGATAGGTTGTCCCCAAATTGAGGCCTACCATCTGGCCAGGTTTCACGTCTCTAGGCCTTACGGTTTGTCCTGCACGATGCGTTTTACGGATCCTTACAATTACAATAGGGTTTCAGCATTTCATGCTTGAACCCCTAATAAGAATGAAGGCTTTTTGCCAGTTATAGCGCCACCTATGGTCCGATCTCCATGAAACTCTGCATGCTTCCTCACCATGTTCTGACACATATGCTCATCAATTTTTGTGAAGTTCTGAGTTTTCATTTGGGATTTATAGGCTTTTTAGTGTATTTTGCCACGCCCCTTTTCTAAATGACCCTGTTACAGCCACCCAAATGCAAAAGTTCAACTTTTTTTCGATAAGTATTGATCTAGAGAGTCCAGAGAATTGTCCTAGACTGGTTTGGTTCCGATCGGGCCAAAAACCAGGGACTAGTTCGCAAAAGTAGGTTTTGGACAAAATCCGACATAGCAGAAAATTTTCCCTGCCTACATCCAAATCGGAGATAGCCATTTTGTCCGCCTTGAGCCAAGGATTCCAACGATATAAGACACTTGATCCTGGGACAAACGGTCTAAGAGTTGTGAGCGATTTAGTACTTTTGGTTGCTGTAGCGCCACCTATGGGCCAATTGGGGTCATACTCTGATAGGTTGTCCCCAAATTGAGGCCTACCATCTGGCCAGGTTTCACGTCTCTAGGCCTTACGGTTTGTCCTGCACGATGCGTTTTACGAATCCTTACAATTACAATAGGGTTTCAGCATTTCATGCTTGAACCCCTAATAAGAATGAAGGCTTTTTGCCAGTTATAGCGCCACCTATGGTCCGATCTCCATGAAACTCTGCATGCTTCCTCACCATGTTCTGACACATATGCTCATCAATTTTTGTGAAGTTCTGAGTTTTCATTTGGGATTTATAGGCTTTTTAGTGTATTTTGCCACGCCCCTTTTCTAAATGACCCTGTTACAGCCACCCAAATGCAAAAGTTCAACTTTTTTTCGATAAGTATTGATCTAGAGAGTCCAGAGAATTGTCCTAGACTGGTTTGGTTCCGATCGGGCCAAAAACCAGGGACTAGTTCGCAAAAGTAGGTTTTGGACAAAATCCGACATAGCAGAAAATTTTCCCTGCCTACATCCAAATCGGAGATAGCCATTTTGTCCGCCTTGAGCCAAGGATTCCAACGATATAAGACACTTGATCCTGGGACAAACGGTCTAAGAGTTGTGAGCGATTTAGTACTTTTGGTTGCTGTAGCGCCACCTATGGGCCAATTGGGGTCATACTCTGATAGGTTGTCCCCAAATTGAGGCCTACCATCTGGCCAGGTTTCACGTCTCTAGGCCTTACGGTTTGTCCTGCACGATGCGTTTTACGAATCCTTACAATTACAATAGGGTTTCAGCATTTCATGCTTGAACCCCTAATAAGAATGAAGGCTTTTTGCCAGTTATAGCGCCACCTATGGTCCGATCTCCATGAAACTCTGCATGCTTCCTCACCATGTTCTGACACATATGCTCATCAATTTTTGTGAAGTTCTGAGTTTTCATTTGGGATTTATAGGCTTTTTAGTGTATTTTGCCACGCCCCTTTTCTAAATGACCCTGTTACAGCCACCCAAATGCAAAAGTTCAACTTTTTTTCGATAAGTATTGATCTAGAGAGTCCAGAGAATTGTCCTAGACTGGTTTGGTTCCGATCGGGCCAAAAACCAGGGACTAGTTCGCAAAAGTAGGTTTTGGACAAAATCCGACATAGCAGAAAATTTTCCCTGCCTACATCCAAATCGGAGATAGCCATTTTGTCCGCCTTGAGCCAAGGATTCCAACGATATAAGACACTTGATCCTGGGACAAACGGTCTAAGAGTTGTGAGCGATTTAGTACTTTTGGTTGCTGTAGCGCCACCTATGGGCCAATTGGGGTCATACTCTGATAGGTTGTCCCCAAATTGAGGCCTACCATCTGGCCAGGTTTCACGTCTCTAGGCCTTACGGTTTGTCCTGCACGATGCGTTTTACGAATCCTTACAATTACAATAGGGTTTCAGCATTTCATGCTTGAACCCCTAATAAGAATGAAGGCTTTTTGCCAGTTATAGCGCCACCTATGGTCCGATCTCCATGAAACTCTGCATGCTTCCTCACCATGTTCTGACACATATGCTCATCAATTTTTGTGAAGTTCTGAGTTTTCATTTGGGATTTATAGGCTTTTTAGTGTATTTTGCCACGCCCCTTTTCTAAATGACCCTGTTACAGCCACCCAAATGCAAAAGTTCAACTTTTTTTCGATAAGTATTGATCTAGAGAGTCCAGAGAATTGTCCTAGACTGGTTTGGTTCCGATCGGGCCAAAAACCAGGGACTAGTTCGCAAAAGTAGGTTTTGGACAAAATCCGACATAGCAGAAAATTTTCCCTGCCTACATCCAAATCGGAGATAGCCATTTTGTCCGCCTTGAGCCAAGGATTCCAACGATATAAGACACTTGATCCTGGGACAAACGGTCTAAGAGTTGTGAGCGATTTAGTACTTTTGGTTGCTGTAGCGCCACCTATGGGCCAATTGGGGTCATACTCTGATAGGTTGTCCCCAAATTGAGGCCTACCATCTGGCCAGGTTTCACGTCTCTAGGCCTTACGGTTTGTCCTGCACGATGCGTTTTACGAATCCTTACAATTACAATAGGGTTTCAGCATTTCATGCTTGAACCCAGGGATGGAAATTAGCACCCGCCACCAGCCAAATGCGGGTGATTTTGTGTTGTGGCGGGTAAATTCGCTTCACCTACCGGCCACCGTGGCGGGTAAATAAAAATATACTGTTTCACACAGACGGCGGACACTTTTAGAGGACATAAGTGTACGCTGAAATAAAGTCTTTCACCTCAGAAAAACGAACTTTCTTGTCCTGTCACGTCCTGTCACGTCAGCCGTTATCCTGTTCTCATAGCGAACACTCTTCAAATGCACGCGCAAATGCGGCGGCGCGCGCTGTGTATCGCCTCACTGTATATAAAGTGCAAAATAAACTACGAGCATGCAACGCCGTTACGTTGTAAATTACACAAAATAAAAGTAATGCAGGGATGATTTTCATACTATTCACCAGGAGCAGTTTCCATGGTTCATTAACAGTTATTGTTAATATTGTGTATTCACCATGGTAACTGTCGTTTCCATATTAACCCCAAAATGCCACTTTATTTTTCTTTGTGTTATTTTTTATATTTTTAAATGACTCTAGTGGCTCATACCAACATTGTATTAACAAAAACTAGTTTGGAACTGCTATTTAATAGCTTTAGCATAGGCCTAATGTTTATTTATTAGTACTAGTCTTTACTATTAGTCATATTCTTACAATTTATGTTAAGTAAAGGGGGACAGTACTTGTGTGTGTGGAAATAGCCGGTTTCAATAAAACTACTTGTGACATGTCATATTTGGCTTTGACTTTGACTGAACATTTGCTCTCACTTTGCGGAAAAAATATCGGGATATATATCGTATATCGATATTCAGCCTAAATAATCGGGATATGACTTTTGGTCCACATCGCCCAGCCCTAGTTTCATTGTTGGGACTAAAAACCTAAAACTGGAAGCCATAAAAGACCACGAATCATTCAAATGCCACATCCAGGTAAAAAAGAGAAATATATATAAGAGAGAAAGAGAAAATGTCAGTATTTCATTGAGACTTGAGATTAAATAAACTGCTTAAGTATTGTAGATCTTGTAGTATTAATTTTCACATGCAGTTACACATTGTCGGTTAAAAACAAGAAAGTGGCTGGTAAAAACATTGAGTGGCTGGTAGATTTTGAAATCCACCAGCCACAGTGGCCGGTGGACAAAAAAGTAAATTTCCATCCCTGCTTGAACCCCTAATAAGAATGAAGGCTTTTTGCCAGTTATAGCGCCACCTATGGTCCGATCTCCATGAAACTCTGCATGCTTCCTCACCATGTTCTGACACATATGCTCATCAATTTTTGTGAAGTTCTGAGTTTTCATTTGGGATTTATAGGCTTTTTAGTGTATTTTGCCACGCCCCTTTTCTAAATGACCCTGTTACAGCCACCCAAATGCAAAAGTTCAACTTTTTTTCGATAAGTATTGATCTAGAGAGTCCAGAGAATTGTCCTAGACTGGTTTGGTTCCGATCGGGCCAAAAACCAGGGACTAGTTCGCAAAAGTAGGTTTTGGACAAAATCCGACATAGCAGAAAATTTTCCCTGCCTACATCCAAATCGGAGATAGCCATTTTGTCCGCCTTGAGCCAAGGATTCCAACGATATAAGACACTTGATCCTGGGACAAACGGTCTAAGAGTTGTGAGCGATTTAGTACTTTTGGTTGCTGTAGCGCCACCTATGGGCCAATTGGGGTCATACTCTGATAGGTTGTCCCCAAATTGAGGCCTACCATCTGGCCAGGTTTCACGTCTCTAGGCCTTACGGTTTGTCCTGCACGATGCGTTTTACGAATCCTTACAATTACAATAGGGTTTCAGCATTTCATGCTTGAACCCCTAATAAGAATGAAGGCTTTTTGCCAGTTATAGCGCCACCTATGGTCCGATCTCCATGAAACTCTGCATGCTTCCTCACCATGTTCTGACACATATGCTCATCAATTTTTGTGAAGTTCTGAGTTTTCATTTGGGATTTATAGGCTTTTTAGTGTATTTTGCCACGCCCCTTTTCTAAATGACCCTGTTACAGCCACCCAAATGCAAAAGTTCAACTTTTTTTCGATAAGTATTGATCTAGAGAGTCCAGAGAATTGTCCTAGACTGGTTTGGTTCCGATCGGGCCAAAAACCAGGGACTAGTTCGCAAAAGTAGGTTTTGGACAAAATCCGACATAGCAGAAAATTTTCCCTGCCTACATCCAAATCGGAGATAGCCATTTTGTCCGCCTTGAGCCAAGGATTCCAACGATATAAGACACTTGATCCTGGGACAAACGGTCTAAGAGTTGTGAGCGATTTAGTACTTTTGGTTGCTGTAGCGCCACCTATGGGCCAATTGGGGTCATACTCTGATAGGTTGTCCCCAAATTGAGGCCTACCATCTGGCCAGGTTTCACGTCTCTAGGCCTTACGGTTTGTCCTGCACGATGCGTTTTACGAATCCTTACAATTACAATAGGGTTTCAGCATTTCATGCTTGAACCCCTAATAAGAATGAAGGCTTTTTGCCAGTTATAGCGCCACCTATGGTCCGATCTCCATGAAACTCTGCATGCTTCCTCACCATGTTCTGACACATATGCTCATCAATTTTTGTGAAGTTCTGAGTTTTCATTTGGGATTTATAGGCTTTTTAGTGTATTTTGCCACGCCCCTTTTCTAAATGACCCTGTTACAGCCACCCAAATGCAAAAGTTCAACTTTTTTTCGATAAGTATTGATCTAGAGAGTCCAGAGAATTGTCCTAGACTGGTTTGGTTCCGATCGGGCCAAAAACCAGGGACTAGTTCGCAAAAGTAGGTTTTGGACAAAATCCGACATAGCAGAAAATTTTCCCTGCCTACATCCAAATCGGAGATAGCCATTTTGTCCGCCTTGAGCCAAGGATTCCAACGATATAAGACACTTGATCCTGGGACAAACGGTCTAAGAGTTGTGAGCGATTTAGTACTTTTGGTTGCTGTAGCGCCACCTATGGGCCAATTGGGGTCATACTCTGATAGGTTGTCCCCAAATTGAGGCCTACCATCTGGCCAGGTTTCACGTCTCTAGGCCTTACGGTTTGTCCTGCACGATGCGTTTTACGAATCCTTACAATTACAATAGGGTTTCAGCATTTCATGCTTGAACCCCTAATAAGAATGAAGGCTTTTTGCCAGTTATAGCGCCACCTATGGTCCGATCTCCATGAAACTCTGCATGCTTCCTCACCATGTTCTGACACATATGCTCATCAATTTTTGTGAAGTTCTGAGTTTTCATTTGGGATTTATAGGCTTTTTAGTGTATTTTGCCACGCCCCTTTTCTAAATGACCCTGTTACAGCCACCCAAATGCAAAAGTTCAACTTTTTTTCGATAAGTATTGATCTAGAGAGTCCAGAGAATTGTCCTAGACTGGTTTGGTTCCGATCGGGCCAAAAACCAGGGACTAGTTCGCAAAAGTAGGTTTTGGACAAAATCCGACATAGCAGAAAATTTTCCCTGCCTACATCCAAATCGGAGATAGCCATTTTGTCCGCCTTGAGCCAAGGATTCCAACGATATAAGACACTTGATCCTGGGACAAACGGTCTAAGAGTTGTGAGCGATTTAGTACTTTTGGTTGCTGTAGCGCCACCTATGGGCCAATTGGGGTCATACTCTGATAGGTTGTCCCCAAATTGAGGCCTACCATCTGGCCAGGTTTCACGTCTCTAGGCCTTACGGTTTGTCCTGCACGATGCGTTTTACGAATCCTTACAATTACAATAGGGTTTCAGCATTTCATGCTTGAACCCCTAATAAGAATGAAGGCTTTTTGCCAGTTATAGCGCCACCTATGGTCCGATCTCCATGAAACTCTGCATGCTTCCTCACCATGTTCTGACACATATGCTCATCAATTTTTGTGAAGTTCTGAGTTTTCATTTGGGATTTATAGGCTTTTTAGTGTATTTTGCCACGCCCCTTTTCTAAATGACCCTGTTACAGCCACCCAAATGCAAAAGTTCAACTTTTTTTCGATAAGTATTGATCTAGAGAGTCCAGAGAATTGTCCTAGACTGGTTTGGTTCCGATCGGGCCAAAAACCAGGGACTAGTTCGCAAAAGTAGGTTTTGGACAAAATCCGACATAGCAGAAAATTTTCCCTGCCTACATCCAAATCGGAGATAGCCATTTTGTCCGCCTTGAGCCAAGGATTCCAACGATATAAGACACTTGATCCTGGGACAAACGGTCTAAGAGTTGTGAGCGATTTAGTACTTTTGGTTGCTGTAGCGCCACCTATGGGCCAATTGGGGTCATACTCTGATAGGTTGTCCCCAAATTGAGGCCTACCATCTGGCCAGGTTTCACGTCTCTAGGCCTTACGGTTTGTCCTGCACGATGCGTTTTACGAATCCTTACAATTACAATAGGGTTTCAGCATTTCATGCTTGAACCCCTAATAAGAATGAAGGCTTTTTGCCAGTTATAGCGCCACCTATGGTCCGATCTCCATGAAACTCTGCATGCTTCCTCACCATGTTCTGACACATATGCTCATCAATTTTTGTGAAGTTCTGAGTTTTCATTTGGGATTTATAGGCTTTTTAGTGTATTTTGCCACGCCCCTTTTCTAAATGACCCTGTTACAGCCACCCAAATGCAAAAGTTCAACTTTTTTTCGATAAGTATTGATCTAGAGAGTCCAGAGAATTGTCCTAGACTGGTTTGGTTCCGATCGGGCCAAAAACCAGGGACTAGTTCGCAAAAGTAGGTTTTGGACAAAATCCGACATAGCAGAAAATTTTCCCTGCCTACATCCAAATCGGAGATAGCCATTTTGTCCGCCTTGAGCCAAGGATTCCAACGATATAAGACACTTGATCCTGGGACAAACGGTCTAAGAGTTGTGAGCGATTTAGTACTTTTGGTTGCTGTAGCGCCACCTATGGGCCAATTGGGGTCATACTCTGATAGGTTGTCCCCAAATTGAGGCCTACCATCTGGCCAGGTTTCACGTCTCTAGGCCTTACGGTTTGTCCTGCACGATGCGTTTTACGAATCCTTACAATTACAATAGGGTTTCAGCATTTCATGCTTGAACCCCTAATAAGAATGAAGGCTTTTTGCCAGTTATAGCGCCACCTATGGTCCGATCTCCATGAAACTCTGCATGCTTCCTCACCATGTTCTGACACATATGCTCATCAATTTTTGTGAAGTTCTGAGTTTTCATTTGGGATTTATAGGCTTTTTAGTGTATTTTGCCACGCCCCTTTTCTAAATGACCCTGTTACAGCCACCCAAATGCAAAAGTTCAACTTTTTTTCGATAAGTATTGATCTAGAGAGTCCAGAGAATTGTCCTAGACTGGTTTGGTTCCGATCGGGCCAAAAACCAGGGACTAGTTCGCAAAAGTAGGTTTTGGACAAAATCCGACATAGCAGAAAATTTTCCCTGCCTACATCCAAATCGGAGATAGCCATTTTGTCCGCCTTGAGCCAAGGATTCCAACGATATAAGACACTTGATCCTGGGACAAACGGTCTAAGAGTTGTGAGCGATTTAGTACTTTTGGTTGCTGTAGCGCCACCTATGGGCCAATTGGGGTCATACTCTGATAGGTTGTCCCCAAATTGAGGCCTACCATCTGGCCAGGTTTCACGTCTCTAGGCCTTACGGTTTGTCCTGCACGATGCGTTTTACGAATCCTTACAATTACAATAGGGTTTCAGCATTTCATGCTTGAACCCCTAATAAGAATGAAGGCTTTTTGCCAGTTATAGCGCCACCTATGGTCCGATCTCCATGAAACTCTGCATGCTTCCTCACCATGTTCTGACACATATGCTCATCAATTTTTGTGAAGTTCTGAGTTTTCATTTGGGATTTATAGGCTTTTTAGTGTATTTTGCCACGCCCCTTTTCTAAATGACCCTGTTACAGCCACCCAAATGCAAAAGTTCAACTTTTTTTCGATAAGTATTGATCTAGAGAGTCCAGAGAATTGTCCTAGACTGGTTTGGTTCCGATCGGGCCAAAAACCAGGGACTAGTTCGCAAAAGTAGGTTTTGGACAAAATCCGACATAGCAGAAAATTTTCCCTGCCTACATCCAAATCGGAGATAGCCATTTTGTCCGCCTTGAGCCAAGGATTCCAACGATATAAGACACTTGATCCTGGGACAAACGGTCTAAGAGTTGTGAGCGATTTAGTACTTTTGGTTGCTGTAGCGCCACCTATGGGCCAATTGGGGTCATACTCTGATAGGTTGTCCCCAAATTGAGGCCTACCATCTGGCCAGGTTTCACGTCTCTAGGCCTTACGGTTTGTCCTGCACGATGCGTTTTACGAATCCTTACAATTACAATAGGGTTTCAGCATTTCATGCTTGAACCCCTAATAAGAATGAAGGCTTTTTGCCAGTTATAGCGCCACCTATGGTCCGATCTCCATGAAACTCTGCATGCTTCCTCACCATGTTCTGACACATATGCTCATCAATTTTTGTGAAGTTCTGAGTTTTCATTTGGGATTTATAGGCTTTTTAGTGTATTTTGCCACGCCCCTTTTCTAAATGACCCTGTTACAGCCACCCAAATGCAAAAGTTCAACTTTTTTTCGATAAGTATTGATCTAGAGAGTCCAGAGAATTGTCCTAGACTGGTTTGGTTCCGATCGGGCCAAAAACCAGGGACTAGTTCGCAAAAGTAGGTTTTGGACAAAATCCGACATAGCAGAAAATTTTCCCTGCCTACATCCAAATCGGAGATAGCCATTTTGTCCGCCTTGAGCCAAGGATTCCAACGATATAAGACACTTGATCCTGGGACAAACGGTCTAAGAGTTGTGAGCGATTTAGTACTTTTGGTTGCTGTAGCGCCACCTATGGGCCAATTGGGGTCATACTCTGATAGGTTGTCCCCAAATTGAGGCCTACCATCTGGCCAGGTTTCACGTCTCTAGGCCTTACGGTTTGTCCTGCACGATGCGTTTTACGAATCCTTACAATTACAATAGGGTTTCAGCATTTCATGCTTGAACCCCTAATAAGAATGAAGGCTTTTTGCCAGTTATAGCGCCACCTATGGTCCGATCTCCATGAAACTCTGCATGCTTCCTCACCATGTTCTGACACATATGCTCATCAATTTTTGTGAAGTTCTGAGTTTTCATTTGGGATTTATAGGCTTTTTAGTGTATTTTGCCACGCCCCTTTTCTAAATGACCCTGTTACAGCCACCCAAATGCAAAAGTTCAACTTTTTTTCGATAAGTATTGATCTAGAGAGTCCAGAGAATTGTCCTAGACTGGTTTGGTTCCGATCGGGCCAAAAACCAGGGACTAGTTCGCAAAAGTAGGTTTTGGACAAAATCCGACATAGCAGAAAATTTTCCCTGCCTACATCCAAATCGGAGATAGCCATTTTGTCCGCCTTGAGCCAAGGATTCCAACGATATAAGACACTTGATCCTGGGACAAACGGTCTAAGAGTTGTGAGCGATTTAGTACTTTTGGTTGCTGTAGCGCCACCTATGGGCCAATTGGGGTCATACTCTGATAGGTTGTCCCCAAATTGAGGCCTACCATCTGGCCAGGTTTCACGTCTCTAGGCCTTACGGTTTGTCCTGCACGATGCGTTTTACGAATCCTTACAATTACAATAGGGTTTCAGCATTTCATGCTTGAACCCCTAATAAGAATGAAGGCTTTTTGCCAGTTATAGCGCCACCTATGGTCCGATCTCCATGAAACTCTGCATGCTTCCTCACCATGTTCTGACACATATGCTCATCAATTTTTGTGAAGTTCTGAGTTTTCATTTGGGATTTATAGGCTTTTTAGTGTATTTTGCCACGCCCCTTTTCTAAATGACCCTGTTACAGCCACCCAAATGCAAAAGTTCAACTTTTTTTCGATAAGTATTGATCTAGAGAGTCCAGAGAATTGTCCTAGACTGGTTTGGTTCCGATCGGGCCAAAAACCAGGGACTAGTTCGCAAAAGTAGGTTTTGGACAAAATCCGACATAGCAGAAAATTTTCCCTGCCTACATCCAAATCGGAGATAGCCATTTTGTCCGCCTTGAGCCAAGGATTCCAACGATATAAGACACTTGATCCTGGGACAAACGGTCTAAGAGTTGTGAGCGATTTAGTACTTTTGGTTGCTGTAGCGCCACCTATGGGCCAATTGGGGTCATACTCTGATAGGTTGTCCCCAAATTGAGGCCTACCATCTGGCCAGGTTTCACGTCTCTAGGCCTTACGGTTTGTCCTGCACGATGCGTTTTACGAATCCTTACAATTACAATAGGGTTTCAGCATTTCATGCTTGAACCCCTAATAAGAATGAAGGCTTTTTGCCAGTTATAGCGCCACCTATGGTCCGATCTCCATGAAACTCTGCATGCTTCCTCACCATGTTCTGACACATATGCTCATCAATTTTTGTGAAGTTCTGAGTTTTCATTTGGGATTTATAGGCTTTTTAGTGTATTTTGCCACGCCCCTTTTCTAAATGACCCTGTTACAGCCACCCAAATGCAAAAGTTCAACTTTTTTTCGATAAGTATTGATCTAGAGAGTCCAGAGAATTGTCCTAGACTGGTTTGGTTCCGATCGGGCCAAAAACCAGGGACTAGTTCGCAAAAGTAGGTTTTGGACAAAATCCGACATAGCAGAAAATTTTCCCTGCCTACATCCAAATCGGAGATAGCCATTTTGTCCGCCTTGAGCCAAGGATTCCAACGATATAAGACACTTGATCCTGGGACAAACGGTCTAAGAGTTGTGAGCGATTTAGTACTTTTGGTTGCTGTAGCGCCACCTATGGGCCAATTGGGGTCATACTCTGATAGGTTGTCCCCAAATTGAGGCCTACCATCTGGCCAGGTTTCACGTCTCTAGGCCTTACGGTTTGTCCTGCACGATGCGTTTTACGAATCCTTACAATTACAATAGGGTTTCAGCATTTCATGCTTGAACCCCTAATAAGAATGAAGGCTTTTTGCCAGTTATAGCGCCACCTATGGTCCGATCTCCATGAAACTCTGCATGCTTCCTCACCATGTTCTGACACATATGCTCATCAATTTTTGTGAAGTTCTGAGTTTTCATTTGGGATTTATAGGCTTTTTAGTGTATTTTGCCACGCCCCTTTTCTAAATGACCCTGTTACAGCCACCCAAATGCAAAAGTTCAACTTTTTTTCGATAAGTATTGATCTAGAGAGTCCAGAGAATTGTCCTAGACTGGTTTGGTTCCGATCGGGCCAAAAACCAGGGACTAGTTCGCAAAAGTAGGTTTTGGACAAAATCCGACATAGCAGAAAATTTTCCCTGCCTACATCCAAATCGGAGATAGCCATTTTGTCCGCCTTGAGCCAAGGATTCCAACGATATAAGACACTTGATCCTGGGACAAACGGTCTAAGAGTTGTGAGCGATTTAGTACTTTTGGTTGCTGTAGCGCCACCTATGGGCCAATTGGGGTCATACTCTGATAGGTTGTCCCCAAATTGAGGCCTACCATCTGGCCAGGTTTCACGTCTCTAGGCCTTACGGTTTGTCCTGCACGATGCGTTTTACGAATCCTTACAATTACAATAGGGTTTCAGCATTTCATGCTTGAACCCCTAATAAGAATGAAGGCTTTTTGCCAGTTATAGCGCCACCTATGGTCCGATCTCCATGAAACTCTGCATGCTTCCTCACCATGTTCTGACACATATGCTCATCAATTTTTGTGAAGTTCTGAGTTTTCATTTGGGATTTATAGGCTTTTTAGTGTATTTTGCCACGCCCCTTTTCTAAATGACCCTGTTACAGCCACCCAAATGCAAAAGTTCAACTTTTTTTCGATAAGTATTGATCTAGAGAGTCCAGAGAATTGTCCTAGACTGGTTTGGTTCCGATCGGGCCAAAAACCAGGGACTAGTTCGCAAAAGTAGGTTTTGGACAAAATCCGACATAGCAGAAAATTTTCCCTGCCTACATCCAAATCGGAGATAGCCATTTTGTCCGCCTTGAGCCAAGGATTCCAACGATATAAGACACTTGATCCTGGGACAAACGGTCTAAGAGTTGTGAGCGATTTAGTACTTTTGGTTGCTGTAGCGCCACCTATGGGCCAATTGGGGTCATACTCTGATAGGTTGTCCCCAAATTGAGGCCTACCATCTGGCCAGGTTTCACGTCTCTAGGCCTTACGGTTTGTCCTGCACGATGCGTTTTACGAATCCTTACAATTACAATAGGGTTTCAGCATTTCATGCTTGAACCCCTAATAAGAATGAAGGCTTTTTGCCAGTTATAGCGCCACCTATGGTCCGATCTCCATGAAACTCTGCATGCTTCCTCACCATGTTCTGACACATATGCTCATCAATTTTTGTGAAGTTCTGAGTTTTCATTTGGGATTTATAGGCTTTTTAGTGTATTTTGCCACGCCCCTTTTCTAAATGACCCTGTTACAGCCACCCAAATGCAAAAGTTCAACTTTTTTTCGATAAGTATTGATCTAGAGAGTCCAGAGAATTGTCCTAGACTGGTTTGGTTCCGATCGGGCCAAAAACCAGGGACTAGTTCGCAAAAGTAGGTTTTGGACAAAATCCGACATAGCAGAAAATTTTCCCTGCCTACATCCAAATCGGAGATAGCCATTTTGTCCGCCTTGAGCCAAGGATTCCAACGATATAAGACACTTGATCCTGGGACAAACGGTCTAAGAGTTGTGAGCGATTTAGTACTTTTGGTTGCTGTAGCGCCACCTATGGGCCAATTGGGGTCATACTCTGATAGGTTGTCCCCAAATTGAGGCCTACCATCTGGCCAGGTTTCACGTCTCTAGGCCTTACGGTTTGTCCTGCACGATGCGTTTTACGAATCCTTACAATTACAATAGGGTTTCAGCATTTCATGCTTGAACCCCTAATAAGAATGAAGGCTTTTTGCCAGTTATAGCGCCACCTATGGTCCGATCTCCATGAAACTCTGCATGCTTCCTCACCATGTTCTGACACATATGCTCATCAATTTTTGTGAAGTTCTGAGTTTTCATTTGGGATTTATAGGCTTTTTAGTGTATTTTGCCACGCCCCTTTTCTAAATGACCCTGTTACAGCCACCCAAATGCAAAAGTTCAACTTTTTTTCGATAAGTATTGATCTAGAGAGTCCAGAGAATTGTCCTAGACTGGTTTGGTTCCGATCGGGCCAAAAACCAGGGACTAGTTCGCAAAAGTAGGTTTTGGACAAAATCCGACATAGCAGAAAATTTTCCCTGCCTACATCCAAATCGGAGATAGCCATTTTGTCCGCCTTGAGCCAAGGATTCCAACGATATAAGACACTTGATCCTGGGACAAACGGTCTAAGAGTTGTGAGCGATTTAGTACTTTTGGTTGCTGTAGCGCCACCTATGGGCCAATTGGGGTCATACTCTGATAGGTTGTCCCCAAATTGAGGCCTACCATCTGGCCAGGTTTCACGTCTCTAGGCCTTACGGTTTGTCCTGCACGATGCGTTTTACGAATCCTTACAATTACAATAGGGTTTCAGCATTTCATGCTTGAACCCCTAATAAGAATGAAGGCTTTTTGCCAGTTATAGCGCCACCTATGGTCCGATCTCCATGAAACTCTGCATGCTTCCTCACCATGTTCTGACACATATGCTCATCAATTTTTGTGAAGTTCTGAGTTTTCATTTGGGATTTATAGGCTTTTTAGTGTATTTTGCCACGCCCCTTTTCTAAATGACCCTGTTACAGCCACCCAAATGCAAAAGTTCAACTTTTTTTCGATAAGTATTGATCTAGAGAGTCCAGAGAATTGTCCTAGACTGGTTTGGTTCCGATCGGGCCAAAAACCAGGGACTAGTTCGCAAAAGTAGGTTTTGGACAAAATCCGACATAGCAGAAAATTTTCCCTGCCTACATCCAAATCGGAGATAGCCATTTTGTCCGCCTTGAGCCAAGGATTCCAACGATATAAGACACTTGATCCTGGGACAAACGGTCTAAGAGTTGTGAGCGATTTAGTACTTTTGGTTGCTGTAGCGCCACCTATGGGCCAATTGGGGTCATACTCTGATAGGTTGTCCCCAAATTGAGGCCTACCATCTGGCCAGGTTTCACGTCTCTAGGCCTTACGGTTTGTCCTGCACGATGCGTTTTACGAATCCTTACAATTACAATAGGGTTTCAGCATTTCATGCTTGAACCCCTAATAAGAATGAAGGCTTTTTGCCAGTTATAGCGCCACCTATGGTCCGATCTCCATGAAACTCTGCATGCTTCCTCACCATGTTCTGACACATATGCTCATCAATTTTTGTGAAGTTCTGAGTTTTCATTTGGGATTTATAGGCTTTTTAGTGTATTTTGCCACGCCCCTTTTCTAAATGACCCTGTTACAGCCACCCAAATGCAAAAGTTCAACTTTTTTTCGATAAGTATTGATCTAGAGAGTCCAGAGAATTGTCCTAGACTGGTTTGGTTCCGATCGGGCCAAAAACCAGGGACTAGTTCGCAAAAGTAGGTTTTGGACAAAATCCGACATAGCAGAAAATTTTCCCTGCCTACATCCAAATCGGAGATAGCCATTTTGTCCGCCTTGAGCCAAGGATTCCAACGATATAAGACACTTGATCCTGGGACAAACGGTCTAAGAGTTGTGAGCGATTTAGTACTTTTGGTTGCTGTAGCGCCACCTATGGGCCAATTGGGGTCATACTCTGATAGGTTGTCCCCAAATTGAGGCCTACCATCTGGCCAGGTTTCACGTCTCTAGGCCTTACGGTTTGTCCTGCACGATGCGTTTTACGAATCCTTACAATTACAATAGGGTTTCAGCATTTCATGCTTGAACCCCTAATAAGAATGAAGGCTTTTTGCCAGTTATAGCGCCACCTATGGTCCGATCTCCATGAAACTCTGCATGCTTCCTCACCATGTTCTGACACATATGCTCATCAATTTTTGTGAAGTTCTGAGTTTTCATTTGGGATTTATAGGCTTTTTAGTGTATTTTGCCACGCCCCTTTTCTAAATGACCCTGTTACAGCCACCCAAATGCAAAAGTTCAACTTTTTTTCGATAAGTATTGATCTAGAGAGTCCAGAGAATTGTCCTAGACTGGTTTGGTTCCGATCGGGCCAAAAACCAGGGACTAGTTCGCAAAAGTAGGTTTTGGACAAAATCCGACATAGCAGAAAATTTTCCCTGCCTACATCCAAATCGGAGATAGCCATTTTGTCCGCCTTGAGCCAAGGATTCCAACGATATAAGACACTTGATCCTGGGACAAACGGTCTAAGAGTTGTGAGCGATTTAGTACTTTTGGTTGCTGTAGCGCCACCTATGGGCCAATTGGGGTCATACTCTGATAGGTTGTCCCCAAATTGAGGCCTACCATCTGGCCAGGTTTCACGTCTCTAGGCCTTACGGTTTGTCCTGCACGATGCGTTTTACGAATCCTTACAATTACAATAGGGTTTCAGCATTTCATGCTTGAACCCCTAATAAGAATGAAGGCTTTTTGCCAGTTATAGCGCCACCTATGGTCCGATCTCCATGAAACTCTGCATGCTTCCTCACCATGTTCTGACACATATGCTCATCAATTTTTGTGAAGTTCTGAGTTTTCATTTGGGATTTATAGGCTTTTTAGTGTATTTTGCCACGCCCCTTTTCTAAATGACCCTGTTACAGCCACCCAAATGCAAAAGTTCAACTTTTTTTCGATAAGTATTGATCTAGAGAGTCCAGAGAATTGTCCTAGACTGGTTTGGTTCCGATCGGGCCAAAAACCAGGGACTAGTTCGCAAAAGTAGGTTTTGGACAAAATCCGACATAGCAGAAAATTTTCCCTGCCTACATCCAAATCGGAGATAGCCATTTTGTCCGCCTTGAGCCAAGGATTCCAACGATATAAGACACTTGATCCTGGGACAAACGGTCTAAGAGTTGTGAGCGATTTAGTACTTTTGGTTGCTGTAGCGCCACCTATGGGCCAATTGGGGTCATACTCTGATAGGTTGTCCCCAAATTGAGGCCTACCATCTGGCCAGGTTTCACGTCTCTAGGCCTTACGGTTTGTCCTGCACGATGCGTTTTACGAATCCTTACAATTACAATAGGGTTTCAGCATTTCATGCTTGAACCCCTAATAAGAATGAAGGCTTTTTGCCAGTTATAGCGCCACCTATGGTCCGATCTCCATGAAACTCTGCATGCTTCCTCACCATGTTCTGACACATATGCTCATCAATTTTTGTGAAGTTCTGAGTTTTCATTTGGGATTTATAGGCTTTTTAGTGTATTTTGCCACGCCCCTTTTCTAAATGACCCTGTTACAGCCACCCAAATGCAAAAGTTCAACTTTTTTTCGATAAGTATTGATCTAGAGAGTCCAGAGAATTGTCCTAGACTGGTTTGGTTCCGATCGGGCCAAAAACCAGGGACTAGTTCGCAAAAGTAGGTTTTGGACAAAATCCGACATAGCAGAAAATTTTCCCTGCCTACATCCAAATCGGAGATAGCCATTTTGTCCGCCTTGAGCCAAGGATTCCAACGATATAAGACACTTGATCCTGGGACAAACGGTCTAAGAGTTGTGAGCGATTTAGTACTTTTGGTTGCTGTAGCGCCACCTATGGGCCAATTGGGGTCATACTCTGATAGGTTGTCCCCAAATTGAGGCCTACCATCTGGCCAGGTTTCACGTCTCTAGGCCTTACGGTTTGTCCTGCACGATGCGTTTTACGAATCCTTACAATTACAATAGGGTTTCAGCATTTCATGCTTGAACCCCTAATAAGAATGAAGGCTTTTTGCCAGTTATAGCGCCACCTATGGTCCGATCTCCATGAAACTCTGCATGCTTCCTCACCATGTTCTGACACATATGCTCATCAATTTTTGTGAAGTTCTGAGTTTTCATTTGGGATTTATAGGCTTTTTAGTGTATTTTGCCACGCCCCTTTTCTAAATGACCCTGTTACAGCCACCCAAATGCAAAAGTTCAACTTTTTTTCGATAAGTATTGATCTAGAGAGTCCAGAGAATTGTCCTAGACTGGTTTGGTTCCGATCGGGCCAAAAACCAGGGACTAGTTCGCAAAAGTAGGTTTTGGACAAAATCCGACATAGCAGAAAATTTTCCCTGCCTACATCCAAATCGGAGATAGCCATTTTGTCCGCCTTGAGCCAAGGATTCCAACGATATAAGACACTTGATCCTGGGACAAACGGTCTAAGAGTTGTGAGCGATTTAGTACTTTTGGTTGCTGTAGCGCCACCTATGGGCCAATTGGGGTCATACTCTGATAGGTTGTCCCCAAATTGAGGCCTACCATCTGGCCAGGTTTCACGTCTCTAGGCCTTACGGTTTGTCCTGCACGATGCGTTTTACGAATCCTTACAATTACAATAGGGTTTCAGCATTTCATGCTTGAACCCCTAATAAGAATGAAGGCTTTTTGCCAGTTATAGCGCCACCTATGGTCCGATCTCCATGAAACTCTGCATGCTTCCTCACCATGTTCTGACACATATGCTCATCAATTTTTGTGAAGTTCTGAGTTTTCATTTGGGATTTATAGGCTTTTTAGTGTATTTTGCCACGCCCCTTTTCTAAATGACCCTGTTACAGCCACCCAAATGCAAAAATTCAACTTTTTTTCGATAAGTATTGATCTAGAGAGTCCAGAGAATTGTCCTAGACTGGTTTGGTTCCGATCGGGCCAAAAACCAGGGACTAGTTCGCAAAAGTAGGTTTTGGACAAAATCCGACATAGCAGAAAATTTTCCCTGCCTACATCCAAATCGGAGATAGCCATTTTGTCCGCCTTGAGCCAAGGATTCCAACGATATAAGACACTTGATCCTGGGACAAACGGTCTAAGAGTTGTGAGCGATTTAGTACTTTTGGTTGCTGTAGCGCCACCTATGGGCCAATTGGGGTCATACTCTGATAGGTTGTCCCCAAATTGAGGCCTACCATCTGGCCAGGTTTCACGTCTCTAGGCCTTACGGTTTGTCCTGCACGATGCGTTTTACGAATCCTTACAATTACAATAGGGTTTCAGCATTTCATGCTTGAACCCCTAATAAAAATCAGTACAATTACAATAGGGTTTCAGCACTTCGTGCTTGAACCCCTAATAAAAATCCTTACAATAACAATAGGGTTTCAGCACTTCGTGCTTGAACCCCTAAAAATCAGTACAATTACAATAGGGTTTCAGCACTTCGTGCTTGAACCCCTAAATATAGCTGCGAGCAGCGATTGCGGGCCCAAGCCGGTGGCACCGCCACCCTGGTGCCTTTAGTTATACTAAAGGCACCGTGGTGGCGGTGTCACCGGCTTGGGTCCTCCATCGCTGCTCGCAGCTTATTTATATTTATTTATATATATATATATATATATATATATACACACACACACATATACATATATACATACATATACCAGGGTGGCCGCGGGTCCTTAAAAAGTCTTAAAATGTCTTAAATAAAGTTTTCCTAAAAAAAGGCCTTAAAAAGTCTTAAAATGTCTTAAATTCAGATTCGATAGGTCTTAAATATTTCTGGTCACGTTACCGCTAAAATTTCTCCAGTCTGACGGACCTAATATCCATCAAATAACCAGTGAAGCATCGAATCGCGAGAATGATTCAGATTTTATTACATAAACAGCTATTGATAATGATAATGTAGGCTTTTTCTGGTAACGCTGTTGAGGCTCGCGCTGCTTGTCTCTGTGATAGATTTTATAGGAAGAAATCAAAACAAATGAGCATAACGGCAAACAAAAAAAACTCCCAGAAGAAACATACTGAGGTAAAAATACACTCTCGCGTTTCGGGAGTCGGTCGGGATAGACGGAATTGTCACTTGCATAATCGGGCCAGCATTGCATCATAAGTAACTTTACCATTTGCACGTCTTTTAAAGTTTTACCTGATTAAACATTCACGCGATTTGAAACTATTCAGTACTTGCGCGCTGTCTGAGAGAGATGTTTTTTTTTCTGCACACATACATAGAGTAAAGCCGCCTCACAAACAGCTCGTGGGTAACAAAAGTTATTTTTCGTGGATTTTATCGCTGTAACAGTCAAAAACATGCGAAAATGATGTCAATTTCGGTCTTGGTGAGTATCCTCTAAACACAGTCGGTTATGTCTTAAATAAGCATAAATCGCACGTGACCGTATGAACACAGGATCCGTGCACTAGCTCTTAAAGGGACAGCAGCCATATGTGTCTGTCATTCATTTGGTTGTCAAAACAACAAACCATAGCTTTCATTTTAAGGAATCAGGATTAATAGCCTATGTATTTAATTTAGTCAGGACTAAAATACTACCCAGTGTTATTTTACATTTGATTACTTTATTCAGTCTCTGTAGTATTTCTGAATACTAGTGTTAGACCTAAGCAAAAACTTTTCTCTTTATTTCTATTTATTGGTATCTTTATTCTATTGTATTTATTTGTGCTACTTTTTTCAATTTAATTCAAAGATTGAAATCAAGCTTCCTTGTGTTGTGTAAATTCTTAAGACCAAAATTACCCCATTGTAAAAATGCAATGAGTGAGCATACATTTAGGCCAGATACATGTAATAAAAAAAAAAAAGTCTAAACTCCCCCCTCAAATTAAAAATCTAATACGCATGTAATATAATATATATTTCCATCACAGGTTTGGTCTTAAATTTCATTCAAAGTGGCATTAAAAAGGTCTTAAAAAGTCTTAAATTTAACTTGTTTATATCTGTAGACACCCTGATATACACATATACACACCCACTCAAAATGTGTAAATCCAGAAGCACAGTATTTATTGGAGGTTTTTTTATAGGTTTATTAATGTAATTATATTTTATGCTTATGTGTTCTTATGATATGCAATGGATATTTTTAATGGAGTAAATTTTAATGTTTAACATGGGTTTATTCACAACACATAGCATACGATATAAAATCTTAGAATTATTGATCATTATGTTAAGTAGAACATTACAAGTTAAGAAAGTAAATTTATTTATATATTTTGTATTAGCTAATATAACAAGCAAGTACACTGCGGAGAATCGAACTCCACCCAAGTAGTTAACCTGGAGTACCAGTACCAGTGTATTTTTGCTTTTTGTAATTATTTTGGTTATAAGGAAAAGCAAAAACTTGTATTAGCAACAGCATAGTGTAATTATGTTGATCTGGGTACGTTAGCATGAGATTAAAGGAAACATTAAGTATAGTATTTATTTTATGTGATTTTTATTTGGAATGTGTAAATTTTTTACGATACTTTTTGAAATCACAATATTGCTATACAAGTTATGTATTGTTTGTAATATTTTTGTATACAGTTTATTACTGATAAGTTTATTCAAATGTAATATAATAATAAATGTGTAAGTGAATGTATTTGTCTTGTAAAACGTTTTATATTTAATCAGTAAGCTATAACAAACTATTGGTATTGGCATGTTTATTTATTGTGCAATATAGTTAAGTTGTCTGAATTTGTCAGATTTACATATAAAGTTGAACTATAGATATTGCTGTGTTATTCACATGCTGTTGCAATTCAAGAAAAACAAAACCTTTTTGTTAAAATATGTGTTAATAAAAAAAGAAAATGTATTTGTTTAGATATGGTTAATTTTTCCTACTTGTAGAAATTGAATAATTGTGTAGGATCTTTTTGAAGGATGTAATTTACATGTTAAAGTTTTAAAGGTACACATAAATGTATATAAGTTAATTAAGAAGAGCATAATAAAGGTTGAATAACACATGAGTGTAATTAAGTACGTTTATTAACAGTACTGATTTGAACTGTGTGTTGTTTATATTTAATACTGGGTGGTTTTTTTAGCATACTCACCCAGCGTAGCACACTTTGTATTGCACATAAGAATACCAAAACACCGCAATTAATTATGCACATTAATAAAACACAGATCAGAACTGTGTGTTTGTGTAAATGTAATACTGGGTGGTTTTTTCAGCATACTCATCCAGCGTATAGTAGCACACTCTGTATAGTACATAAGAATTAAATACCAAAACACTGCAATTAATTACGCACATTAAGAAAACACAGATCAGAACTGTGTGTTTGTGTAAATCTAATAATGGGTGGTTTTTTCAGCACACTGACTCAGCGTATAGTTTCACACTCTGTATTGCACATAGGAATAAAATACATTTCTGCGATCAATTAAGCACAGAATAGAATAGCTAAACACTGTGGTTTAACAAGGATCCAAAAGATAGAGCTAAGCTTTGTCTCACGGTCCCTGTCTCCTTTACTATGTAATCAGATCTGTACATAATCAAATGTATTATCTATTAATCTTTATCGCTGATGGATCTGTGTAAAAGTAATATATCATCTATAAGCTATAGTTTTGGAACAAGTTGTCCAACACATTTAAACATGTTACTGTAGAAATGAACACAAAACTCCCTCGTGTGTGCTAAAGTAAACTGGCACAACATTTGTGTGCACTGAAAAGTTGTTAATGTTCTTAACATAGACATGGTCAATTAAGGTTCCCTTTTCAGATGTTGGCTTTTTAACAAGTTGAACAAAACCATGATCTGACATGAAAGAGCAAAGGGATTTAGATTTTAATGCATCACTATTAAAGTCTCCTATAAGTATGATTTGATTGCAAATTGAAGTCATTCAATTAATCAATTTACCAACATTTTCTTTGAAAATGGATAAAGGATATGTTTGTGGCCGATACACAACTCCAAGTAAAATGTCTATTTCAGTGAAGTGTGTCAGCATGCATTCCAAGTTAAGATTTTGGCATGTTATTGTAGTGTGTTCCACACCACATGCTGTATATAAACCGACGCCACCATGTTGTTGAGCTTTTAAATCATTGAAAAGAGGACTATTGCTTGTGTATGCGGCTGATCGAGAAAGATTAACAAAGTTATAATTGTCTAAGTGGACACTGTCTGATTGATAGAAAGCAGGCAACCATGTTTCAGTTAAACCAATACACATGGGTTGCAACTGTTGAATGCAAACCATCAAATCCTGTTTATGGCATTGCAAACTCTGTACATTTATCAAAAACACAGAAAATGTGGTATTTGGAATTGTATAATCTAAATCATCGCGAGACATAAAAGAAGACATTTCATTAATTGCCTCGAAGACTTTGTCATTACAATAAATACTTTTTTCTTTGAAGTCTTTTATTGTCAAACCAGATAAAGTTCTTACCCGACTTAATGCTACATAAGCCTGCCCAGCAGCAAAAACTCTTTTTAAATTAACTACAGCACTATCGACAGTTAAACCCTGTACTTTGTGAACTGTGCACGCCCAAGCTAATTTTAAAGGAAACTGTCGACGAAGTCCACCTTTTGTACCAATTGTTTCTTCTTCTACATATATTGGTGTAGATTGAATCATTGTTGCTGGCTGAGACGAACACTGCTTACGGCCTTTTATCCCCACGTTTTTATCATCAAAACAAACGTAAATAGTTTCAGGTCATTTATTTTTATCTGAACGTGCAATGTGTGTAATTGTACCACAAACGCCATTAACTAGTCCATCACTGACATCAAGATTTTTAATTAACATGACACGTGCATTTATTCCTAAAAGCAACTTTGCTGCCAAGTTTGTATTATAAACTTTTACATGATGTCCACTAAGTAATTCTAATTTAACAGTTTGCTTGCTACGTGCAAAATCGTCAGCCTCTATTGTTTCAATATCTTCGCAGATTTTAATTAATTGTTCTAGGTTGTGCTCATGAACTTCATCATTGGTAGAAAAAATATGTAGAGAGTCATTATTTTCATCGTTCTCACAACTTGCTAATATTTCCAAATCTTCTTTTTTTAGTGGAGATTTCCTGCTTCGCTTTCTTAATCGATTTAATAATTCAGCAAAAGTGCTGTCCTGTTGTCTAACAACCTGTGTCAATTCTACAACACCAAAGTAATTCACCCATAAATCGGTTCCTGGTACATCCACAAAGAGTGGTTTACCCTTCACAGGAGCTAATTGGAAGAAATCGCCAACAGCTATGACGGCAATATTACCAAAAATAGAAAAATTTCCGGTTTGCTTAATTTGTCTCAATCTTCCATAAATATATGTTAGCAGTTTATGGTCTACCATTGATATTTCATCTATAATTAATATTTGAAGGCCGTGGAATTTTGCGCGTAAAGAATTTAGCTTGTTTTCGCTCAAAGGGGTGTACGGCAACTTCACATTTGTGCTAATACAAAATGTTGTATGAATTGTTAAAGTTTTTAATTGGTACGCTGAGATTCCCGTAGGTGCGGTTAAAAGAACAGTAATGTCATCTGGTTGCAGAGCTGTTTGAGACAATAATCTTGTAGCTTCATATTGTATAGCTTTAATTAAATGACTTTTTCCTGTGCCTGCGCCACCAGTGATAAAGACATGAAATGGTTCTGGGCTTTCTCCTCTGATTTTATTTAAACACCACTGTCTAATTTTATAGAAAATAGCCATTTGGGTTTTGTTTAAAGAGAGAATTAAGCTCAACCCATCTACACGACTGAGACAATTATCTCTTTTTTCTATCTGAGCAATTTGCTGATTGTTACATGCTAAATCTGGAATGATCTCATGTCCCTCTACTTCCTGATTTGTCTCCTGTCTAAGCTGTTCACACTCAAAACGTTGTAGTTGCTGTTCAGGACAAAGTGCACACCATGCATTTTCTAAAATGCCCTCATTATTAACAGTATTTTGTGCAGTGTCCATCACATCGGCATCCTTTTCAAAAAATGCTCTGTTTGTATTTATGACGTGTTGTACTAATTGTGTTGATCCATTGCTAAAAGAAACCTCACCTTCCCTATAAAAGTGTTCATAATTATTATATCCTTCTGGTTTAAGTTGACTATCTGTACGGTATGGAAGAAAAAGTTGTAATAAACTTTGATAAAATTTTTCTGGATTTTTTGTCACTGAGAATCGTGCAAAACGGACTATAGCAGGTTGAGTGCGTGTTCTTTTCACAATGAAACCCAAGTTGTTTTGTAACATAATTTTATTGGAAGTAGGTTTTTATTTTTTATTTATTTTATTTAACCCTTATTTAACCAGGGAAATCCTTTGAGAACAAGTCTCTTTTACGAAGGAGCCCTGGCCAAGAAGGCCGCCATAAAAGTTACACATAGAATACAAAATATAATAAATACAATGAACATACAAAACATAATACGTTAACAGTACAATGAATCAACCAACGTTAAAAAAAAACTAAAAAAAACATGACATCCCCCATTGTCACCATAGACTTATCCTAATTTGGGAAGCAGGGACAGGTGCCCATTGTGCCTGCTTCCCGGTACTTTACTAGCCTCTTAAATTGACCAAAGGAGACCAAGTTAGCAAGTTTTAAATCATTCTGTAACAGGTTCCACGCTGATGGGGCAGAAATTCTAAATGCTTGCTTCCCTAACTCTGTGCGAGCCCTAGGCACAACCAGGTGGAGATTATCATTAGACCGCAGAGAGCGAGTGCTGGCCTTAAAGGACATAAGCCTACATAAATAAGGGGGCAATGTCCCAATGATGGATTTATATATAAACAATCGCCACCGGGTTAGCCTGCGCTGAGCAAGGGAGGGCCACTGGACTAGATTATACAGAGTGCAACAATGTGTAAAGGGTTTGCACCCTGTAATAAATCTCAGTGCACCATGATAAGCTGAATCCAGTTGGTGCAAATATTTATTAGGGGCGTGCATATATAAAAAATCACCATAGTCCATAAGAGAAAAGAAAGTAGCCTCGACCAATTTCTTTCTTGTTGCAAGAGAAAAACAGGCCCTATTCCTAAAATAGAACCCTAGCTTTAACCTAAGTTTCCGGGCTAAATTTAGGATATGAGCCTTAAAAGTCAAATGGTCGTCAAGTAAAAGCCCTAAGTACTTGTACTCAGCCACACGCTCTATTAGATTTCCCTGCAAGGTAACAATGTTTGGAGGGATAACTGTGGAGTTCCTATTATTTGAGAACAGAACCGTCTTGGTTTTACTTGCATTCAACACAAGCTTCAAATCAGATAGCCGAGATTGTACAGTGTCAAAGGCATCCTGCAGGTACTGAAAGGTCTGGTGAAGGGTTTCTCCACAGGTGTAAATGATTGTGTCGTCAGCATAAAAATGAAACAGAGCATTGTGGACATTTGAACCAAGGTCATTTACATAAATGGTAAATAAAAGTGGGCCCAGCACCGATCCCTGTGGAACCCCTGATACAACTTGTAAGAAACCTGAAGAGATACCGTCAAAGGCGACGCACTGAGTCCTATCTGAGAGATAATTTTCAAACCAACCAACTGCCTTCTCAGAAAGACCAATGTTGAGTAGTCTCTGTTTTAAAATACAATGGTTCACCGTATCAAAAGCTTTGGAAAGATCGATGAAAAGAGCTGCACACATCTTTTTGCTGTCCAGTGCCTCAATGATGTCATTCACAACCTTCAGTGAAGCAGAGATGGTACTATGTTCCTTTCGGAAACCCGACTGAAACTCTGAGAGAATATTATTAACACTCAGGAATTCTTTCAGTTGTTCACTTACTAGTCGTTCTAAGACCTTTGACAGCACAGACAAGTTGGAGATAGGCCTATAGTTGTTTAGCAAGGTAGGATCTCCTCCCTTTAACAAGGGGAGGACATGGGCAGATTTCCAGATTGATGGCATAACATTCTGAGCCAAGGACAAATTAAAAATATACATGAGCGGTTTAGCAACAAAATCTGCAGCGATTTTTAAAAAATATGGCTCTAAGCAATCTGGGCCAGCAGGCTTTTTGATGTCCAGTGACATTAGGGCTTTATGTACATCATTGAATGAAAACGGGGTAAAGGTAAAAGAAAAAGGCTGGCCAACACAAAATCTTCCAGCAGCATTACCATCAGAAGGGGAGGTTTTTGGAGGTGGAGATTGGTCAAACAAAAAACCAGATGCAACAAAGTGTTCATTAAAACATTCTAGCATCGCCGATCTTTCCGAGATAGTAATATTGTCCCTGATGATATGGGGAGGCAGTTCATTACGAGATTTAGTTAAAGAAATTGACTTGATAGACTTCCAAAAAGTCCTAGGATTATTTAGATTGTCTGTAGTAGCAGCTAGATAGTATTCAGATTTGGCATGTCGAACAGCTGCTGTGAACTGGTTTCGTAGTCGTCTGAAATTAATCCTATCGGCCTCCACCTCTGATTTCCTAGCCTTTGCCCAAGCCACATCCCTCTCATGAAGAAGTTTGCTAAGCTCCGTCGAAAACCAAGGGTTGTCTCGTCCCTTGACTCTAAACTTACGCAAAGGAGCATGTTTGTTAATAAGTTGCACAAATCCATCATGAAAGTATTTCCAGGCTTTTTCAACATCATCAATAAGCCTAATGCTGTCCCAATTAAAATAAAATAAATCATGTGTAAAGTCTTGTAAGGAGAAATGTTTCATATCACGTTTTTCAATGCATCGAGGCCTGGATTTTGGAATTTTGGCATTTCTAATTGCAGCAATCGTACAATGATCACTGATGTCATTAGCAAACACACCAATTTCAGAAAATTTATGGGGAGCATTTGTCAATAGCAAATCAATTAGAGTAGATTTCTCTGGGTGTTTTGGATTTGGGCGAGTAGGAGACTCAATTAATTGTGTAAGATTTAATTCACTGCAAAGACCCTTCAATCCGTCTGAAGCAGGTTTGAACCAGTCCCAGTTCATATCGCCTGCCAGGACAATCTCACTGTACTGCAGCTGTGATAAAAGCTGTGACAGCGTCTGAAGGGTGTCAGCTACAGCAGAGGGTGGTCTGTAGCTTCCAACAACAGTGACAGTCATGCCTTTGTACACCTCAACATTTAGGGCCAGAAATTCAAGTTGTTTACTCACAGATATGGACAAAACTACATTGGCAATGAACTTGCTCTTTACATATATAGCCACGCCCCCAGCCTTACGAGGCCGGTCAGTTCTAAAGACATTGTATCCACTGACAGCAATGTCTTTGTCTGTGACTAATTTAGAGAGCCATGTTTCTGAAAGAATTATAATATCTGCATCGGTGGATTTTGCCCAAATACGTAAAGAATCAATCTTAGGGAGCATACTTCGCATATTCAAATGAATAATACCCAACCCAGACCTGTTTTTGAAATTAGCCGGAGTATTGCAGATCTTAGAGTCAATATCAACTGGGCCAGGATTTGGATGCACATCACCACAGATAATTAACAACATAATAATCAAACATCTCTGTTTCATAGTTGCACCACGGCTCACAGAATTTTTTGTGTGTAATGAGTTAAAAAACAACATGAGATCATTGTCAGATAAAACAGTGAAGCTTTTCAGAACAGCAAGGCACAAAGAGCGGAGAAGGGATTCAGAAGGAACACTATAGAGGGGCTGTAGTTTTTGCACAGGTAGCTCTGGCCTGGAGCAAGTCATACTGGGAACAAATGAGGGAAACCAAGCCTTCACTAAAGAGGTTTCATCAAAGACATTCATATGCCCATGTCCCCAGAGCAAGACAAAACTCAACAAAAAAAGAGTCATTTTCAGCACTGTAGAGTTGCTGCTTAAATTGGAATGCAATTTGCTTGGCAGATGACTGCGTGTACAGGCAGAGAGAAGGCTGGAAAGTTTGATGGCTCAACAAACAGGCACAGGTGCAGACAAAAGCGAAGTCTTACCAGTCGAAGCCAGGTGAAGCAGCAATAAGCGTACCATAGATTACCAGTAAGGCCAAGCAGGAAGCCTGTAGAGGACCATGCGGCGAGGAGACATGGGCAGCAGCAACAGCAAGGAGATGCAAGCCAAACAGCAAGAGTAGCATATAGTAAGGGTTAATTGATTAGCCAGGTCAGCGCAGGCAGGCAGCAGCAGCAGCAGACAAATCCAGCAAAACTTAGCAGCAGTAAGGCCAAGCAGGAAGCCTGTAGAGGACCATACGGCGAGGAGACATGGGCAGCAGCAACAGCAAGGAGATGCAAGCCAAACAGCAAGAGTAGCATATAGTAAGGGTTAATTGATTAGCCAGGTCAGCGCAGGCAGGCAGCAGCAGCAGACAAATCCAGCAAAACTTAGCAGCAGTAAGGCCAAGCAGGAAGCCTGTAGAGGACCATACGGCGAGGAGACATGGGCAGCAGCAACAGCAAGGAGATGCAAGCCAAACAGCAAGAGCAGCATGCAGTGAGGGTTAATTGATTAGCCAGATCAGTGCAGGCAGGCAGCAGACAAATCCAGCAAAACTTAGCAGCTGAGATGGTGCAGGCAACGGGCAGCAATTAGCCAGGAAGTTGAGGCATTAAAATATAAAAAATATAAAAAATTCCACTTCTTGGTAGATTCAAGTTATAATATATTTCGTCTAAAAACGTTGGGCTCAGCAAACATTAGACAAACATTAGACAAACAAACACAGCTACACATGTGCGGCCATCTTGGATCCTTGGGAGTGTTCCGGGGGAACACTTTAGTGTTCAAAAGGTTCACTTTTGTATGCAATTCGGTACTCTGACGCAAATGTGGCTAAGCAGATATCGTTAAAAAAAGGCTGATTTGGTCTATTCTTGTAACGATCAACAAAACTTGTCATCCACATGTCTTCACTTTTCAGATTTTGAGAGTTCAACTTGTTTTGTATAATGCTAAGTGGCAAACTCATACGAACAGTATCGTCACCTGTAGGAATAAACTGAACCTTCCTTGAACACTCTTTTAAGTGCATATTGGTTAATCTATAAACTGCTTCCTGTGCACTAACTTCTCGATTGTGTAAATACACGGTCCCTAATTTTTTCAAAGCTTGTTTTGCATCCACATTACCCTGAGTTGTTGATTCTCGTTGGGCATTAGCTAGCAACAAACCCATTTCCCTTTCAGATTTGGAAATGTAGGAAATGATATAAACAATGCAGGCATAATACTTATATGCCATCTCAAACAATTTCTGATCTATTCCAACACTATCAAACAAACTTTGTACAGAATCTATCTTTTCTTCTAAAACAGCTGTCTTAACTGCTGTCATTATGCCACGAGCATATTCTACATTGACGTTATCATTTACAGTTGCACTTTTAGTTCTATCTTGACAACTATTTGTATTATCACCATTATCGGGCACGTCTACCTCAGACACATCTACCTTTCTTCGACATATGAACGTCTGCATTGACGGTGGCTTAGGAAAGTTAAAACGACAGACTGTGTTTTTCTTTTTGCATGTTTTAGAATGATGTTTACTGTGACATTGCACAGATGTGACAATACTGTGTAAGTTCTCATCTTCAATGGGCACTTCACAAGTAACATATTTATCTATAAAATCAATAACCTCCTCATCAGAATTTGTATCTATTTGTGGAGCATTTTTGATCCAAAACAAACAATGAACATGGGGAGAACCACGTTGTTGAAATTCAACCCTATAAAAAGAATCTACAATTTCTCCTATGGGGTGAACAGGTGACATAAGCACCTCTTTTAAAAAACGATGCCACCTAAAATCAAATATGCGAGCTGCAGTAACAGGATTACGACGCAAAAGCTCACATTTGTCAGCCCATTCTAGCTGGTCTAAAGTTTCCTGTCTTCCATCATTTTTTAAAATACTTGACATAAAATTTGTCCATCTCATGTCAGCAGATGAAAACGAGCAAAACCAAGTGGGAATGCCCAACTGTCTGACCATAGCAAATAAATCTTTTTGCACTCCTTGCCAGAATGATGGAGTGCCTCGAATGGGCTTCAAAAACCTGTACCCTTCATCAAAATTAAGTACTTGCCTCAAGGACTCTGTGTCTTTAAACATGTCATTTGGTATGGATTTACTACAGCCATGTCCTTTCCTTAGAGCAATAGATACACTAGACACTACCTTTTCAACTTCGGACAAATACTGTGCATAAAAAACATATTCAACATTTTGCGCAAATCTTCCATCTGCATGTAAAATTCTATTATTAAAATAGCGTGACAATGTTAATCTCTGTGCCCTTTTGTCACGATATATTGAACTACCATCTGGAAATAAAACAGGAAAACATTTTGCCTCGTTTGTTTCATCTGCAAGCATTTTCACTGGATTATTCCCTTCAGCAGGAGCTACACTCAATATCCCATCAAAGTACTGATCAAGGACTTCTTGCCCAATATCTACAGGCTGTAAACACGTGTCCATAAACACACAGTGCTGTTGCCTATCATGTAACTCCTCATCTACTTGTACATTTTCCGCTTCATTTTCTTCAATGTCATTTTTATCATCTTCATTTTCTTGCCTAGTAAAGTCATTAAACCAATCATCATTAAAAACTATATCTGAATAAAATTTGTTGCATTGTTTTAAGTAACATAAAGCCTGTCTAATCTTATTTGTATCTACATACTGATACTTATAATGACCTTTATAAGTTAATTTGCGCTTTAACTTCACACATATGAAAGACCCTTCAGCTTCTGTTCTAGGCAAGACATTTGTTGTGTTTTTAACATTAGCTGGCACACAAGTGACAGGACCATGAACTCCATTTTGACCACCTTTTGGTAAAGCCAACATTTTCATAAATGGAATATGCAATGAAATCAAATGTTGCTCTAAGTTATTAAGGCAATGAAGCTCTTCTGGTATTGGTTGCAATTCTAGATTGTTAATAGCGCTTTCTGCTGGCATTTGACCTTTTTTCAACTTAGAATGACAAGTAAAGCAAATCCAAAATTGACCTTTACATGAATTTGCCAAATCACAGGAAATTTTACATTGCTCACCACACGTGTGCAAAAAATGATCTGTAATACATGTGTTGGCTACCAACGACATTGCAGGATTGTTATTGTAATATTCTTTTCTACAACATAATACTTGCTGTTTAAACAACAATCTATGGCAAACAAATTCTAATCCAGAACTAACTTTATCTTCAAATTGTTTTTTGATAAAATCAGATATCTGCTGATTTTGTTTTAATTGTTCTCTTCTTATCTTGTTCATTCTTTTTACATTTACTTTGTGCAGTGCGTTGTTGTGATACTTTAAGTTACTCGTTGCCTTTATTGCATTTCTGTGTTTTTCATTATTATGATATTTAATTCTGTTGTATTTCTTCAGTTTATTCTTATGCTGGTCGTTGACAGTGTATTTCACCCTACTGTACTCTTTGACTTTTTTCTTATGCTGCTCGTTGACACCATATTTCACCCTACTGTACTCTTTGATTTTTTTCTTATGCTGCTTGTTGTTACAGTATTTCAGTCTACTGTACTCTTATGTTGTTTGTTTTTCAAATATTTAATTTTACTTGCTTGTTTTAATGACTTATTATATAAAACATTTGTATGATATCTTGTCCTAGTGGCAGTTTTGACATGTTGTTGAAACTCTGTATTGCTATAGTACAACTCTTTGATATGGTCTGAATTCCATTTTTTTTGTTTATCAATATTACTTTTAACTCTTTTTAATGAATAATACTTGTTAAAATATCTGCTCTTTTTAACAGATAAATCATTATTTGTATCTTGATTAACATGAATTGGTTCTTCATGCTTTATGATAACTTCATTCTTTGGCTTTACACTTTGTCTTGTACACATTTTTCCATCATCTTGTTTATCATTCTGACAAAACTTATAACACGTCTGGTTATCAGGTTGTCTCACACAAATAACAACTTCATAGTGATTCTCATTGCAGTGTTTTAAATATATCCCTTGATTACACATCCTTCTATGCATACTGCTGTATTTTAACCATTTGTCATTATGATATGTATAAATATCAACTTCGAAATAATTTGCTGTCGATTGAATTTCCACTTCTGTGGCCCATGATCCTACAAACTTCATTTTTGAACTTGACAAATAATCTTTCATAGATGTATATTGACATCTTAAGAGATTCCTGTATTCCTCACTATGCAAATCCATGTGCTTTACAACTGCAAGTCGTACTGCTCTATGAGCTTTTTGTGTGCCACCCACTGCTTGTGCCACTGCCCTGAAGAAACAATTCCCATCACCTACAATACTAACTGTTTTACAAGGACAGCCCATTGGTCCAATTTCTGTTGGTAAAATAACTTTTTCCCTATGAAACTCTATATGAAGGTTATCACTTAATTTTTGCTGAACTTCATGACATAGTGGACTGAAATCAAACATTCTGTTAGGTCCAGTTCCTAAACAAACTACATCTGAATTTTCAAAAATGTCAACATTTGTTTTGCTAATCTTAGTGCTGTCCTTGAAACACTGTTTCTGTTTTTTCACAACAACACATTCTTTCTGTTCTTCCAAACTAAATTTTGAACTTTGAAATTTCCTTTTCTTGTCAACACAATGTTGCTTTCCTGTTTCACAGAAAGTTGGTTTACTGCTTTTAATTTGATGTACACAAACGCCACTTAATTCGAATACCTTCAGGTTTCCTCCAATACAAGTAGCCAAATGTTCAATGTGCCTTAAAACACAGCTCAGTGTATTGTAATATACAACTACACTAAATCCATCACCATCAGGCATCCCAGTACTACTACGGGCATGTGAATCAACTATAGCAAACTGCCCATTTTGCTTAACAATAGCACAGGTACTACCAGTTCAAGTTAAAAAGCATGTATCATATTTTTCAAACATTGATTGCAAACCATCAAGCAATGTCACACATGCACCGGACAAAATAAATTCTCCATCAATCACATCTACAAATCCAGAAACAAAATTGCCGTATTCAAATTTAAATGCATATGAATTAAAAGAGTACTGTTGAGGAAGATCTTGAATACACAACAACTTTTCATTTGTTGGGTCAGTGATTGAACCACTTTGATACAAACTGGTATACAAGCTGTCACCATCAGTCACAACTTTATCTAAATCTTTTTTTCGCCATGAGAATACGCTATGTACACTGTGCATTGCCATTGCAGCCAAACTAATCGCAACACACTGTTTTCCTGCCCACTGGAACTGCCTATCACCCTGATGAAATGATCCACGAATGCTATTAACACTTTCTGTTTCATTTGATGTAGATGGTGGGCTTTGTTCAGTATCTTTGGCTGTAGATGCACTAATTTCTCCATCAATATCTTTATTGATGAAGGGTGGCATATCTGATGAGATGTCTACATTAACCCCACAAATACTAAATTGACCTGCAGATAAGCTCGTCATTAAGTTATCAATGTGCATAACTAGGTCTTGCCAGTTTGTGTTGAAAACAACAACTGCTGTACCGATGTCAGATCCCAAACCACATGCGTTACGGACATTACAGTCTACAACAACATAGAAATCGTTATGTCTCACGATAGTGCACATGTCTCCATTTATGTTCATCAAACAATATTCATGACTAAACAGCATCTCTTGTAATTTCTCATACAACTCGTTCTTTGATCCACTCAATGCTTGTCCTACTGTTACTTGGCATGTTTTATTAAAAACACTATATTGGCCACCAAAGTTGTGAGGAAATTGACGGTCTCTATTAGCCTCAGTTTTCATGTCTTTAAACAAAGTACTTCCCTTGTTAAGAACGTCCTGAAGATCTGATTTCTTCCAGGTACACACATTATGTATTTTATGCTTGACTATTGAAACTACACTGCAGGCTACACCTATAAGCTCCTCATTCAACTCTGCAGACTGCATTCTAACCTCATTGCCAGCTACAATGCCAGACACATCTGGACATACGCAAACTGGGGAGTTAGCGATATCAGTCTTACTTTTGTTGATCAATGGCTTGCGACGCATTCGAAAACTGTTCAGTTTAGGCATCTAAGGAAAAACATAAGATCACATTAAAAATCACAGAAATTATAATAATGCACTTTAAGACTTGAAGACCTGTAGAAATAAATATTAATACTGTAAAATAGGGGTATAATAATAGTATTGTGTGGTTATCAGTCAAATGAAATCATTATCAACAAAATCCAAAGAACAATCAAATCATAATCACAAAGATAGAATAAAAGAATGTAGCTATGTTAGCAAATTTGATAGTTTTAATTTGGTAAAGCATTTAGATGTGTTTAAGTTAAAGTGTCATCCAAAATGTAAGACCATTCATAAGTAAAAAATAAAATGTTGTAAGATTTTTCTGACTTGAAATAAAATAAAATGTAAGACTTTTTATAGATCCACATGAACTTTGTAAACATTTTAATTTGCATGAAAATTGCTTATTTTTGATGTTTAAGTAATTTATGTCAAACACAACAAACTGTAATCCATGAACTAACTGCATCTTCAAACTGTTGAAGATAACTGAGAATATGACTTTTTGATTTTAGTCATTTTTAACAATGTATGTGGTTATACTGGATTATGTTATTTTTAACTTTTTTCTTGAACTTAGTCAATGTTTTCAATTAGAAAAAAAATCATGTATATGCTTAGTCTCAATTTTTGAGTAAACAGAAATCTATATTTTTTTTAAAAGAATTTACAAGGATACATCAAGCTGCTTAATTATATATATAAAATATGACAATAACCAAATATAAAATATTTAAATTTTATATTATAACAAATGTATTTTACTAATACATGATGTCCATTTGAACTTATCAAAGGAGGAAAAAGCTCATAAAAAAAAAAAAAAAAAAAAAAACATTTCAACATGGAAAGATCAGCAAATTAGCTTATTAGAATAATTTTGGAAAGATCATGTAACAGTGAAGGTTGGAGTAGCAATGCTGAAAATTCAGATAAGAAAATTACAGGAATACATTTTAATATAAGAAATTTAGAAAAAAAGACGTTTTATGGATTCATAAGAACCCTGTAAACATTTTAATTTGTATGAAAATTGTTAACTTAGGATTTTTAAACAACAATGTATGGCAAACACAACAGACAAACTGTAGCCTAACCCAGAACTAACCATCTTCAAACTGTTAACACAGAATTGTTTTAAAGTCGACATGAAATCAAAATTGACCCTATTTACTTTGTTAGCGCATATTACTAGTCTTGTGGTGAATAATTAATCCGTGCAAGTTAATACACAGAAAAAAAAATTGTTTGTCGTGGTAATCTTTAATCAAAGTCTGAAAAGTTACTTCCGGTCTGGAATGGTGGTCCCTCTCTGATGACATAGGCTTGACGGCTTGGGTTGAAAAACGCTTAACCACTCCCCTCAAACCGTTAGTCTGCTATGAGCAGAGATGGAGAGAAGGAGCACTAGAGTAAAACCCTGCCCGCTGATCAATATTCCGTTTCACTGAGAAATACGTCACAACACTGGAGAAAAGTCATTTTCACGGGGACTTATGTAAGTGGTTAACACAGAATGATTTTGTTCATTTTGAGTTTTATTTGATTTTTATTTAGTCAATGTTTTTAATCATAAAAAAAACCCAGTCTATATGCTTTAAATTAAGTCAAGTCAAGTCAAGTCAAGTTTATTTGTATAGCGCTTTTCACAATACAGATTGCATCAAAGCAGCTTCACAGTATTAAATTAAAATAATACAACAAAGTTTGTTTCAAGAGGAATTTATTGATTGATAAAATTAAATTAAATATCCCCAAAATATCCCCAACTGAGCAAGCCAAAGGCAACAGTGGCAAGGAACCGAAAAACTCCATCAAGTGACCTAATGGTGTCCTAAAACTCCATCAGGTGCCTTAATGGAGAAAAAAAAACCTTGGGAGAACCCAGGCTCAGTCGGGGGCCAGTTCTCCTCTGGCATTGGATAGAGGCCGGATTGTAGTTTGAACTGTAGGATTATATGAATGCCTGGCTGAAGAGATGCGACTTTAATCTAGTTTTAAACTGGGAGAGCGAGTCTGAGCAACGAACAGTATCAGGAAGACTATTCCAGAGTTTTGGAGCCAAATGTGAAAATGCTCTCCCTCCTTTGGTGGTTCTGGATATCCTAGGTATGACCAAAAGCCTTGAATTTAGTGATCTCAAAGAGCGCGATGGATTATAGGGCGATAGAAGATCCGTTAAATAGACTGGAGCTAAGCCGTTTAGGGCTTTATAAGTCAGTAGCAATACCTTGTAATTAATACGGAACTTTATAGGTAACCAATGCAGTGATGATAAAATCGGTGTTATATGATCATATTTTCTTGATCTCGTAAGAACTCTAGCGGCGGCATTTTGGACTAACTGTAGCTTGTTTATTGAGGATGCAGGACAACCAGCTAATAAAGCATTACAGTAATCCAGTCTCGAGGTCATGAATGCATGAACTAACTTTTCTGCATCAGAAACTGATAGCATATTACGTAGCTTAGCAATGTTTCTAAGGTGGAAAAAGGCTGTTTTTGTAACATAAGAAATATGATTTTCAAAAGACAGGTTGCAATCGAGTATAACACCCAGGTCTTTTACTGTAGAGGATAAAGTAACAGGACATCCTATGATGTTAAAGTTGTATTGTGCGAGGTTTTGTGGGCGGTTTTTTGAACCGATAAGTATTACCTCTGTCTTGTCTGGATTTAATAAAAGAAAATTACGCGTCATCCAATCTTTTATATCTTTAACACACTCTGTCAATTTGGAAAATGTAGCGTTTTCATCCGGCCGTGATGAAATATATATTTGAGTGTCATCAGCATAACAATGGAAACTAATTCCATGTTTCCTTATAATATTTCCAAGTGGCATCATATATATTGAAAATAACAGAGGGCCTAATACAGATCCCTGCGGCACTCCATAGTTTACTGGAGTTATGATTGATTTTTCTCCATTTAAATAGACAAAATGGTAGCGGTCAGATAGGTATGATTTGAACCAGCTTAGTGCTTGTCCTTGAACACCAGTATAATTTTGTAGTCGATCTAAGAGTATTGTGTGATCTATAGTATCGAACGCAGCACTAAGATCAAGTAAAACTAGTATTGAGATACAGCCTTGGTCAGAAGCTAAAAGTAAATCATTTGTGATTTTAACGAGCGCAGTTTCAGTGCTATGATGCGGTCTGAATCCAGACTGAAACTTTTCATAGATATCATTTTGTTGCAAGAAAGAGCCCAGTTGAGCGGACACCACTTTTTCTAATATTTTAGACATAAATGGAAGATTTGAAATGGGTCTATAATTTGCTAGATTATTATGATCTAATTGTGGTTTCTTAATGAGAGGTTTTATAACTGCCAGTTTAAATGTTCTTGGAACATGACCTAAAGATAAAGACGAGTTAATAATATTGAGGAGAGGCTCTTCCACTACAGATAACACTTCTTTCAGTAGTTTAGTTGGTATAGGATCTAATAAACATGTTGTTGTTTTAGATGAAGTGATAAGTTTATTTAACTCTTTTTGTTCTATAGTTGTAAAGCACTGTAATTGTTCTTTCGGGGTGATAATTGAAGCTGAATTGTAAGGCGCGATTGAAGATTGAACGTTTATAATTGTGGTTCTGATGCTTTCTATTTTCTCAGTGAAGAAGTTCATGAAATCATTACTACTGAACTGTAACGGGATATTTTGTTCGGGTGACGTCTGTTTATTTGTTAGTCTAGCCACGGTGTTAAATAGAAACCTTGGATTGTTTTGGTTGTTTTCTATTAGTTTGCGGAGGTGCTCAGCCCTGGCAGCTTTTAGGGCCTTTTTATAACGTGACATACTGTCTTTCCACGCGATTCTAAAGACCTCTAAATTAGTTTGTTTCCATTTACGCTCTAAAATACGGGTTTCTCTCTTTAAAACATGCGTAGTATTGTTATACCATGGTGCTTTATTTTTCTCTCTGACCTTTTTTAATTTAATAGGTGCAACCACATCCAATGTTCTAGAGAGAATGGTGCTCATAGTGCTAGTTAGTTCTTCTAGTTCATCTGTTTGTTTGGGTTCAGGCAGCAGCTGAGACAGATTAGATAAGCAATTTGAGAAATTATCTATGGTGGATGGGAGGATTGTTCTGCCTGGTTGATAACGCGACGCCGCATGACATATTACAGCAGTACGTAATATGCAAGTTACCATGTAGTGATCAGTGACTTCATCACTTTGTGGAATGATATCTATATCGGTTGGATCGGTTCCGTGTGATATAATTAAATCGAGTGTATGATTAAGACGATGAGTTGGTCCGGTGACGTTTTGCTTGACCCCAAATGAATTTAATAAATCTGTAAACGCAGCTCCTAACGCATCATTTGGATTATCTACGTGTATGTTAAAATCTCCAACAATTAATGCTTTATCGACATTGACTAATAGGTCTGAGAGAAAATCTGCAAACTCTTTTAGGAAATCAGCGTAAGGCCCTGGCGGTCTATATACGGTAGCCAAGGCTAGAGATAATAGGGATGTTTTTCTAACATCTAAGAGCGTAACATTTAGTACAAGTACTTCAAATGAAATAAACTTATAACCCGTTTTCTGAGTAACATTTAGAATATCTTTATAAATGGTTGCAACACCTCCGCCACGGCCAATCAGACGGGGCTCATGCTTATAACAGTATCCAGGAGGAGTAGACTCATTAATACCGAAATAATCATTTGGTTTAAGCCAGGTTTCAGTAAGGCAAAGTACATCGAAGCTATTATCTGTGACTATTTCATTTACAATAACTGCCTTAGGTGTGAGTGATCTAATGTTTAGAAGACCTAGCTTTAGAAATAGTTTTTGTTTACTAATAGCAACATTTTCTGTTTTAATAACAATTAGATTTTTCCTAGATCCTGCATTAGATTTATTATTTGATCTCACTAAACGAGGAATAGACACGGTTTCTATGCAATGTTCTACACTAGTATTTATATCAGTTGAATTGGTGCAGCAGAGACTATGATTTGGACTTTTGGTTACTAGTCAAAGGGTATTTAACATTTAAATTACTGGATAGACAAGTATCAATGTGTATTTTTTTTTATAATAATTACAAGAATAAATAAAAATTCTTAAAATTAGACTTTTATATTATTACCAACTTTTTTATTTTACCAAACATCAAGGAAAAAGCTCCCTTTACTAAAATAATAAATAAAAGAAAAAAATAAAAGAATGAAGAGGCAAAACGTTTTTCAATATAGAAAGATCAGCAAATTAGCTTATTAAAATAATTTTGGAAAGATCATGTAACAGTGAAGGCTGGAGCAATAATGCTGTGTGGCATTACAGTAACACTTTTTAAAATGTAGAATATGAAAATAAAATACTTCTAATAATATTTAATACTGTTATTTATGTAGTGTTTTTTTGGTAAAATAGATAGCTTGGTAAGAGTTGTTCATTTCATTTGTTAATATTGTTTGTAATTGTATTGAGTTGTATGTACAATTTAACATACAATATTATTTTAATTATTTTATTGTCTGCTAATTATTTTTAAAATAAAAAGTACTTTTCTGAAAGTTGGGATTTTTTTAGTAGAAATGATAAACAAATGAATAAATATACATTTGAAAGAGAAATGACACTCCAAAATATGGATGTCCATTTCGTTTTTATCTAAAGTATGCTCCTTAACAGTTAACCGACACAGTTGTTTGGTCATTTTTAATAAACTACTGTGGAGACCTATGAGAAAACGGTTTGAGTGCTCAGAAAAAGTTCTACAATACTTGATCATAATAAAAACGAACTTTATAATATAATGTTCTGCGTTCAAGTAACGGCATACAGCGTGCAATATGGGTTAGTAAGAATCTTGCCAGAACATTCCAATAAACATTAGTATCTTTAATTGAAACTATATATTTTTGGCAAACAGTTTAATAAATAAATACACAGAAAAAGTAGAAAAATGTAGGTCTACAACTATACAGACAAATCCAAAATTGGAGAAATATTTGTTTAGGATATAATGTAAATTATTAACAAACGAGTAAATTAAACACTTAAAATATAAATATCACAAGATATAATTTATGTAGTTTTTCTTGACTCACAATGTCTCTTGTTAACCGATCATAATTTAAATGAAAATGGAGAAGTGTGAGAGCCACTGAAAAATCCAACCATAAGCGTTTTCTAAGCGTGTCGCCCATTGCGGATCAAGCACAATAGAATAAAATAACACAGACTTATAAAAGGTATTCTACAAACAGCCAAACACGCGAAAGGTTTAAATCACAAAGTGAATATAAAAAAAAATGGCTAACGTATAGCCTATGCTGAGTTTATGATCCTTTTTACACGCGCTGCTTACAGAAAGTTAATGAGATATCGGGAAGCGCATCGTGTTGTTTTATTTATTTAACAAAAGCACAATCTATTTTGTTTATATTATGAGAGTAAAAATATAAAAAGAAGTTTCTTAATCTGTAGGGCAACCCCCCCTTCTTCTTTATGTTCTAACATTAAAAAGGCTAAGTTTATCTTTAAAAGTGTTTTTTTTTTTTTATTTTTTTTTTAACACACACAATTCCACATACCGTGATGAAAAACTCTTCGAAGTCGTAGAACTCGTAGAGATGTCTCCGAAAAATCCAGTAAAAGCAACAATAGTCCAATACTTGTTTCAGACAGTTGTCCAGTCCTTGCTGTTTTACGGAAATACGTAGAATGGCAAAAGTCTATTGGTCTTGCAAAAGTGATGATACATGAGTGTTTCAACTAGGTCCGCTAACCAACCTGGGGGCGTTTCCCAAAAGCACTTTGTGGAATTACTAATGCATCACGCTGGCAGAGTGTCAAAAAAGCGCAGGCGCCTTCAGTAGCAGGCTACTAGCTTACAACATAGTGAAGCAAAAAGTAGGCCTACACTATAGGCTACAAACAACATCAAATCAGCTGTTACAAGCGGGTCATACAGACAATCGTCCAGCATAAATGCGCGATCACAATAATAGGCCAGAGTCAGACAGCTGAAACAGAACTGCAGGATGAGCATGGAAATACGCAGAACACAGAAGGTTATGTGTCCAGAGAGCTTACCACTGAGTCTCACATTTTCACACAAATGTTCTCACATTTTTCTCAGTTCCACACTCTAGCGAGTTAAGGTTTTTGTCTTTGTAAGGCAGTATTTTGCACAACATTAAAAATGCAAACCCATGCAGCTGTATCTTTGCCTCATGTTGCGTAAATAAGCGTCTGCATTATCTTGATTCTGCTCATTATGCTTTATTTGTTTAATCCTTTTAATGTGGATGCATGTTGGTACAGATTGAGTTTGGTCGCCAGATTATTTTAAATGCATTTTGTAATAAATAATAAAAAATAAATAAAAAACAGAACAAACACTAATGGCCTGTAATTCTTATTCCGACAACTACATTCAATGGGCGTTTGGTCGCTTGTAACTGAGGTATTGACAATATGAGACGATGATGTTCGTGTAGCTTAAGCAAATGTCTGTTTTTGTATAGAGACAAAGGAATGGCATACATTCCACAAAATAAACACAAAACAACTCTTAAAATAATAATTGTTTTTCCAACAATAATAAACAATGTAAGCAATTCTTTTTAAATATCTAAAACATTTAAATAAACTTTACAGACAATAAAATAAAATAACAACGTAGACAATAATGCTTGAAATGTTGTCTAGTTTGACTTTTTATTATTGTAAAAAGCTTCTCCATATTTCCTCATATACAAAGGAGAGCTATTTTAACTGATTATTTGTAGACTGAACTGTAGGCTACCACAAGTAAAATAAAATGCAGACAATATCACATAAAAAAAAATAATATATATATATATATATATATATATATATATATACAGAAGAGAGCCTTTCAAAAGGATTAAGAAGTCTCCAGCCTGCAGAGGTGTGAAATGGTTTAAGGTAAAGGGCGTCAGCATGTCTGATGTGGTGTAGCCTACTTCAAAAGCAACAAAGAAAAAAGTAAACTGATCAATGAGAATGTTTTTTGCACTTTGACTACTAATTAATTAAAAACATTTGAAATTTCGGGAGACTCTCCCTCTACTTTCTAAAAACTTTGACAGATTCATGTTGTCCTGCTTTTTCATCACATTTCTTTTTGTGCAAACATTAAACTCTTACATTTAATAGATGCATCATTGCATATAAAACATAAAATATTCTGAATAACAAAAAAACTCATAAATACATATAATAAATAAAACAATTAAATGTATAGGCCTATACAGAGTATATACAATAATTTAGGCTTAATTTTAACACATTTAATTCCAAGTCCATTTAAATTATTAAGCACCATTAACTATGATCATCTTTATAAAACTTTTTTTTTTTTTTGCAGACTTATCATTACATTGAAAAAAGTAAGAAACAACCAAAATTACATAAAAATGTCTAGTATATAAAGGCTATGCAAAGATGCATAAATAATTAAATTATTATAGTTTACTTTGCTTCTCAAAAATATTATAATTAATATATTAACGAATGCTTTTTCAAAAAAATTCCCCTTGAGACTCAGTGGAAAACGCTACCTCGACAAATGTATTTACTTAGCACCTTCTGTGTTCTGCGTGGGTTCCGTTTCAGATATCTGACTCTGCCAATGTGCTTGAAAACTCTGATTATTGAAAAAAAATGTGTGATTGCGTATGTTTAGGCATAAAATAATATTTTTTTAAAAAACAATCAAACTCAAAGCCAAAGGCATTTATTTAATATCGATATATGCAGAGTTGACAGAAAAATTTTACACACGCTTTTAGCTAATTAACTACAAAATGTACAGTGCTCTGACAACAGCTGAATACATTAATACATAACAATTTACATTAACCACAAAAATATAGATGTAATGAAGATGAAGTTCCAGTGAAATATTCACAATCCCCTATGCAGTCCTCAGTTTTTCGTGGATTCCGTGATCGTTGAATACAACGCAAAATCAACACAATCACAATGTCACTTTCTTTTTGCGATTCTGCATAATTCCTAATTTAACCGCAAAATAATCACAAAAATGAAAAAGTCCTCACAAAACATTAAATTATATTCACCCAATTGAAATATCTCTAGTTTAATTAAAGTTTCAATGCGTTTTTACGTGGATACAGATGTTGCGGGAAAAGGGGAAACTCATATCCTCGATTTATTGAAGCCTATAATGTAAAACGCATTTTGCAGCTACACAGCTAGCACATTGAGTGTCTGGCTCACTCATTGGCTGTGCTGCAGCAACTGCACATCCAATGGCGCGGGCGCCTCTGACGTGTGCGCCAATGAGCTAGCATCACACCATTACACGTCAGAGCCCGCCAAGGGGGACTCGGCCTTAGACTATTATTCTTTTACTGTCTATGATATTAGTCCCCGAAAAACGCCATTTTAGCAGGTTTAACGACTGAAGCGACAACTTGCCAGGTTACTATTATATTGCGGCTGGCTACGCAATAGTCGTTCCCTACTTTCAGGGAACTGAGGTCACGATAGTAACCGAGTATTTCCCTTTCGAACGGTAACTTTGTATTGTGTAGCTATAAGCAGTGGGGACGCCATGCAAAACGCCGCACTATAAGTAACTGGTTGCCTACTGCAGCTCAGGACCCCTCAACTCAGGATTTACACAGTTCTACAGTATAAATTACTACACCTGCTGTTAATATTTAGGTCAGGTAGAAAAATTGCCCATAAGTTCTTTTAAAAGTTAATTTGATGAAAATTGGATTAGATTAAAATTAACAAGCTTTATGCATTTTGTTTGTGATTTGTGTCATGTATGACTATTGTGCATCTGATATAATACTATTAATGTAAATGTGATGTCCTAATTATAAAATATAAAAATCGCAAAATGTAGGCCTACAGTATGAGCCCTTTACCGTGTTAAAGTGATATAAAGCCATATGATAGCTTTAATATTCCTTTTTGACTGGGTATGTTTAGGCATAAAATAATATATATATATATTTTTAAACAATCAAACTTATTTCAAAAACACAAGGCTTAAGGCATTTATTTTCATTTAAAATCGATATATGCAGAGTTGACAGAAAAATGTTACACACGCCGTAGCTGATGAACACAACAAAGAGCTAAAGCCCCCCCTTCCTCCCACCCTTCGGGTACAGGACCTGGTTGAAACACTCATGCTAACACTAGCTGGCAGAGTGCAAAACTTCGCCGGCCTTCAGTAGCGCCCTGAACACGGTCAAGTTGAGAGTACACTATAGTGCCGTCTTTTGGCAATAAAATGCACAGCACTCATTATAAATACTAGCGGTAAACCACAGTTCTCTCACTCTTCTTTGAGATGGCACCACGCGTCTGGATCGTTGGTAGTTCTATCATCCGCAGGCTGCATAATCACATCTGTCAGCAGCGCCTGGATGAAAACATTGGTCTACGCTGTGAGATAACCTGGGATGGCAAAGGAGGTAGACTCTGGGAGCAGCTGCTTCCAGCTCTGCGCTCCCTCCAGACCAAAACTCCAGCTCCGGACATCATTATTATTCACCTGGGTGGGAACAGTTTGTGTCGGGAGGGCCGCAACCGCCTTGATTTTCTTCGGGAAATAAAGAGTGACCTGACCGAAGTCTTACAAATGTTTCCCCGAACCAGGTTGGTGTTTTCTGGCATTTTACCCCGTCTGAATTGGAGACAACCTGGCAGGAATGGCTATAGCATTGAACTAAGCCGCCGGTGGATCAACGGCGCCATGTCTGGCTTCTTGGCAGAGAGGCAGATGCGCTGCATTCACCATAGAAGCATTGGATTGCTCCATCTGTGCAGAGATGGAGTCCATCTGAGACCAGAGGGAAACCAGCTTCTGCTGATCAACCTCCGAGAAGCTCTGCAGGTGGAACTCAGAAGATGAAGCTATACCAAATGTCCTTTTAAGGACAGAAACAATGGCTCTTTTAAGAGCCACGTTTACTCATTCAAATAAAGAGCATTTTTTCCAAGTGTGTGAAATTCGTTGGTCCTCACCTTACTTAATGTTAGGTTTCGGATTAGTTGTTTTGAAATAAAAATTTTGATTCCCCTTATCCATTGCTCTGTAAGCATTTCATAGTTTCAAACCATTCAAGAATCAACAACCTTGCATGTTCTGCTTGTCTCTGTGTGAATGAATGGCGCAGATGCGCGGTTACATTTATATATATATACATACACACACATATGTATATACATATATACAGTGCTATGCATACGTTTAGACACCCATGCTAAAGTTGACTAAAAAGAGGAATAAAATATATAGATGTAATGAAGATGTAGTTCCAGTGAAATATTCACAATCCCCTATGCAGTCCTCAGTTTTTCGTGGATTCCGTGATCGCTGAATACAACGCAAAATCAACACAATCACAATGTCACTTTCTTTTTGCGATTCTGCATAATTCCTAATTTAACCGCAAAATAATCACAAAAATGAAAAAGTCCTCACAAAACATTAAATTATATTCACCCAATATAAATATCTCTAGTTTAATTAAAGTTTCAATGCGTTTTTACGTGGATACAGATGTTGCGGGAAAAGGGGAAACTCATATCTTCGATTTATTGAAGCCTATAATGTAAAACGCATTTTGCAGCTACACAGCTAGCACATTGAGTGTCTGGCTCACTCATTGGCTGTGCTGCAGCAACTGCACATCCAATGGCGCGGGCGCCTCTGACGTGTGCGCCAATGAGCTAGCATCACACCATTACACGTCAGAGCCCGCCAAGGGGGCTCGGCCTTAGCCTATTATTCTTTTACTGTCTATGATATTAGTCCCCGAAAAACGCCATTTTAGCAGGTTTAATGACTGAAGCGACAACTTACCAGGTTACTATTATACTGCGGCTGGCTACGCAATAGTCGTTCCCTACTCTCAGGGAACTGAGGTCAAGGTCCGCTACTCAACCTGTTCGAGGAGGGGCGCTAATTCTTTGTTTTTTGTATTTATGCCAACGTTTCTTAATTTCTCTTAAGTGTTGACTGACAAAAAATTCAAGGAGCAACTGGACTGTTTTGCGTCATATATTTCACTGAACAAGGTAAGCTTTCTTTTTTTATAGCCTATAAAATTCATTGTAACCAAACTGTAACTTATAATTAAGTTTCTCTTTACAGTCTTCCACTATTATTCTTATTTATCGTTGGCCTTAAGTAGGCTATAGGTTGCTATTAAATACAAATAATAATAATAAAAAATTTTAATGACTTGCCTAACGTTACATGTAATATTTTTTCCACATCCAACGTAGTATTGGCCTCTTTGTCATACTTTTTCCTTTAGACTACTATTGGCCATTCTAACTAATGTGATGTGGTTTTTTGGAATATATATATATATATATATATATATATATATATATATATATATATATATATATATATATATATATATTTTACAGGTTTCAATATGGTTAAAAGTTCACCTTGATCAAATAAACATTTCACCTAAAAACTTGCCTGTATCCTAGGCCCACTTTATTAATGTATATTTATATACTTTATTGTTGTGACTTTTTATTGAGTTGTGTTAATTTAATTAAATGATGTATGTTGTTGCAGGAAAAATGGCCTTTAACAGTCCAAATAAAATCCCTCATGCCAAAGGAGAACAGTTCTCAAAAATGAGAACCCAGTTCTGTCTATTAGCAGTAAGTATTGGGTTTTACCGTTTTAGTTCTATGTGGTTTAAATTGTTCTTTAATTTATTTGGAAGTTTTGCTAAGTTCTTTTGTGTGTGTGTGTGTGTGTGTGTGTGTGTGTGTGTGTGTGTGTGTGTGTGTGTGTGTGTGTGTGTGTGTGTGTGTGTGTGTGTGTGTGTGTGTGTGTGTGTGTGTGTGTGTGTGTGTGTGTGTGTGGTATTCTGTTTTAGACGAAGCTGTGTGCAGAAGGGAACTGCAGCAGGCTCTCACGGAGCTGGGGGCAACAGTGATGAGGAAAATCGCTGCAATGGATGCAGAAAGAAAATTTTTGAGGAAAGAGTTGGCGAACACCCAGAGCAGGTTGCAGAAAGCTGAAAGCAAGTTGGAGAAAACTGAAAGCGAGCTGGAAGTTTCGAGGGCAGCTTTGGATTTTGCAAGAGATGGTGTGTAATGAGAACTTGTTGTAAATTTCTTTGTTTTGTTGTTGGAATGTGTGATTATGCACTGTACTTATTGTTTTTTAAAATGTATATAAGCTACATTTTTACAATGTGTTTTAACAGATATTTTGGAACTTGGGTTGGAGAATGACGACCAGGATGAAGAAGCAGTTAAAGAAGAGATAGCTGAATAAACATACTCATTTTTATTTATTGTATATACTTTCTTGTGTAGTGTAAGTTTTGTGTAATATTTTATCTTAGTGTGTGAAATATATCTATATATTTAAATAAAACAATTGTAATTGTTTGTGTTTTGTGTTTGTTTTGTTTTTTTACATTGTGCAGTAGGCTATACATTAATGTAAATATGATGAATGTGTCAAGGAATACAAAGAAGGAAAAACCACAAATCTGATTATGTGTCACCTTTTAATTACAAAAGAAAATTTTATTTAAGGTCATTTGTGATCATTTACAATAAGTCAATGTTTTGTATTAAAATAAATGTTGTAAAGTTATTTGGGTGTTTTGATATTTGGTACTAAATGCATTTTATTACATTGAGTATAACTGGTTACTTGAGACAGTGTAGTCAACAATTAATTAAAGATTTTAAAAAGAGAACACTATATGTCACAAACACATAGTTTTGTATTTCTTTAATCGGTTTTAAACTAAATATCATAAGTTAATTAGGGCCTGAGCACCGATGGTGAGAGGACCCTATTGTTTCTGCTCCGTTTATTATTAATTAATTGTTGTCTAAACTATAATACTATTTTAGTTTTAGACATATATTTGTTATTTGTAACAACTACAATATTTTTGAGAAGCAAAGGAAATTATAATATTTTAATGTAATTTGAGTTGTTTGTGTAATTCACTTTTTTCAATGTCACTTTCTTTTGCGATCCTGCATAATTCCTTATTTAACCGCAAAATAATCACAAAAATGAAAAAGTCCTCACAAAACATTAAATTATATTCACCCAATTGAAATATCTCTAGTTTAATTAAAGTTTCAATGCGTTTTTACGTGGATACAGATGTTGCGGGAAAAGGGGAAACTCATATCCTCGATTTATTGAAGCCTATAATGTAAAACGCATTTTGCAGCTACACAGCTAGCACATTGAGTGTCTGGCTCACTCATTGGCTGTGCTGCAGCAACTGCACATCCAATGGCGTGGGCGCCTCTGACGTGTGCGCCAATGAGCTAGCATCACACCATTACACGTCAGAGCCCGCCAAGGGGGACTCGGCCTTAGACTATTATTCTTTTACTGTCTATGATATTAGTCCCCGAAAAACGCCATTTTAGCAGGTTTAACGACTGAAGCGACAACTTGCCAGGTTACTATTATATTGCGGCTGGCTACGCAATAGTCGTTCCCTACTCTCAGGGAACTGAGGTCACGATAGTAACCGAGTATTTCCCTTTCGAACGGTAACTTTGTATTGTGTAGCTATAAGCAGTGGGGACGCCATGCAAAACGCCGCACTTTAAGTAATTGCCCATAAGTTCTTTTAAAAGTTAATTTGATGAAAATTGGATTAGATTAAAATAAACAAGTTTTATGCATTTTGTTTGTGATTTGTGTCATGTATGACTATTGTGCATCTGACATAATACTATTAATGTAAATGTGATGTCCTAATTATAAAATATAAAAATCGCAAAATGTAGGCCTACAGTATGAGCCCTTTACCGTGTTAAAGTGATATAAAGCCATATGATAGCTTTAATATTCCTTTTTGACTGGGTATGTTTAGGCATAAAATAATATATATATTTTAAAACAATCAAACTTATTTAAAAAACACAAGGCTTAAGGCATTTATTTTCATTTAAATCAGGATTTCTATTTCACTGAGGGAGTGTGAAAAAATGGCTAATACTGTATATATCTAAGGAATTTAGATGGTGCAAAAATGATCCATTCCTAGCTGCAAGTGAAAGTGATCAAAAAACAAGTTTGGTTTACTCATAATTAAAAAGACATTCATTAGCTTGATGCAAATTTAGCTCCCCTGTGCCAGCCAACCCGGTCTCCAGTACCTTCCCACCCCTAGGGAGCCGCCATGTCTATTGCCTCCCTATCCACCCCCTCCACCAATGGTAGGCGGAATCTTTCTACCATCGATTTCTACCGGAATCAAATCTACCACAAATTTGATCACAGCAGTGAAATGAGTATTGTCTGATGAAAACTAAAGTAAGTTTGCACAACGTCAACACTTATACCTTCCATATCTTTCGTATAAACGTGATCTATTAATGTACCTTTTTCCGTGGTTGGATTTTGTACATGTTGTTTCCATGGGTTTCCATTAATTTCACAACTTTAGATGAAGTAAAGATGTCTTCATTAAAGTCTGCCATGATTATTTTCTGTCCTGGATGCTTTTCCACCTCTTCAATAACCTGTAATAGCTGTTGTTGAAACATGTCAGTTTTATAAGAATTGGGTCTATACAAAACTGCAGCAGTCAAATTGACACGTGGAACTGTAAAGTGTAACCATACTAAGTTCCAGTTCTCAGGAGTAAAGATGTTACACTTAATTTTGTCAGAACAATATATTCCAACTCCACCGCCTCTCTGATGTTTTAGAACAGTAAAAACAGCTGTACTGTTGTAATAACACTTAGCTCTTGGGTTGTGCTTGAACACAAATTCTGGTATTTGTGGGTCTTCTCCTTTGTCCTCAGCATTTAGCCACGTTTCTGTCAAACAAATACAATCAGCATTCATTAGAGCTTTATGCGCAAGAACATCCTGAAAGTGAGCTTTCAGACTTTGTACATTAAGCAGCGCTATTCTGAATGTACCAAGTAATTTAGTGTAACTGTACTGTTCCAAAGGGAATTTTGGCATATCTTTCAAGGCCAACTCAATTTTTTCATTACAAAATATAGCTGACTCTTTAAAGTCCTCAATTATTAAGCCACTGAGAGATCTTACACGGCTCAATGCAACATATGCTTGCCCTGCTGTAAAGATTTTCTTCAGGGATACAGCAGCTTTATCTACTGTGAGTCCTTGCACTTTGTGAACTGTACATGCCCATGCTAATCTGAGAGGAAACTGACGCCTTATACAACCATCATTTGTGACTTGGTCTTCTTGTACTTCAATTACTGTTGAATTTTGTGAAAATCTCTGGCGCGTTTTAGATCTCTGAATTTTACCGACATTTGGATTATCAAACTCCACATGAATGGCTGATGGGAAATCATCATCACTGTTTCGACTTTCACTGATGTGGACCACTGTACCAAAAGCTCCATTGACGAGACCATCTGCAACATCAATATTTTTTTTTAACATAACCCTTGCTCCAATACCCAGGGAAACGCATGCAGACAAACATGAGTTGAAAATGTTCCTATGAAATCCAACTTTACGTTCCATTCGTCCAGTTTTGGAATTTTTCACATAATCTTGAGCATGTATACTGATTGCCTCTGGACAACATTCATGAAGTTTTCAATGTTGTATTTATCAACTTCGGCATTTGTAGTGAATATGTGAAGATCATTACAATTCTCCCCTGTTTCACAGTTTTTCATAGCAATATCAGCTGTGGGAAGAAGTTCATTTTTCTTCGATTTAACATTTGCATCAGCATAGAGAGCAGTTCCTTTAACAGGCGGAAGCTGAAAATAATCTCCCACTGCAAGAATGCTCACTTTTCCAAAGAGAGAGTAGTCACCAGTTTGTTTTATTTGTCGCAACCTTCCGTGAATGTATGACAAAAGACGATGGTCAATCATAGACACTTCATCAATAATCAAAATTTGCAAACTACCCAATTTTGTCCGTAAAGAATTTATTTTGTCATCACCAAGAGGCTGATATGGCAGTCTGACGTTTGCACCAATTGAAAACGTATGATGTATAGTGGAAGCTCCGATGCTATATGCGGCGACTCCAGTAGATGCGCTCAAAAGTACAGTAATATCATCAGGATTCTCAGACAGCTGAGATAACAGTCTGGAAGATTCATACTGTATTGCTTTAATTAGATGACTTTTTCCTGTGCCTGCTCCACCAGTAAGAAATAATCGAAATGGTTCAGGGTTTTGTCCAAGTATTTTCTGTAGACACCACTTTCGCACTTTGTAGAACACAGCAAATTGTTCCTCATTTAGTGACCTCAGTAAATGCAGTGCATCGTCTCTTGGCATTGTAGTGTGGTTTGTTTCAATGGTACACACAGTTTGAGGATTCCCTGTCAGATCTGGAATAAATTCTTGAGTGTCATCTTCATCAGGCAATAGTTTATCCTTCATCAGTTCTATGCATTCATCACGCTGTTTTTCTGTTTCAGGACATATCTGGGCCCCAAGCATCTTCTAAATCCACATCTTGCTCTAAAAGCTGTTTAGCTCTGTCTATTTTGTCACTTTCCTTTTCAAACAATTCTCTGTTGCCATCAACAATGGATTTCACTTGTTTCACGTCACAACCACTTTTTATGACACCAGTGTTGTAGAACTCCTCATACAGTGCCCTCCACAATTATTGGCACCCCTGTTTAAGATGTGGTCGTGGACTTCTAAAAATTCTCCCTTTTTTTTAAACAACAAAGAACCCAAATGCAAAAAAAGAGAAAAATCCAACCTTTCATTTAAGTACATTACTTTGTTGGTAAAAAAAATAAATGACACATTTAGAAAAAAAAGAACTTGAAATCATGTGTCCTACAATTATTGGCACCCCTAACAATTCCGCTGAAAAATTTAATTGATTTTTTTAATATATATTTTTCTGTAGTTGCTAAAGTTGGTCAGGGTATCTAGGAACTTTTAATTAGTAATTCATGACTTCCTGTTTCCCTGGGGTATAAATATGACGTGACAAATTTGACGCGCTATTCGCGTTTGGTGTGAACGCACAGTAACGTGGTGCTTTTTTAAATGTTTGATTGCGTTCGTCGTGTTGTACGACGCTAGGGAGCTTCAAAGAACTCTTACGGCTTTGCAAACATTGCATTTAGCTGTCTTGCTCTGCGGTGTTTCCAGTGTGAAGTATTTCCACGCAGCGGACATGTTGGCTAGCCGCAAACTGTGGAATGGATTTCTTGAGCGGGGGCGTGTCTCATAACTCTGAGTACGCTGAAGCAACAGACCCATTTCTTGTTCTGCTTTTGTGATGTAACTGATTATATAGACCACTACAGGAAAAGCATCTGTGACATACTGAATATCCATATTCCCTTGCCACGCATGCAGTAAATCTCTGTTATACTGGTTTACCCAAATGTCTTTTGGATTTCTTTTCAAGACAATACTTTTCTTTTTGGTACACCTGTTGTATGCTTTTTCAAACATAGTTTGATTAATCCCAATAGATGAAAAAAAGGCATCAACCGAATCAAAATTCACATCAGAATTTAAAGCAGTTTTGACTTTCTTTATAATTGCACTTGCTGTGTCATCGCCATCTTTACCTTTCAACTCATCTGCATTACTTGGTCTTGTAATAAACGTACGACTGGATGGTGGTCGTGGGAAATTAAATCTACAAACTGTATTTTTCTTCCGACATGTTTTTGAATGTCTTGTACTGTGCTTCTGAACACTGTTCACTGTTTCGTAAAGTACAGTATCATTTTCTGGTGGTGTCTCACATGTGATGTTAGTGTCAATCAGTGATGCGCGGGTCAATGTATAAACAACCCGCACCCGACCGACGTTTTCAACTAACCCGCCCGCAACTCGGACCGCAAAAAAAAAAAGAAGAAAATATTGTACCCGACCCGCTTCCTGACCCGCATTTTTTAAAAGTAGTAAATGCATAGCAAGAAGTACACATGACAAAGCCAGCACTTTGGTCATCATCTTTCATTATTTCGGCAAATGTCTCCCACATTTTGCTCTTTCTGTTTTTTGTATTTGCGGAGCTTCCACTCCCCAGTCTTCACCTTTTCTCTTGCCGCCTCCATCTCTACCTGCAGACTGAGCTCGTGCCTTCGCGCCAGTTATTCAGCCAATAAAGTGTAGCAGGCCTATGTATTTCATAGAAAATTGCATGTGAGCGGAGTGGAGCGGGAGCGAGCGGGCGGATCTTGGACAGAACGCAGAGCGGCATTTTTAAAAGGATGGAGCGTCGCCCTATTTCCCGCTCCAATTTCGCTCCGCGCACACCAAGATTCTGAAGCATGCTCAGCCTGACTCAGTTGATGACTGCAAGATGGATTCTATTTTCAGTCAAAACTCGGCTCAATAATGGAGTTCAAAAAGTAGGCTACTTCAAAAAGGAAAATAAGAAGTCATACAGGTAGGCTACACTATAATATAAAACTAACTATAATGTGGTAGAAGAAAACGAATGTGGAGACATCGTTTCAGTCAGTAAAGATTCATTTTGGAATCTAAAAAGACACATCTCTCGAAAACATGCAGTGTGCTATCTGAACACGCTGGGAAGAAAGCAAAAGGTTAGCAAATTGAATGGCCTACGGTAACTTGTAACAAAGTGTAAATTAAATATAGCGTAATATTCAAACAATTGATACAAGCCCATTTCAATTTTAATCCTGCGCGCTGCGCAAAAGTTCAGTTATAAGAATGTTGGCCTAATAGTTAATTTAGCCAACTTTTAAAACGTTTATGTATATTTTTTTATATTTTTGTTTATATAAATTTTATTTATATTATTAGGCCCATTTATTCGTTTTATTTTACAGCAGTTTATGTGTACAATGGATATAAGCCCATTTAAATTTTAATCGTGCGCGTTGCGCAAAAGTTAACTTATCAAAATTCTGGCCTAATAGTACATTTATTTAAAAGAAATGTATGTAGGCTATATTTTTGTTTATATAATTGTTATTTATATTATTAGGCCCATTTATTCGTTAAATTTTACAGGACTTTGTGTAGGCTATATTCCTTATAGCCTAGGCCTAATTTGAAATAAAACATTTCTATTTGAAAAATGTTGTTGTTGCTCATTAGTTCTTTAGGAGGTAAGGCTGTGGTCTAAGCTAACAGTGATATACATGTAGATTTTTTTTCCTTTTTTGGAGCGAGCGGGGGGGCGATTTTGGTGGAGCGCGGAGCAAACTGCGTTGAGCGCTGAGCGATAATGAGCGGAGCGGCCTGATGTTTGAGCGGGGGAGCGGAGGGGTGGACAGTTCCGTGAGCGATGAGCGGAGATTCTCACCGCTCCACTCCGCTCATATGCTCTCTAGTACTATATAAATTACAAAGGTTTAATTGGCATCTTTATTTCAAACGACCCGACCGACCGCGACCCGAATATCATTAAAAATATTTTTGGATGACTCGTAACCGCGGGTGACCGCAGGCACCCGCTCATTTCGGATCAACCCGCGCATCACTGGTGTCAATGAACTCAGCAACCAGAGGATCATTGTCTGCGTCATTATCATTGAGCTTCAGAGCATCTTCCACCCAAAACAAACAGTGAACATGAGGAGAACCAGGCTGTTGAAATTCAACACCATAAAAGTAGTCTTTTATCTTGCCAATAGGATTTGCTGGTGACATTATGACATTTTTCAGAAAACAGTGCCATCTGTGATCAAACATTCTTGCTGCAGTGACAGGATTTCGTCTTATGAGTCCACATTTTTCAGACCATTCAAGCTCATCAACATTTATTTGTTTCCCCTCTTGTTTAATGATAGTGTTCATCATTTTCAGGTCAGCAGAACTAAACGATGCAAAGAATGTTGGTATGCCTAGTTGTCTTATCAGGGCAAACATATCTTTTTGCGTAGACATCCAATATGGAGGAGTTCCTCTTACTGGTCTTAAGAATTTATATCCTTCATCATAATTTAGTATTCTTTGCAAGGAATCAGAGTTTGTTAGCATATCTTGTGTGACTTTTAAACAATTTTTTTCACAACCTTTCCTCAGTGCAATTGATACATTAGACACAATTTGATCAACTTCTGATATATACTGTGCATAAAAAATGAAGTCTGTGCTGTGTGCAAAACGTCCATCTGCATTTAGTATTCTTGCATTTAGGTATCGTGACAATGTGATTTTTTCCTGTCTTTCGTCATGAAATGTTGGAGCACCAGTAGGATAGAGAACAGGGAAACACTTTGCCTCATTATCTTTATCAATTAGAAGCCTAACAGGACTGTTACCTTCACCTGGAGCAACATTTAGTACATCATGAAAATGTTGATCAATTATTTCTGAACCCAAATCAACAGGTTGTAGTGATGTGTCTGACAAAAGACCACTTTGTTCTTTAATATATGTTATATCTTCCTCTGGGTCATCTCCAGCTACTTTGTCATCTTCATTTTTATCTGTAACATCTTCTTCCTCCATTTCAAAATCATCAGCATCCTTGTCTAATTCATCAGTTGCATTCAAAGAGTTTACCCACTGCTCATTAAACTGCACATCATTATACCACTTATTATGTCTCACCAAATAAGACAGTGCATGTCTGACACGATCAGTGTTAACATATTTATATTCATAATGGCCTTTATATGTTAATTTCCGTTTCAGTTTTATTCTTATCATGTGGTCATCACATTCATTACGTGGGAGAATATTAAAGACATCTGTGGTATTAACAGGAACACACACTACAGGTCCATGACAGCCATTCTGTTTTCCACGGGGAAGACAAAGCAACTTCATAAAAGGAATATTGCGTGCAATAAGATGTTCTTCCAACGAGTTCAGACCTTTTAGTTCTTTTGGAATGTCCACCAAATGCATGTTGTTGGCAACACTCTCTTCAGGCAATTTCCCACCAAGGATTTTACGATGGCATGTATAGCAAATCCACAATTTACAAGACAGATTACCTGATAAATTGCATCTATTTTCACATTCATTACTGCATACATGTAAATACTTTAGTGTGATGCATCTTTCAGCCAAATCATTAACTTGTTGACCTCTGATTTTATAGCAATCTCTTCTACATTCAACGACCTGTTTTCTGAACAATAAACGATGGCAAACACAGCAAACAAATTCTGGACCTGTACTGACTTCTTGCTTAAACTGACTAATAGTGAAATCAATGTCTTTCTGTCTCTCCCTCTGTTTTGCAGAAATTTCAGATCTTTTTTGTATTTTACTCATACGAAAGTTTTCATCATCGTGGTATTTCTTTTTATTGTATTCACAAACACTTGCTTTAAAGGTGGGGTTTCTTTGATATTTTCTCTTTGAATATTCACATACACTTGCTTTAAATGAGAGGTTTCTGCAATATTTTTTCTTTTAGTATTCACATACATTTGCTTTAAATGCTGAATTTTTGCGATATTTATTCTTTGAATATTCACAAACACTTGCTCTAAAGGCTTTACTGCTTTTATACTTGGTCTGAGAATAGTGCCGAACAAGTTTTTGAAAACGAGCATTTGTCGAATACTTAATCTTTGAATTTTCACGTTTTGACTGCTGTACATTAATATTGGTTTTATATTTATTTCGAACATTTTCAAGTTTTTTCTGCCTGAAATCGCCGTTGCTGTGGTAAAACTCACGTGCTCTTTTGAATTTAGAGTTCTCAGTTGTGTCATTCAATTTCCTTTTTCGCAAACAGCAATTTATGCTCTGATCATCCACTTCAATGTTACATGCTTGTGCACAAATATTTTCTTGATTTCTGTGTTTAACACAAGTAACAACTTCATAGTGATTTCCATTGCAATGCTTCAAATATATTGCCTTATCTGTAAATGACTGTTCGGTAGGGGCGTGTGCATTCCATCTGTCATCGTTAAAGGTCATTACATTTATTTTTAAAAAGTCAGCTAGACCAAATAATTCCACATGACTTCCCCACGTTCCTGAAAAGTTCATTTTAGACTGTGTCAAATAATCTTTCATTGATGTGTGCTCTTCACTTAAATATCTCACAAATTTAGAACTGTTAGCTTCGAGATGTTTAACAACTGCACATCTGATTTTCAGGTGTTTCTTTTGATTGCCGCATACTGCATGTGCCATGGATCTAAACAAGCAATTACCATCTCCTTTAATGCTCTTAGTTTTGCACGGTAGCCTACTCCTAAAGAACACTCATTTGTGCCTTGAACAATAACGCTTTCATTAACCAGCTGTAGGGCCAATAATGACATCATCATCCATTAATAAATTATCATGCAACATGCTCACATGTGAAACTTTTGACTTGGTTTGCGCACGTCTATTTTTCTTACTTGAATCCAGACACGGCTCAACCGGTTTGCACATAGTTGCTGGTTTGTCTACACGTGTTTGTTTACCACAACCTCTGACAGACTTACTCTGCTCTGCTGTTCTCGTAGTTGAAACTTGTGTGACGCTGCATTGTTGACCAGACTTATTTGACTTGTATCAGCAGTTAAAGTTTGAGAACTGAACTCGGTATTTAACTTAAGTCCAACACTGACATCATCATCCATTAACTTTTGGTTCGACTTACTCTGCACACCTTTATTTTTCTTACTTGAATCGAGATGCGTTTCAGCCTGTTTGTCTACACGTGTTTGTTTACCACCGTCACCGACACAGTTACTCTGCTCTGCTCGTAGGTGAAACTTGAGTGACGCTGCATTGTTGACCAGACTGAATTGAACTTGTGCCAGCAGGTATGGCCTTACCGATTACTGTTGCGGTTACACCCGTCACTTCGAATGATTTTCCATGACCCTTCAGTGACATGGCAAGGTTAACAACATAATTAAACAACACGTAAATGTCGTCACAATAAACTACTACGCTTCTGCCTGTACTAGATACCATACCTTTACCATCACGTGCATGGGAATCGACTACAGCAAACTTTGACCCCGCCTTTATAACAGCAGAAATGTATGAATGAATGAATGAATGCACGGTTGAGAGTGTGTGCACGGTTGGCAATTCTGGAACAGCAACATAACCACGTCGATCATTGATCTTCCCCTGCCATCTCATAGATGTGTACAGCTCATCTCCATGCAACAGAACAGCATTCAGGTCCTCTGTTGTCCAGGTCAGCACATCCTTCAGCACACTCATCATGACTGCTGTGACACTGTTTGCTGCACACTGTCTGCCACTGTTGAAACCAAATCTGGAATCAGCTTGATGGTAGGAACCCTGTATGACTTTCAGTGGAAAAGGATCAGAGTTATTGACATGCAAATCACTGTTAATGTCACTCCAGCTTTGACAAGTTTCAGCAGCCTTGCGGCCAGTATGACAAGTATTTGGTGCCTTGCGGCAGGAGTTTTGACAAGTATTTGTCAAATTTTTGTTTTTGGTGACTCACGGCAGTTTTGGCAATCATTTGGAGCCTTACGGCAATTTGGACAGTTCTTTTCAGAGCTGTTGGTTGCCTTTTTTTGGAGAAGAGGCACAACCTCTTCTAAGTCCAAGAAGGAACTGAGCGAATGACACTCAGCATTCCTCCTCTTCGCTGCCTGGGATCGACGGAAACCCTTTCCACGAGGCATCTGCAAATACATAAAAAGACACACAGAAAAACCAGTTTATCACAGTGCTTACTACATTTTATTTTACTCCCTAGCCTGTAATATTTAATTTATAACATTAATCAAATTCATTTAAACAAAAACTTTAGCAAATAAATTGATATGTGTGCCCTTAACAGCTTGTATATCTATCCTTTTTTTTTTTATCTAAAACCTTCTCCTGAACAAATAAAAAAAAAAAAAATTCCAAATTGTTTCTCAAAGGTAGCTAACAATTATTTAGTCTTGAGTAAATATTTACATACATTTTATTATAAATTAAATAACTAAATTGAGTGCTTACCAGAATTTATTTAATTGAACTAGAACCATTAATAATATACATCCACTAAACACATCTGATATTACATGCAAAGTATATACAGATTTCACCACTAGAGGTCGCTTATTCAAAACAAGGGCACAGTTTGATGAAAATGCCATATTACTGTTACTACAAATAAAGTTATTAATTCTTATGCTAAGTTACATACTTGACAATAGTGTTGCCTCTAACGCACAATACAAATACGTTATTCAAACAATAAGATAATCCGTGTTGTTCAGCTATATAAACATTATTAGTTTTCTGTCAATTAATGTTTTCTAATCAATTAAACACAGCTGTTCAACTGTCTAATAAAAAAACAAGCTTGTTTTTACAGATATGGCTTAGATTAAGTCAGCATTATATCTTGGTTATTAAAGCTAGTTTAATGCCTTAATTGAACTAAGCCTCAGAAAAAAGAAAGAAAAACACACTACTTCTGGTATAGCTTGAGACAAAACAATAGCACCTCCATATTATAAGATATAAGATGCTCAAACTAGTTTAAGCTTTGTCTGAGAAACCAGGGATAACATTAAAGCATCTTTTGTGTTTCTATGCTTTCTCTAGGAATAAAACCAGAAATCAAGGGTAACAGGCTTTGATGTAGGGCTGTGCAATATAGCAAAAAAAAAATTATCATGATAAATGTTTCCTATCTTTCTGTTCAAATCATTACTGACAAAGTTTTTTTGTTTCATAACTAGGGTTAATCTTTGAAGGATGACAAATAATGTTTTGGTCATTACATTATAGATAAATAACATTTACATTTGATATTTGATTAATATTTTGAAGTGCCGGAAAAAGATGTTTGACATTTTTAAATGTCAAACATTTTGTTTGTGAGCAAACATTAAGGTGAGATAAATGTCATAAATTGTCTTAAAGGGTTAGTTCACCCAAAAATGAAGATTCTGTCAGTAATCACTCACCCTCATGTTGTTCCAACCCTGTAACACTTCAAATTAAGATATTTATGATGAAATCTGACAGCTGAATCACTCCTCCATAAACTTCTAAGGGATTGAAACTTGTCCGCCCAGAAAAAATATTAAAGACATCGTTAAAATTGTCCACATGACTACAGTGACTAAACCATAAGTTTATCAAGCGACGAGAATACTTTTTGTGCGAAAAAAAAAAAAAAAAAAAATTCCACTATTATTTTTTCTTCTCTGTGGGCCTCGAGTGTGTTCACGTAGTCTAACTGCGCAACGCTTCTGTGTTGTACGTCACACGCATCAAACACATGACCAGCGTCAGCCAATAGTGAGCCTACGTGGTGACAGAACCCAGAAGCTCTGCGCAGTTAGACTACGTAAACACACTCGCGGCTCATGGGGAGTAAATAGATAGTGGAATAAAGTAGTTATTTTTGTTTGGTTTTGGCGCACAAAAAGTATCCTCGTCGCTTGATAAACTTAAGGTTGAGAAACTGTAGTCACTTAGACTATTTTAACGATGTCTTTAGTGTGTTTTCTAGGCAGGCAAGTTTCAATCCCTTAGAAGCCTATGGAGGAGTGATCCATCTCTCAGATTTCATCATAAATATCTTAATTTGTGTTCCGAAGATGAACAGAAATCTTACAGGATTAGAACAACATGAGGGTGAGTGATTACTGACAGAATCTTCATTTTTGGGTGAATATCCCTTTAAACCCCTTCCCAAATAAATAAAATACCAGAAATTCAGATATTTATCTATCAATCACCCAATATCCAGTATTAGTTGTCCTACACTGTTCATAGGCTTGCAGCCTCCATGTTACAGCTAATGCTGTGAGATTTTATGTATGTTTAATCTTAAACATAAAATAACCTGATCCTGTTTGATCAAGGCAACCGACTGTTCTGACTTGCATCAAAATCCTGTCTATTCATTGTATGCATTTGAAATATAGAGTTTGGTTCTGTTTTAATGTACCTAATTACTGTTAATGTGCTGTTAATGTGTACCTAAAAAGAGTTTAATATACAGGTTTGTGGCTCTTCATTTCTTTTTATTAATTTAGAATCAAGAATCAAAATCCGAATCGAATTTAGAGCTTGTGAATCGAAATCGAATTGAAATCGAATCGAAACATCTGAATCGACACCCAGCCCTAATTAAAATGATGTGCAATACCATGCAAACATTAGAACCCTGAATATGGAAAAAACACGATTCGTGGTCTTTAAGAATCGATTTTGAATCAACCACATTTTAAAAAACGATTAATAGAAAAATCTTCTTCTTTTTCGCAGCCCTACTGATCATTGACAGTGTTGAAATCTAAATCTGACTGATCTGCTATTTACTGAAAATTATGGTGTGTGTAAAATTACACTTACCTCAGCACTGCTCCATTCATTCCCCATATCACATAAAAAAAAGACAACACATAAAAAAAGACAACAAACAAATTAGTCAATGATGCTGAATTCCACTACTTAATACATACAGATAAAAATTCATCTCAAATTCCGTTACACCATCTTTACATTGTCACTGTGCAAAGCAAAAGTGAAGAGTAAAGGCCATTGCACACTGAGTCCGAATTTTTCGTATGCGTTTTTTCGTGTTCGTCAGCCTAAAAATTCGTCACGCACAGAAACCTTGCACACTGAGTCCGATGCATATTTTTTACACATTTGCGGAAAAAAACGCAAACAATACAAAATGGATTCGTCAAGCAGTGAGGATGATTTTGTTGCCCTGTCTCTTCTTAAAAAGAAAAGAAAGAGGAAATATTGGGTTCATCCAATTCTGACTTTGCGGCGAGAGGAAGGAGAGTTTCACCTCTTAATTAAGGAGTTACGAAATTATCCCGAGCGATTTAAAATTTACTTCAGAATGTCAGTGGAACAGTTTGACGATTTGCTAGCGATACTGGAGCCACATATTAAAAAGAAGACCACCAATTATCGTGAACCAATCCATCCTGAACAGAGACTGGCAGTATGTCTAAGGTATGGACACACACACACACACACACACACACACACACACACACACACACACACGACCGGCCGGCGGAAGCACTGGGCAGACAGAACAGCTGTAGCCTACAGGCTTTATTATTTTTTTTTTTTTTTTTATTCTTTATTTTTGAAACATTGGGAGTGATACAATAGCCAGATTTACATTTACCACATGGTCACAGTTCCAGTCTGTGATCAAGACCACAGTTCTCCATTCCCAACATTCCGATTTTTGTAAATATAACGAACACATTAGAACACAAAACAAAGGGTGCATTACTATGTGACAAATCTCTAGTACGTATAGAAGTGAAATACAACAAACACAATTATAAAAAATAAAAAAAAAGGTACAATAGAGGTAACCCTTGATTACCAATATCTTGAAAACAATCAAGACAACATTCCTGCATGTAGTGTTTGATTAACATAGGATACCCATTTTGACCATAAAATTACAAATTTATTCATCTGCAAACGGAGTGAAAATGTTAGTCTTTCCATCTGGTAGATTTCATTAACACATTCTATCCATCTTTCCAGAGTAGGGGGATCAGGGAGGAGCCAGTGTCTGGTGACAGTTTTCTTACATGCAATAATTAAAATTCTGAACAGATACTTTGCATAATCCGGCAAAAAGTCTGTGTTACCCAAAATAAAATTGTTAAACTTGTAGGGTATTTTTATGTTAAGAATATTTTCCATATCTTTGTGTATCTCTATCCAATATTGTTTTATTACTGGACAATCCCAGAATATATGCCAATGGTTGGCATCTTCACTTCCACACTGCCTCCAGCACTTAGTCTCCTCTCGGAACCAGACATTTTTTGTTTTGGAGTAATGAAAAACTTGATCAAGCATTTCCAACCAAATTCCCTCCATGAATATGAGTTTGTACATTTCCACTGTGATATGCAGCAACCATTCCACTCCTCATCAGTTATTTTCATGTTACTTTCCCTTTCCCATTTTGTTTTCAGATATAATGTTGAATTTGTTTGTTTATTCATAAATCCCTTATACAACCGTGAAACAATACTTTTTTTAACTTTTGCCTGGTATGCCATTAATATTTCATGAAGCACTGGTTCCTGCACATCCAGGGATCTAATAACTTCTTGATTGAGATAATGGCGTATCTGTAGATATCTATAAAAGGCCTGTTTCTCCAGATTATGACTGGTTTTAAGTGTTTGGAAATCTTTCACTTTACCTTTATCTATTAATGAGAAATGTGTTGTTATACCCTTAGATATCCAGTTCTGGAATCCAACATCTGTTTGATTGGGCTTAAAATCAGGGTCGTAGGCACACCATCTTATTATCTTCAAATTACCGTGCAATTTATATTGATGTTTAGCCTCCGTCCAGATTTTTAATTGTGATTTTAACCAAGGGTTTTCAATCTTACCTAGAGTCCTTTCTAAGTCTTTATTTCCCAGTATTGCCATTAAAGGTGGTTCTGACATGAGAAGTACTTCAATGTCTTTCCACCTAGCACGGTAGTTTGTATTACATAGATTCATCAGGGGTTTAATTTGTGCAGAGTAGAAATAATTTCTAAGATGTGGTACAGCCATACCCCCGTTTTCTTTAGAGAGCTGCAGTGTTTTAGATTAGATTAGATTAGATTCAACTTTATTGTCATTACACAAGTACGGGTACAAGGCAACGAAATGCAGTTTAGGTCTAACCAGAAGTGCAATAGCAGCAAGTGCAGGATATACAGTGGTTCCATAAGTGCAGAACATGGATATGTACTGAATAAATATAGAGTTGAATACTATTATAAACAAAAATGTACAGATAGATTTGTCCTATGAATATAATATACAGATAACTATTACTGTGAACAGAATTTACAGCTAGATATGTACTGAATATAATATACAGATGACTGTTACTATAAACAGAATTTTTACAGATAGATATGTACTGAATATAATATACAGATGACTGTTACTATAAACAGAATTTTACAGATAGATATGTACTGAATATAATATACAGATGACTGTTACTATAAACAGAATGTGAGCATAATATACAGATGGCTATTACTATAAACAGAATTTTACAAATAGATATATGTATAAGTTAGGCTAAAATGAGCAGTATAACAATGGATTTAAAGTAGTGCAAATAAAGTTTGGACAGAAGCTATCCGAGTGAAAGTGCAGTGGAAATAATTGCATATTACAGTTAAAGTACGGTATTGCAAATGTATATGTAAACAGTCGGTACTGTAAATAAACAGTCGGCAGTGCAAATTGAGCATATTCCAGTCAAGGTAGTAGTGCAAGATGCATATGTAAACAGTTGTTACTATAATAACAGTCAGCAGTGCAAATGAACATTATAGTATTGCAAATAACAAATAACAAATGGAGGCAGGTGTGAGGAGGGAGAGGAGAGTCAATCAGTATATGAGGGGAGTGGGATCAATGAGGGTTAGAGTTTAATAAAGAGACAGCTCTGGGGAAAAAACTGTTCTTTAGTCTGCTGGTCCTGGTCCGGAGGCACCTGAAACGCCTGCCGGAGGGCAGGAGAGAAAACAGTCTGTGGGCTGGGTGAGAGGAGTCCTTAAGGATGCTGCGAGCTCGATGCAGACAGCGTTTCCTCTGGATGTGCTCGATGGCAGGTAGTGGAGTCCCAGTGATGCGCTGGGCGGTTTTCACCACCCGCTGCAGTGCCTTGCGCTCTGCAACAGAACAGCTCCCATACCACACTGTAGCACAGTTGGTCAGGATGCTTTCTATTGCACAGCGATAGAAGTTCACCAGGATAGTGGAGGAAAGCTGATTCTTCCTCAGTGTCCTCAGGAAGAAAAGGCGCTGGTGAGCCTTCTTGACCAGGCTGGAGGTGTTGGTTGTCCAGGTCATGTCCGCCGAGATGTGGGTCCCCAGGAACTTTTAAATCTGATCCTCGGTTTTTTCCCTAACCATATAAATCTAGAAATCATTTTGTCCCACTCTAAGAATTGCTTTTTCGAAATTTCTGCTGGGAGGGCTTGGAACAAAAATAGAAATCTTGGTAATAGGTTCATTTTTACAGATTCGATTCTTTGTATTAGACTCATAAAGGGGATAATGGTCCATCTCTTTATATCAAGTTTTATTTTACTCAAAAGATCATCATAGTTACACTTAGCTGTAATAGTTATATCTTTGGGGATTAAGATACCTAGGTATTTTAATATGGTCCGATCCCATCTAAGATTTAATTAATCGCTTATTGTTTTTGGAGGATTATAATTAAATGTTAATATCTGTGTTTTGTTTACATTTAGTTTATACCCAGCGTAATCACCAAAGCTACTCAGAGTCTGAAATACTTTGGGAAGTGATGTGTTTGGTTCACTTATGTACAATAACACATCATCGGCGTATAGCGCCAGCTTATGTACATCACCAGAAATATTTATACCTTTTATACTGTTTGTTTGCCTTATTAATTGAGCTAGCGGTTCTATATAAAGGGCGAAGAGTAAAGGGGAGAGCCCGCACCCTTGTCTTGTCCCGCGTTCTAGTTCAATAGTATTTGATAAATAACCATTTATTTTGATCTGTGCGGTTGGTTTTGTGTATAGTGCCCTGATCACTTTAACAAAATCTGAGTGGAAACCAAATCTCTCCAGTACTCCAAACAGAAAATCCCAGCTTACAGAGTCAAAAGCTTTTTCAGCGTCAAGGCTGATCACTGCAGCTTGTGTTTGGTGTTTTTTAATATGGTTTAGTATGTGTAATGTACGTCTTATATTATCATGAGTTTGTCTTTGCGAGATAAATCCTGTCTGATCAGTAAAAATGAGTTGTGGAAGTATCTCTTCAATTCTCTTCGAAAGAATTGATGTGAAAAGCTTGTAATCAATATTAAGAACAGAAATAGGTCTGTAGGAACTACAATTAAGCCGGTCCTTTCCTTCTTTATAAATTACAGATATTGTGGCCTGTTTCCATGATGGTGGCATCTTACCCTCTTTTAGAGCCTGATTAAATATTTGAAGGAGGAATGGCGATAGCTCCATTTTAAATTTTTTATACCATTCGGACGTAAATCCGTCTGGACCCGGAGATTTGTTTGTTTTAAGCCTTGATATGGCATAGAATAGTTCTCTTTCTGTGATATTAGCCACTAGCCTTTGATTTTGATCATCCGACAAAACAGGTAAATTAAGTTGTTCAAGGAAACCCTTGATTTGTTTTCCATCTTTTAACTTTGGTTGTGTGTATAACTGTTTATAGTAACTCTGAAAGGCCTGTTTAATTTCATTTTGTTTATAAACGCATCTCTTAGAATTTGGGTCTCTTATTTTACATATTGTGTTGTCTGTTTGTTGCTTTTGTAATTTGCTCGCTAAGAGTTTAGCAAACTTAGCCCCAGATTCATAGTATTTTTGTTTGGTATAAATCATCTTCTTTCGTATTTCTTGTAAATATAGTGCATTAATATTATTTCTCAATATTTTCATTTTAGTATTGAGCTCCGGTTTTAATTCTCTCTTATGTTTTCCCTCTAGCTCTTTTAATTCCCTATTTAACTCTAATAATCTAACTTGCCTAGCTCTTTTTTTCTGGACACAAAATGATATGATTTGACCCCTCATAACCGCTTTCAGTGTGTCCCAGACGATTTCTGGGCTCACCTCACCATTAAGGTTTTCTTTTAGGAACGTTTTTATGTCGGATTTGATTAATTTGGAAAATTGTAGATCGTTCAGTACACTTGTATTCAACCTCCACTGTGTGTTTTTGAAATCATCATTTATTTCTACGTTTATCAATAGAGGAGCATGGTCAGAAAGATCAATGTTTCCAATCTCGCAGTTACATACCTTATGACGATACCTTTTAAAAATGAAAAAATAATCAATTCTAGAGTATACTGTATGCGCATGGGAAAAGTGGGTATAATCTCGGTTTGTTGGATGTAAATCCCTCCAAATGTCCACAATACCATATTCTGACATGAGGATCTTAATTTTCTTCTGCAAAGACGTTTGTGGAATCTGTCTTGAGGAATCTAGTCTAAAATTAAGTCGAATATTCCAATCCCCTCCACAAATAAGTATACCAGTTGATTGTGCCATTAAATCAAATAGTTTTCTATAAAATGAAATGTCACTGTCTGGGGGAGCGTATACATTCAACAGTGTCATTTGGACTCCATCTATCCTACCAGTTATCAGTGAAAATCTCCCTTCTTTGTCTGTAGTTTCAGATATGAGTTCAAATGGCACTCTTTGTGATATTAGAGTAGCCACACCCCGTCTATGACCTGATTTATAGGACGAGTAATATATTTTAGAAAAACCCATTCTTTTTAATCTTTCGTGTTCCAGTGAATTAAGATGTGTTTCTTGTAGCATAACAATTTGTACTTTTTCCTTTCTCATTTTAGACAATATTTTATTTCTCTTAATGGGGTTAAGAACCCCATTCACATTAAATGATGTAAATTTTAGAGTACATTTGTCAGCCATGGTTTCCTATGTTTTTAACTGAAGACGTATCCATACAAAACAAATAAAAGTAATGCACACCTGTAACACGAACAAGTAAAACATGAACAAAACTAAAATATGATGAAATATCAAAATGTCATTTCTTTGCACAAGGTTTGCTTCCAGATCAGAGGTTCCAATGAACTGAACCTTTAAGGGGCTCGAGATGTTAGAGCACCTTTCAGGGGAAAACCCGCTCATCACGTAGCGTAGGGCCCACTGTATTGGCTGCATTATGATTTTAGCCAGTCTTCAAAATGTTCGTATGCTCCGACATTTTAGTTTACAATTAGTTAGGAGTAGAACGAAGGAACAGCTAGAACTAAAAGGACATCTTCTGTTAGCTTATTCGAACAAGCAGCAGTCTAAATGCGTTCTGTTGGGAATCACTTATCTGTAGTTGGGGGTAGACGTCTGAATTCCTGCAGCTTTTCTTTAAACCGCTGCCGAGGCTCATCATCCTCCTGGGAGCGCATGCCTCTCGGTGTAACTGCATCCTGGTCTCCAGCCACTTGCCAAGATGAAAGCCGTCGTATTTCCCGCTGGTATGAGCTGACTGAGGGACGGATAACTTTGACTGGGAGCCCCCGTGATGCCATGTCTGACGTTGCCTCCGCCGCGGTCTGGTACAGGCATGTCTCGTCTCCATAGAAGACGCGTAGTCTTGCAGGGTAGGGAGTTTGGAACTTAATTTTCCTTTCCTTCAACACCTTCTTTGCTTGATTGTACTCCACACGTTTCTTGATAATAGCTGGTGGGTAATCGTGGTCCACATAAAAGCGGTCATCTTTGTATTGCACTTGTCCCTTCTGCCAGGCTCTACGTATAACTTCTTCTTTGACTTTGTAACTCGCAAACTTGACAATGATGGAGCGTGGCTTTGATCGCACGTCAGCGGGTTTAGGGCCAAGAGCTCTGTGGACTCTTTCAATTTTGATCTGCGTGTCCTGGGGGAAATCCAGGCAATCCCGAAGCAGTATATCAATAAAACCTTCGATATTATTTTCTTCAGCCCCCTCGGGAATACCGTAAATCCTTATGTTTTCTCGGCGTGCGCGACCCTCTTGGTCAATAAGTTTAGCCTCCATCTTGTCCTGGCGTTGTAAAAGTTGCGTAAGTAACGAAGAAGCCGCCTGCATGGCCGTTTCCACCTCCTCAATTCGACCCTCAGCTTCATCCAGCCTATCGTTTGTCTTGTGCAAGTCTTGTTGTATCTCCGAGAGCTGTTGCTTGTTGTCGCGTCTAAAATCTCTCAGTTCGGCTAGCACCTTTTCCAAGCTAACCTCCTCCATTTCTTGCCCCTCGGCCTCGTGGGCCGGAGAGCAGCTTCGGCTGTCCTGTTGTAAATCCCCAGTAACAGGTGCTGTGCCCTTCGTCTTTCTCCTCCTTGTAGCAACCCTAGCCTCCATATTTAGTAAAATTTCACTTATAGTCAAATCTCAAAAGTTTTAGGGTTGTTTTTAGGAAAACCGTCGGAGAGCTTTGAAATTACAACCCAGGCTTTATTTTTTTTAACCAAATAATACATTAGTATTCGAATTGGCTGCTCAATCACACCTTAATCGATCCGAAATTTCGATCAAATTGAAAGGAGTGGTTTATAATCCTTTTCTAATACGATCGAGAGAACATGTAAACACTTGATCGAATTGAAAACCGAAAGTGAGCTGGGAAAACCGAAACGAGCTGTTCTTCCCAGAGCCTTGGCTTGTCTCCCCCTGGCCTCACACACACACACATTATTGAAAACAGCATACAAAACCACATCATTTCATGTTCTATATTAATATATGTATAATTTTAGGTATCTGAGCACTGGGGACTCATTCACCACCCTCGCCAGCAGTTTTAGATTGGGCATAAGCACTGTAGGGAAGATTGTGAGGGAGACCTGTGACCAAATCTGGCTGCAGCTCAAGGACACCTACATGCCAACTCCAACAGAGGACATCTGGAAACACATGGCGATGAGGTTCAATGAGAAGTGGAACTTCCCTAATTGCATTGGCGCTCTCGATGGGAAGCATGTCAAGATTGAGGCCCTTGCAAACACAGGTTCCCTTTTTTTTTATTATAAAGGCACTTTTTCCATTGTCCTCCTCGCATTAGTAGATGCTGATTACCGTTTCCTGGCCATCGATGTGGGGAGCTATGGTGGGAACAGCGATGGAGGCATTTTTGCAGATTCTGCACTGGGACGGGCCCTCCAGCGTGGGACCCTGAATGTTCCACCCCCATTGGAGCTCCCATCTGCGCCTGAATTGGGTAAGGTCAACCATGTTATCGTGGCAGACGAGGCCTTTTCCATGAAGCCTTATTTGCTCCGACCCTACGGTGGAAAGCGCATTGAAGAAGACAAGCGCATCTTCAACCTCCGCCTGTCAAGAGCCCGTCGCATCTCAGAAAATGCGTTCGGCATTTTGACTCAAAGATTCAGGGTTTACAAGAGGCCAATGGAGGTGAACCCTGACCTGTCAGACAGCATCATCAAGGCAACCTGTATCTTATGCAACTACCTGCGCCATGAAGTTGTGGGACAAGCCAGCCTGGGTGAAAGCTTTGATGTTGACGATGCTGGCAGTGGCAACGCCTGTCTACAGGAGCTTCAGAGGCCAAGGGGCAACCGCGCATCTGAAGAGGCTCTCCACATTAGAGACACATACACAAAATATTTTGTCTCACCTGCTGGCGAGGTACCATGGCAGTATGACCGTGTGCGTCGTGGACTCAGATTGTAGACACACACAACCAATCACAACGTATAGACCTCAGTCGTGCATTATGTATGCATTTGTGTATGCAGTGTAGTTTGTAAACACAACCAAATATATACAATCTGTTAACATTATTACTTAAACTATTATTATTATTATACTAAAGTCCAAGTATGCTAGCAACTGAATGAATAAACCCATGTTCATTATTCACTACGAATGAATGACATTAGCAAAAGAGTATAGCTAACTTGAACAAAATACTATACACTTTCATACACACTTTGTTTTGAAATGAATGCCTACCATCCTGTTTCCCAAGCTGTTCAGCAATCACCTGCCACAATCTGTCTTTATATTCAGTGTTTTTGTAATCTGCATTTTGTTTATCATACAGTGCTTTGTGCTGCGAGACCAAGTGTATCAAATTGTCAGACGCCATTCTTGATGTTGTCGTTCGCTTGTACGGTGGCTCTGAATAGTCAAAAATCCTCTCAAAACGCTGCCTGTGGATGCGAAAAACGCAGAAAATCGAACCCAATCCGAATATTTGTATTACGGACGAAAGTTTCGGAGGCAGTGTGCAAGCCTGATTTACATAACGTTGAGGTCGTATTTATTTTTTAACGTCCGAAAAATTCGGTGTGCAATGGCCTTAAAGATGAACTGAACTGAATGACACAAAAACAATGTATTAAAAATATCAATATAGCTTTTTTTTAAGCAACACAAAAATTGTGTTTGTTAGTATAAGAACGCTGGCAATTCTGATGACGTCACTGGAATGGTAGGACCTGCGAAGGCATATAGGCAGCTGCAGCTGCAAGTCCTATACACACGAAAATGAGTCATTTTGGTTACGCGTTTGAGCCTGTGAGGTACAGGCCAGTAGTACCTGACTACCACCACAAGGAGGACGATCAGTTTCAGGCTCCACCTACAGTACAGGATCGTTTGGGGGGAAGTGACTGGTGTGGGTGCGGGCGCTGCCGGAGCATGGACACTGCACCGGAATCGATCTGTTGCAGAGAGGTCAACCTGGAACATTTATTTTTTAAATGTGATATGGAATTAGACCATATCGCATATATCGATATAGTTAAAATTTGTGATCTTTGCTCCCCGCGCCCCCGCTCCTCCTTTTCCACTCTGCGTGCGTGTTTAGAGCATGTTATGTTATGAGAGGCGAATCATGACTACTTCAGAAAACCCAGCACAATAGGAACTACCAGGCAGTGACATAAGTGTACGCTGAAATAAAGTTTTTCACCTCAGAAAAACTGACTTTCTTGTCATGTCAGCCGTTATCCTGTTCTCGTAGCGCACACTCAATTGCACGCGCAAATGCGGCGGCTGGATCGCCTCACTGATCAAGTGCAAAAAGAAACTACGAGCATGCAACGCCGTTACGTTGTAAATTACACGAAATAAAAGTAATGCAGGTATGATCCAGATTGTATTTGCAATGTACATAGTCAATTATTAATGGAGCAATAGTGGTTCATGGTGTTATAAGAGGGAAATGTGGTGGGAGGTTGGAGGGCTGTAGTAGCCTGTCATGCACTCTCATTTATTGTATACAAGCACATTATGCATTTTATTAAATAGAGACTGCTTATATATGTCGTGTGCATTTAGAGAAAAATACTAAACATGGTTGAGGTACTGTGCGTTTTAGAAAGTCGAGGCAGATAAATGGCAAATGTGATTGGACGAATTCATCCAATGGGATCGCTTGTTAAGTTAGCTGCAGGCAAAATGTTAAAATCAAAATACTGTATGGCCGGTTACTACACAGATACCTCTTACTATGGACCTAGCAGCTAACGTTAGTTCTGCGAGTTGAACTCCCTGCATCAACAATGTTTCCTGACACGATGAACATCAGCTAGCTTCAGGGTGAGTAGAGAGGGACATTGGATTCTGTTTACAGACCTGCTGCGGTTTAGTTAGCTGCTAGTAAACGCATTATTATCGATCTGTGATATCGTCGGATTCATGATTTATTTATGCAGTTTATATGGTCGGAGTGGTGGCTAGCTTGTGGAGTTTGACAAAAGTGCTTCCAACGTGTTTAGCTTCTAGCTCTTTACCTAGGTTGGATCGTTTGGTATCTAGCTTGGTTTTGTGACTCAATTTCAATGAATGCCGAGTGTGTCAGTCTCAGTTTTGTTGAACAGTTTTGTCTATAAAGCCTGGTTTCCTTGTCAAAGGTAGCTTGTGAAAATGTATCGTAACCCCAGCTGCCTTAGCTCTATACCATTCATTACTACAGCCAGGGGCAATACAGTATGAAGCCCCCCTAGACCTGTTGGTTTCTGTTTCCTCAGCCATGTCAGCTAGCCTCAGACTATGTACATGCTATGGCTGCTCTGCTTGTGTTGGTTAGCAACAGAGTAGCTTACCATGCCAGTGACGTAGTGGAATGCTGAAATCCAACATGGCGGCGCCCGTGTAACAACAACAACATTTTCAACGTACCATTTTATCCCTTTTAACAAATTCTGCCATTTTAATAATTGTACCAATGAGAATAAATAAAATACATCTATTATATCACCTTTACTCAAATTTTCAGTTCAGTTCATCTTTAAGCATTTTGTTTACTTAATACAGGTATAGTAATGTATCTGGGGCCTGTTTCAGAAAGGAGGTTCAACCAACTCTGAGTTAAAACTTGAACTCTGAGTTGACTTACCCTGAGATGGGAATCTCTTGAGTTTTCGATTACAGAACAGCTGAAATTAGTTAGTTCAATCAACTCTGAGTTGACTGACTCTGAGTTAAGCGCGTGCACCACCACTATAAAAAGCCATTATCAATGGAGCGCAGATATTATGAGTCACCATGGCAACAGCGCCAGACAAAAAGAGGTCTTCATATTTCTCACCAGCAGAACTGGATGTGCTTTGAATATATGAATATGAATATACGAACACATATTATCATTATTTTTTAAATATCGGCTGCAGCAGCGAAGGACAGAGAGTTAGCTTGGGAGAAAATAGTTGCTCGAGTCAATGCGTAAGTTTACATATTAATTACTGTTATACAGTGATGGGTGTAATTAATTACCAAGTAATCTAATTGAATTAAAGGGATTACTCTTAATTCTTCTGTAATTTAAAGTAAAATCTGATGTAATTGCATTAGACTATAGAACAATTCTGTATATTTAACATACATTTTTAAAAGGTATATTTTTAATGTAACGTTAACCTTCTCCCTCTAAACACTTTGGTCAATTCAAGAATAATTCATGCAATTGTATATTGTTTATTTGAAAGCATTAAATGTGCAGTTTCTTGTCTCTCCTTGTATTGTTCAAGTGGTTGAGGTTGATATGGGATTTAGTAATTAGTAATAAGTAGACCAATACTTTCTAAAGATAGTCATTATTACATTTATCTAATTACACTGATGAAGATGTCATTTGTAATTAGTAATACAAGTAACTTACCCAACTGTTATAATATCAGAGGTGAAACTGGAAGAACAGTATGTTATTCAACCTAATTTAAATTTTCATGTAGGTGCAATCCTGCAGGCATTAAAAGAACATGGCAGCAGCTTAAATATAAAAACATAATTCAATCAGGTAAGGCTTGAGCATATCATGGGTGTAGGCTACCTGACTTTACAAACATTTGACATATTAAATAACTAAAGCATCCAGTGTCTAGCAGTGCAGCAGCATTTTTGGCTGAGGGAATTCCTGGAGGGACTTCAGAGCCAGTCACTCCTGAAGATCCAAGGGCCTTCATAACATGTAAGAGGTTTACATATGTGTTATTTTTTAGATAGGCTATTTTTGATATTTCCATTTATTTTACTTTGGGTTGGGTTTTTTGTTGGTCTTTTGGAGCCTCCTGTCCCAACAGAACCCCAGGCAGTTGTAAGTCGCCTACTCAATACACCAGAAATTATGACAAATAGTGTTATAAAGTGTACTCGACCAAATGCTCATCTTCACAGGACGATGGGGATAAAGAGTTTCTGCTGCCACAGAGAGGCCTACAGTGTCTACACATCAAACAATCTACACATTCAGATTTTTTCACATTTTTATGTGGAGTAGCCTATAGAATCTAAGTTTAAATCTAAGTATAAACGGGTATTCTCATCTCTCCCCCAGAGTGTGGAAGAACAGCAGGAGGAGAGTCCATCAACTTCTGGTGCACAGATGAACACAGTTCAGTGATTTTCAGTAAATGCCACAGTTTAATTCTGTAGAATTTGTTTAGAACTACATTATGTAACTCTAATCTACTACTGTATTTTCAGTTGGCAGTTAAGGAGTTTTATAGACTTCATCTTATTAAAAATAAATAGAAAAAAAACAGCAGTAAAAATAGCAATATTTTATTTATTAATAAAAGATTAATTTTATTAATAAAAATGTACTGAAAGAATGAATGAGGTGTTTAAACACCACTTCCTCTTTAAAAAAGGGGAGGAGACCGATAGAAACTCTGGGTTTACCGAAGGAAACCTGCTCCCGACCAGGTTAGGTTCACAGAGTAAGTTACCATGGTAACTGACTCCGAATATAAGTTACCTCTCTTTCAGAAACGGGCTTGACTTACTCTGCTTTCTCAGGTTTAACATACCTCCCATTCTGAAACAGAAAACCCAGAGTTTCCCTCATTTCAGGGTTAACATACTCAGAGTTTTCACTTAATCTCCTTTCTGAAACAGGCCCCTGATATGTGGTTTTGAATAGAGTAAACAAATAGGGAAATAACATTTTGTAAACATTGCACTAATGAAACTAAGAACTTATTGTTTATATAGAACAAAACAATTATTTGAACACCAAAATTATTTTTTACCAAAAACATTCGTTTACATTCACAAAAATACACTTCCTACCTTTTCTCAAAGACAGTCAAGTAACAAATGACCAATTAGGCTAATATGCTTTCATTTCTCTGTTAAACTATGAAATGTATTCACAACTTTAACACAAGAAGCTAAGGTATAACATGACTATAAATCAGTTCTGAAAGTCTCCTGAAAAACACAACAAAAAGATCAAATTCAGTTTACCAAAAAATTGACAAGCTATTGCAAAGTCCCAATACAATATTACCCTTCCAATAATTCAAAAACTATGGTAAAAGGTTAAAAAACTGTCAAAGGTTTTCTGTCGATTAAAATGCTAAATGTGGTACTACATTGGGGGTGGAAATATATAAGCTTGGACTTGGTGCTGGACACCCAATTGAACAATTGAGACATCAGAATAACAATATTCATGATTCTGAACCTGAAAATACAAACTTATTTTAGACTAATAAAGCTTTAACTCAGTGGCAGACTAGATACATGCATAATAATACAAGACACTTTTTCATGGAAGCCTATCTGCACTGAAAACCGGAACACAAAGAGATATTTACATCACAGAAGAAAATGCACTCATATCTGTCACTTTTCCAGTTGTCTTTTTATCAATCATACCTTCTCAAAATAGTACAACACACGTCCATGGTATTTCAACATTGTAGTTAGTGTATCTAAACATAATTAACATTAGGCCTACTATCAGTTAATTTATTCCCTGACCTCCAGCTGAATTTGGCCCGTCGTCAGAATGACGTGATTACAAAAACCTACTGTGAATGTCATAAAACGGTCAAAATCAACATATGAAAATATGAAAGTACAACCCGTAACACAAACTGATATACACGTATATCTGTACATGCTTACATGAACGCTGTAACGTTAGTGATGTCCGAATCGTTCTTTTGAACCGGTTGAAAAAATACACCAAATGGACTGAATTGTTCGTGTCCTGAGTGAGTCAGCGCTCATCCACAAGCTAGCCTACTACATTAGTTAAAGGGATACTCCACTTTTTTTCAGAAATATACTCATTTTACAACTCCCCCAGAGTTAAACGGTTGAGTTTTACCGTTTTAGAATCCATTCAGCCGAACTCCGGGTCTGGCGGTACCACTTTTAGCATAGCTTAGCATAGATCATTGATTCTGACGAGTCCAGTAGCATTTCTTTCAAAATGACCAAAGAGTTTCAATATTTTTCCTATTTAAAACTTGACTCTTCTGTAGTTAAACCATGTACTAAGATCGACGGAAAATGAAAAGTTGCGATTTTCTAGGCTGATATGGCTAGGAACTATACTCTCATTCCGGCGTAATAATCGAGGAACTGTGCGGCTGTACCATGAGTCCAACAGGCGTAATAATATGACGCAGCGCCTGAAAATAGTCCCCAGCTCGGTAACTTCCAACGTGACCGGGACTAAGTTTGTCTAACCTATTAGACCTATTTTCAGGCGATGCGTCATATCATTACGCCTGCTGCACTCATGGTACGGCCGCACAGTTCCTTGATTATCACGCCGGAATGAGAGTATCAGAGGTGGGACAAAGTCATTGTTATGCAAGTCACAAGTAAGTCTCAAGTCTTTGCCCTCGAGTCCCGAGTCAAGTCGAGTCAAAGATGAGGCAAGTCCCGAGTCGAGTCAAAAGTCAAAGCCAACAAGTCTCAAGTCGAGTCCAAAGTCCTACCATTTTAGTTTCGAGTCATTTCAAGTCCTCTTACCACAGAAATAAAATTTATACAAATCATGTACGTCTGTAAGATTTGTATTTATTTAAACCTCTTTTTATACAATGACATTAATCAAATACAGTAAAAAGCAGAAAATTTAATTTTCACAAAAAATGCTTGTATTTCAACAGCATATTGCACTAGAACAATGCACAGCATGCAGCTTCAGTCCTGTATTGTATTAACCTCATATTGCAAAACAGTTTAACTTTCAAATAGACATGGGTCGTTTTAGCTTAAACCTTTTTAAACATGTCATCAATAAAATCCTCACTCCTCAAAATTATCACTTCTGAAAAACTGGACCAACCTGATAATATAATTGGAATGCGTGTTGCAGTGTGTATGCGGTGCAAGACCAGCACGCGCAATAGTGCTTTCACATATGCTGCGTTTGCAGTGCGTGATCCGCGGCTGTACCACAAATACATACTCACTAGCCTATTTGTATTTCAAATCCAGAAGTTATTAGCATCTTTTATTAAAAAAAAAAATTGTCAGCATTGCGATTCTCTTTGTACACACGTATACACTCTTTAATAGACGTATTCACGTTTAAATACAATTTAAACAACATATTATTTAATGCATTACTCTTATATAATTATATATTAAGTTGCTCAAGCAAGTGGTAAAATATTTAACCATGTACTTATATTAAAATCGCATAGCCTACATTTTTAATTAAAACTTAAAATTGACAAAAACAGCAGACTCATACTCTTTCTTTTGCATAATTTAAATCTTTATACAATAAATCTCGCATGTCACAAAGAACTTGTTTTTCCACCTCCACGAATGAGACGAGTGTTATGTTGCCTTGTTGAAATATGTATTTTCCCTTGATTTAGGCTACCCCGGTCTTAACGTCTCAGCATTGCGATTCTCTTTGTACACATACACTCTTTAATAGACGTATGCACGTTTAAACACAATTTAAACAACGTAGGCCTATTATTCAATGCATTACTTCTACTTATATTAAGTTCCTAAAGCAAGTGGTCAAATATTTAACCATGTAGGCTACTTGTATAAAAAAACAGCCGACTCTCATGTCTTTTATTTTATATTTAAATTAATACAATAAATCTCGCATGTCACAAGGAACATGTTTTTCCACCTCCACGAATGAGACGAGTGTCGTTCATTATGTCGCCTTGTTGAGGTAAATTGTAGTTTTCCTTGCTTTACCCTGGTCTTAAAGTGAAAATAGTATTTAATTAAATACATTTATGGAGAGATTACTACATTTTATTTAATTAATCGCGTTTATGGTGAAATTACTAAATTTTTAGGTCAATCTGTGTTCATTTTGACCACGAAACATGCGCTGTCACTTTAATTCAGCGCGTGCAGCACATGTGCAGCACAGCAGAAATAGACTCGGTGCGGAAACAATCGCGGCACTGCTGTATACGCACCGCACCTGGAACGGATCGACGGACTGCAACCGTGTGCAGTGTGAAAGCTCTAACCTGTTAACATGGGTACGGAAAAAAATACGCACCGCTGGCGCATACGCACTACAAACTGAGTTTGTGTGAAACGGGCGTTAGATGCTGTCGAATCAAAACAACGTGGGACTACAGTGATTGGATGTCCTGCAGGCAGCGCACGCGCTCTCTGCATGCATACAGCTGGTGCACATTTTTTTCACAGATGCAGAAAAACTGAGAGCGGCGCGGCCGTGTGGAAATTTTTTTCCCCAGTTTTCATGGGAAGTAGCAAGTCTTCTCGAGTCAAAAGGCGCAAGTCCAAGTGAAGTCACGAGTCATTGATGTTAAAGTCCAAGTCGAGTTGCAAGTCTTTGTACATTTTGTCGAGTCGAGTCTGAAGTCATCAAATTCATGACTCGAGTCTGACTCGAGTCCAAGTCACATGACTCGAGTCCACACCTCTGGAGAGTATAGTTCCTAGCCATATCAGCCTAGAAAATCGCAACTTTTCATTTTCCGTCGATCTTAATTACTTAATTGGAGAGAGATATTGTGGCAGCCCAGCTTCACCATCAGGCCAGCAGGAGCTGTTTTCCTGGGAGCGGCATATTCATCTCATCATTCCGCCTGGCTGCCATGAATCACGCATCAAAACCAAATTGCATGCGTCTGTTTCATGCACTTTTTGATCATTTCTTCACTGTTGAGGAGTGTCAAAATGCAGTGCCCTTTGGTCGCCCTGGCAACAACCCCTCAGGAAAGGAAGGAAAGCAGGTCCTTGACCGTAAAAAAGTTGACGGAATCCTAAGTAAGTTTTTTCAAAATTAGGCTCTGTGTGTTTTTAGGCCAGGATAGTGGGAATGATTATATCCAATCATGACAGTGTAGCAATGATTGATGCAAAGTCTGCGAAACTACTTCTGGCAGACAACTCAAGCTGCGCCCATGCTGATCAGCTGATCAGTCACATGCCCTCCTCATCCAAATAGGCCAGGATTTCGCGGGCTTTTTTTGTGATTGTTGCGGGCTAAAATGCCTAATATTGCGGCAGGTTTTCTAAAAAGTTGTGATGAAAGTTGCAATTTTTTTTATAGGTTAAAACTGCAAATGTAGATAGATTTTTACCTTAAGTGCTCATATTATGCTTTTTGTATTTTTCACTTTCCTTTATTGTGATATACAGGTGCTGGTCATATAATTAGAATATCATCAAAAATTTTATTTATATCAGTAATTCCATTCAAAAAGTGAAACTTGTATAATGTATACATTCATTCCACACAGACTGATATATATCAAGTGTTTTATTTCTTTTAATTTTGATGATTATAACTGACAACTAATGAATTCTCCGCGTATATTTAGTCGTGGCAAAGTGTTTTTTAATTGTCGATTTCTGTTTATGTTTGACAACTATATTGCACATCTTTCAAAACAGTTTACCCCCGCTTTCGTAAAGAACACCTGGGGGGTATTGCACAAAACTAGGATAAGGGATTAAGCTGGGATTTTCCAGTTATCCTGGATGAATTTAGTCTTAACTTGTTTGCACAAAAGCAGAGGCACCTTAGTTACCATGGAGATTTATTCTGTGCAGCTAGCCTGCTCCAGACCAGGCTAACAGCCAGGATTTATTAATCCTGGGGCCTTTTCTGTTCACTCAGCAGTAGTTTTATCTTATTGTTATCAGCCTGTATTAAAATACAATAGGTGCATAATTGATGGTCAGTTAAGCACTATTACGCCCGTTTCACACATACTCCGTGTGCAGTGCGTATGCGGTGCGTGTTGCAGTGCGTATACAGTGCAGGAGCAGCACGCGCAATAGTGCTTTCACATATGCTGCGTTTGCAGTGCGTAACTGATCCGCTGCTGTAGGCTATACCACAAATACATACTCATTATTTGTATTTCAAATCCAGAAGTTATCAGCAACTTTTATTTAAAAAGAGTTTTTTGTCAGCATTGCGATTCTCTTTGTACACACGTATACACTCTTTAATAGACGTATTCACGTTTAAACACAATTTAAACAACATATTATTAAATGCATTACTTCTATATAATTATATATTAAGTTGCTCAAGCAAGTGGTAAAATATTTTACCATGTACTTCTATTAAAATCGCATAGCCTACATTTTAAATTAAAACTTAAAATTGACAAAAACAGCAGACTCTCATGGCTTTTCTTTTTCATTTAAATTTTAATACAATAAATCTTGCATGTCACAAAGAACTTGTTTTTCCACCTCCACGAATGAGACAAGTGTTGTTCATTGTCGCCTTGTTGAGGTAAATTGTAGCTTTCCTTGCTTTACCCCGATCTTAAAGTGAAAAAAAAAAGTAGGCTAGTATTTAATTAAATACATTTATGGTGAGATTATTACATTTTATTTAATTAATCGCATTTATGGTGAAATTACTACATTTTCAGGTCAATCTGTGTTCATTTTGACCACGAAACATGCGCTGTCACTTTATTTCAACGCGTGCAGCACAGCAGAAATAGACTCGGTGCGGAAACGATCGCTGAACTGCTGTATACACACCGCAACTGGAACGGATCGACGGACCGCATCCGCGTGCAGTGTGTAAGCTCTAACCTGTTAACATGGGTACGGAAAAAAATACGCACCGCATACGCACTGCAAACGGAGTAGGGGTTTCACAACTACTGATTTTTGCTAGTCGACTAGTTTTGCATAACAGTCGACGACTAGTCGACTAGTCGTTAAATTATTTATTCATTAAATTGACGCATTAACGCATTGAGCATTGTTAAGGAAGACAGAGGAAGGAGTTCTGGTGAATTATTGGAAATGTATGTTTGAAATTCAGAAATAACATAATAAATAAATTCATCAGTTATTCTTGTGTTAATACAAAAACAGCAGCATTCATTTAAAACATTCTTGTAATTAAAACATTCTTGTTATGAACTGCCACACCACGCGCATCAGCGAACGTTGCAGATAAACATTGCCACATGGCTAGCCTCAGACAATAACATTGTCAACATCACGACATATTTTTTGCATATAATTTTAACTGTGCATTTTTCATTGCATCTTTAAGCAAATATCATTTAAGCATATAGGCCGATACAAGTTTGATGTAGGTTATACTGAACCACTATATTTTTGTATCACCTGCGACAACACTGGCTGCGTGGCATGAGCGTCTCAGCTTAACAGGTCGGAGTTTGCACACTGCCTGCGTGAGACACGCGATTCAGGCGCGGCTCGAACCGCTAGAGTGCAGAACAGGGGAGTTTGTATGGACCGAAGTGCATGCCTGAGCTTGTGTTTTCGGTTAAGCTGCGTTGCTTTGACATTGTGGAAAATAGAATAATAGAAACAAAATGTATTAGTCTTTTTACCCGTTATTATCAATCTAAATTAATCTCGTTTTTAATTTAAATTAATCTCGTTTTTAATTTAACTTAATTTCGTTTCTCTTTATTTAAATTTCGTTTTTTCTTTATTTAAATTTCGTTTTTCTTTTTTAAATTTCGTTTTTTCTTTGTTTAAATTTCGTTTTTTCTTAATTTAAATTTCGTTTTTTCTTAATTTAAATTTCATTTGTTTTATTTAGCCTAAATTTCGTTTTTTCTTTATTTAAATTTAGTTTTTTCTTTATTTAAATTTCGTTTCTCTTTTTTTAAATCTTTAAATCCTTTTTTTAAATCCTTTAGCCTACTGTGTCAGTAATTTGTTAGTCAGAAAAATATTAGACAACCTTAAAAGTATCGCTTAAGTTAACAGACCTGTGTGCAGTGTTGCCAACTTAGCGCCTTTGTCGCTATTTTTAGCGACTTTTCAGACCCCTTTAGCGACATTATTTCAAAAAAGCGACTAGCGACAAATCTAGCTACTTTTTGGACAAACCTCAGTAACCTCCAAATGTTGCCAGCACAGTCCTGTGAGCGAGGTTTGCGTTCTCCTTGCCGTCACACACCTCTCTCTGCGTCTACCCTGTTCAGTGAATGGCTGAGAGAGGAGCAGCAGCAGCACGGAACAGACGTGAATGAGCAGTGTTGTTTCCACGGACGGACTTATCACTTATCTTTTGTTTTATATTTAAAGAATTTAGTTTGACCATTTTATTTTATTACTTGTGCTTATCACTTGTAATACTCACTATCACAATGCTTTAGTTCACCCAGTTCCCGAACTCTCTCAGTTCAGATAATTTTACACATATAAAAAAATAGTCATTCAACAGCTACTCGTTCTATTGTATGACAAAAAAATATAGTAAATGAGAACAGCTTTATTGGACATTCGGCTATATTATATAATATTATATTATGTTATATTATATTATTGTATAGTATGTTATATAAAAACACAGTATGTGAGCATGATTTTAACGAGAAAAAACATTAGGCAGGCAGAACGCAAGTACGCCGCGATGACGTCATGAATATGCTAATTGACGTATGACGTCATCTAGCGACATTTAGGGGAGGCGTTAGCTACTTTCCTTTGAAAATAGTTGGCAACACTGCCTGTGTGTGTGCGTTTTATATCACCAGTGCAGTGTCCGTTCTCGTAGCCCTGCCCGTGTGAGGTGCGCCATTTCCCACTCGCGCTGTTCTGTAGTTTACTAAATGTTTATTAATTCTGAATGTGTCCCGTTTTGCGTGTCCATCTATATTGCACCAAATGCGACATTGCACTCCATGACCTTGACCGTTTTGGACGCATAGGTAGGTACCTCAGCGCCTGACGCCATTTTGTTTTCCGACTAGTCGATTAGGGCCGACAGCGCCGACTAGTGGTTGTGACAGTCGACTAGTCGGCTAGTCGACTAGTTGATGAAACCCCTAAAACGGAGTATGTGTGAAACGGGCGTTACTATTTAAAGTTGTGACCAAGCCAAGATGCACATACTAGACTTGGTCAAGCCTCGCATTTTTAGTTATCCTGGATTTGTTAAATTCTACTTTTGTGCAATAGCCCCCTGGATACTGTCTTTCACCGCCTTTTGCTGTTATTTTTGTAGGCAAATGTGAGACATTGGTAGCACACATACATGTCTGCGGCGTCTTCTGAACAAAACAAGGAAGTGAGTTTGCTGACGTATGACAACGCCCTTTGCAGGAGACCGCAATGATTGGTCAAAGTTGCAGAATCGTTGCGGTGATTGGTCCAAATTGCAAATCGCACTGAATTCACAGGGATTTTCTGAATTTGCGTTAATTAGGGTGACCATATTTTAGTTTTCAGAAAACAGGACGGGGGCGTGGTTTGGGAGGTGTGGTTAAGGGGTAGGGGCGTGGTTGGGGTGAATGCATCAAAAAATACTTGACAAATGCAGTCACAACCTTGCAACTATGTTATTGTACTTTAATACATAAAGTGGCCTAATACAGCCTTTCCATTCAATGTTTGGCCCGCAACAATAGAATAGCCTACTATTAAAAAAAAGTTTAGCTTTTAACACCTTTTACATGACACTATTTATTTTCATGGCCATAGCATAGCTTAAAAATCTACCACTAAAATAAAAAATCTACATATGTTTTGTGTGCAAAGGCAAGCATGTATTTAAAGTACACGCTTGATGGAGTTTTTCGGTTCCTTGCCACTGTTGCCTTTGGCTTGCTCAGTTGGGGATATTTTGGGGATATTTAATTTAATTTTATCAATCAATAAATTCCTCTTGAAACAAACTTTGTTGTATTATTTTAATTTAATACTGTGAAGCTGCTTTGATACAATCTGTATTGTGAAAAGCGCTATACAAATAAACTTGACTTGACTTAATGGCCCAATGAAAAAAAATGAAAACCAGGACATTTTCATCACTTTATAAAAAACAGACAGGACGGCCAGGACAGGACCTGAAAACAGGACATGTCCTGGGAAAACAGGACGTTTGGTCACCCTACGTTAATAGTTGCGATCGCGACATCGCGAAATCCTGGAGGGACTGATTAGGTTTTGCAAACCCACCTCCTCCCCAGCATCCACCTTTGAGCTCTGTCTTCATGATCCCCTGCAGGGGGTCTGCTTCATTCACTTTAATGTCTTGCAAAGCAGATCATTCAGGGAACAAATTACTGAGTCAGAGCCTGATGCCAAACCTGCTGCATCCATGCTCAAGGATGCTGTGCTTCAGCTTGCAATGCTTATAAATTATTTGTTCTAATTTCAGAGTTGTCTGACTAAACTGTCAGAATAGAAGTTTAAAACCAGAAATGAAGTTTTATCCAGTATCACTTTATAGCACCTTTAAGGATAACACTGTTGTTTTATTTATATTCATGATTGGCCAAAAAATCTTACTTGCTGATTTGCAATTCTCTGAACTGAAATGGACGTCTCACGGTGTTATTTCCTTTTAACCTGAAGTGCAGTTGTAAGGCAAGGCAAGGCAAGGCAAGGCAAGGCAAGGCAAGGCAAGGCAAGGCAAGTTTATTTATATAGCACATTTCATACACAATGGCAATTCAAAGTGCTTTACATAGAAGAAATTAAAATAATTAAAAGAAATAAGAATAATTAAAACAGTTTAGAAAAATAAAAAAATAAAATACAGTACAAACAGTCGGACGAACATTGGCACAGTGCTCATTCAGTAAATGCATAGTTAAACAGATGTGTTTTGAGTCTGGATTTGAATGTGACCACTGTAGGAGCACATCTGATCTCTTCTGGAAGCTGGTTCCAGCTGTGGCTGGCATAATAGCTAAAAGCAGACTCGCCATGCTTAGAGTGAACCCTTGGTATTTCAAGCTGATATGATCCTAATGATCTGAGTGATCTGTTGGGTTTATATTCAGTGAGCATATCTGCAATGTATTGAGGTCCTAGGCCATTGAATGATTTATATACCAGTAATAATACTTTAAAATCAATCCTAAGTTTAACTGGGAGCCAGTGTAAAGACCTGAGGACTGGTGTGATATGTTCATATTTTCTGGTTCTGCTCAGAATCCTGGCGGCAGCGTTCTGTATGAGCTGCAACTGTCTTATGGTCTTTTTGGGAAGGCCAGTGAGGAGTCCATTACAATAATCCACCCTGCTGGTGATGAAAGCATGCACAAGTTTCTCTAAGTCTTGTCTGGAAACAAAGCATCTAATTCTTGCAATATTTTTCAGATGATAGTATGCTGATTTAGTTATTGCTTTGACATGACTACTGAAACTAAGCTCTGACTCTAGTGTCACACCAAGATTCCTGACTTGATTTTTGGTTGTTTGACCCCTAGAGTGAAGGTATGCGTTCACCTTGAGAACTTCATCTTTGTTTCCAAACGCAATGACTTCAGTTTTGTCTTTGTTTAACTGAAGAAAGTTTTGACACATCCAACTGTTGACTTCATCAATGCATTGGCACAGGGAGTCAATGGGGCTATAATCGTTGGGCGATAGGGCTAAGTACAGCTGTGTGTCGTCTGCATAGCTGTGGTAAGAGATTTGGTTCTTTCTCATTATTTGGCTCATTGGGAGCATATACAGGTTGAACAGGAGTGGCGCAAGAATTGAGCCTTGAGGGACTCCGCATGTCATGGATGTCCACTCAGACTTATAGTCTCCTATACTCACATAATAACCTCTCCCATCTAAGTATGACCTGAACCATTTTAGGACTATCCCAGATAGCCCCACCCAGTTTTCCAGCCTGTCCAGAAGTATGTTGTGATCGACAGTGTCAAATGCAGCACTGAGGTCGAGTAGTACCAGCACTGATAATTTGCCTGAGTCAGTATTTAAGCGAATATCGTTTATTATCTTTATGAGCGCTGTCTCTGTGCTGTGGTGCGGTCGGAAACCAGATTGAAAATTGTCAAAGTATCCATTCGAGCATAAGAATTTGTTCAGCTGATTGAAGACAACTTTTTCAATGATCTTACCTATGAAAGGAAGATTTGAGATTGGTCTATAGTTGCTTAATATGGTCTTATCCAGATTGCTCTTTTTCAGGAGGGGCTTGACAACTGCAGTTTTTAGGGAGTTTGGAAAACTCCCAGAGAGAAGTGAAGCATTTACCACTTCTAGAAGATCTGCTTCTAAACTGTTTAACACACTTTTGAAAAACGATGTGGGAAGTGTGTCAAGAGCGCATGTTGATGTTTTAAGGTGTTGTACGGTTTCTTCCAAAATTTTGCCATCAATTTCTTTGAAATCAGACATAGTAACTACTTTCTCAGGTGGTTTGATCTGTCTGACCCCAGCGCAAGTCAAGGATGTGCTGATCACCTTTCTGATATTATTGATTTTCTCAGAGAAGAAAGAAGCAAACTCACGGCACTTGCTGTCTGAGAGCATTTCACTGGGAATCTGGCTTGGGGGGTTTGTCAGTCTCTCTACAGTAGCAAAAAGAGTGCGTGTGTTGTTGAAATTACTGTTTATAATATTTGAGAAGAAAGTCTGTCTAGCTTTGCCTAGTTCCATATTGAAAGCATGAAGGCTGTCTTTGTAGATGTTATAATGGACTACAAGTTTTGTCTTCCGCCACATGCGCTCTGCTTTTCTGCATTGTCTTTTCATAATTTGCACTGCTGTTGAGTTTCTCCAAGGTGCCTTTTGTCTGCCACTCTTCTTCCTGACTTTCACAGGAGCAATATCATCAATTACACCTTTAACTTTTGAGTTAAAAGAATCAAGGAGAAAATCAACAGAGTCTGCAGATATGCTTGGTGTTAAAGATATAGCCTTCATAAATAGTACACTAGTGTTCTCATTTAAGCATCTCTTCTTGACAGACACAGATCTAGCTTCAGTGGCAGGAGAGATCAATATATCAAAGAAAATACAGAAATGATCAGACAGTGCTACATCCTTAATAACAATCGATGAAATGTTTAGACCCTTACTGATAAGTAAATCTAAAGTGTGTCCACGATTGTGTGTGGGTCCATGTACATGCTGAGTCAGATCAAAAGTTTTTAAAACAGTTTTGATTTCTTTTGCCATATTGTTTTCTGCATTATCTATATGGATGTTAAAATCTCCAGCAATGGCAAAACAGTCAAACTCTGAGGTAATTGTTGATAACAGTTCTGTAAAGTCCTCAGCAAAGGCTGGAGAGTATTTTGGAGGCCTGTAAATAATGAAAAGTAAAATGCGTGGAGCACCTTTTAACACAATACCCAGATATTCGAAAGACAAGTAATTCCCAAATGATATTTGCTTACATTGATAGATATCTTTAAAAAGAGCAGCTAGACCCCCACCTCTCTTAACAGCTCTGCAGACACTCATAAAAGTAAAGTTAGGAGGGGCTGCTTCATTGAGGATTGTTGCACTGCAGCTGTCTTCTAGCCAGGTTTCATTTAGAAGCATAAAATCCAGGTTGTTTGTGGTTATTAAGTCATTGACTAGAAGTGATTTATTTTTAAGTGAGCGGATGTTAAAGAGTGCTAACTTAACAGACTTACTTTTCCCCACAGCAATATTAGTTTGACGTGTAATAGGCACCAGATTAGTTGGGTTTGCTGTACGGCTATTGAAGGCCTTAGACTTTCTATCATGTAATAGAACAGCAATAGAGAAAGATACAGGCACACTGGGTTCCCGCTTGTTTTGTAAACATTTGAGAAAGTTACTGTTATCAAAACGGGGACCCGACACATATCACTGAGAGCTGGTATCAGTTGTTTTTGGTTCACCTCGAGCAGAAGGAGGAGGGTGTGGGCCCTGACGTTGTGGCAGAGGCCGAAGAGCTCTCACAGGAGGAGGGGGAGGGCGAGCTGGGCCCGCAGGCTTTGGTGGTAGTGGTGCCTGTCTTTTTTTAGTTGGTATCTGGGGGCTTGCAGCAAAAGAGTGGGATAGTCTGGTTCCAGCATGCACCAGCTCTTCCATTTTCTGTGAGAAGCACAGTAATGGCGTTGCAGGGGAGAGGGAGAAGGTGTCTGGTGAAAGGGGCTGTTGCTCTGGTGTTATAGGAGGCTGTAATATGCTGTCCTGGCTTCCCTGGCTGTTTTCCAGGAAGTCGTCCTTGGGTGCTGAATCTTCAAGCAGTTCTGATATGGCTGTCTGTGGTGAGCTCTGTGTGCAGGGCTCAGCTGAGATTGTGTCCGTGAGCAGAGGTTGTTGTGGCGGAGTGGTGTTATCATGTCCATTTTGCTGCTGAAGTGAAGTCCCGTGGTCATTCATACTGTGTCCAGGTGTGTGTGTGCCGTTCAGATTGAGTGGATTGGCACAAACCGCAGAAGGATGATTTAGGGAGAAGTAGATATTGTCCTTTAACACTCTTGAACCAAGTTTGTTTGGGTGATGGCCATCCCGATGAAACAGTTGTCGTTGACTCCAGAAAAGATTGAAATTGTCAATGAAGTTCACTGCTTTTATATTGCAGGTTTTTTGCAGCCATGTATTTAGCCCAAGCAACCGTGAAAACCTGTTTGTTCCTCTTGCTGGTAGTGGTCCACTGATGAATGTTTGAACTTTCAGTCTTTTAAGTGTTTCAAAAAGTTTATTGAAATCCTTCTTAAGGAGTTCTGACTGCTCTTTATGAATATCATTTTTCCCCACATGTATGATGAGTCGATTAGCAGTCTTATGTTTCATCAGAATGTTCTGAAGTTCCCTGTTTATATCAGAAGTTGTTGCTTGTGGAAGGCAGCACGTAGTTGTATCCCTGCTGCTAATGTTTCTGATTATGGAGTCCCCCACTATCAGAGTCCTGGGCTCGGCTGTGCTCTGAGCTGAGTGCCGCTGTCTGCTCGACCTTGAGCGCCAGTTAGCATCAGTGTTAGCGACTGGCCTATTCAGTCTGTGTTCGATCACATTCATCACATGTGTGGATTCCTCATTTACATTCATTAGTACTTCAAATCTGTTCTCAAGATGTATAGGCAGTGGTAGCAGACCAGTGTTTGTAATCCTTGTCAGAGCTGTATCTGGGGTAGAGGATGCTACTGCGGTAATATGTGATGCTCGTGACAATCTGATGTCTCGAGTGCCTTTGGGTTTAGCTCCCTGTTTGTGCCATCGATTAGTAAGTCGATCGGCTTGTTTCTCTACCTGTCGAGGAGCACTAGTTTCATGGGACTCACCGGTATGCTGAGGGTGTCCATGACGAAGCTCTGTTGTGGGTTCCGTCTGGTTTGGTGGTCCCGTAAATAACTTTGTTTCTAGAACTGCAATCCTTTGTAAAAGTCTGTGGCAGTTAGTGCAGCAAGTAGATTCCAGAAGAGGCATTTTCTCTTATCCTTGTAGGCAGTTGTGTTTTCCTTTCCCGGTATGTAAGCTGGTCGGGTAAAAGAATTCTCAGTTTTTGTAGTAATCCAAACTTTGTCGTATGAGAACTGTGCTGATTTGCTGAAGTTAAAATTAGGTGATAAAAGGAAATAAAATAAAGGAAATAAAATATAGAAAAAATAGGAGATAAAATGTAAAAGCGATAGAGCAAAACGCGGAGCAGTAAGCAAGAGCGTCCGAACAGTAGCTGAGCAGGAAGTAAATGACCAGTTGTATATGGTCTATGTGGTATTTTTTTTTGTCAAATTACTCATGACAGATTTTAATGCTCTTGTCTTACAGCTTATGTCCTGAGATGTGCAACTCTACCGGACTGGGAACCAATTGAGGAGGCCAAGCTCAAGAAAGCCTTTGTGAACAAATGTAGGGCCAGAGCAGGCTCCAAGGAGTAGGCCACTGATATAGCCTGTCCTATGTGGACCGCTATCTCTCTCTCTCTACCCCTTCTTTATTTTTCTTATTCATTTTCATGGTAATATGTTAATATAGTTAGTAGTAGTAGGCAACGGGACCGCCAGACCGGTAATGACCATGGCAAATTCACATACGGTAGTCTACTGCTGGCAACGGCACCGATCGGGTCAGAATGAACACCATCAACGACAACAACTCCTATTGGCTGCTCCCATTCACCTCCGGTTCAACCTCGGAGTTGGTACATTCCCTTTCCGGTTGTTGATATTTGTACATTTGTCTTGGTGTTTGTAAAAGTGTGTTCTTGGTAATTTGTTTTCTGAAATTTAAATTTGTTTCGGGACTTGTAAATGTGTTATGGTAATGTAATTTGTTTTATGATATGTAAAAATGTTTTCTAAAATTTAAATTGGTCTCAAGCTCTGTAAAAGTGTTTCAGATTTTGTAATGTTAGTTTGCACCTCCAGGCCACCGTACTTTTCATGTGTGTGTGAGCCAAACATTATTGTTCCATGTGCTAGTCAGTGTTTTATTTTTACAATCTGGAAGTGTTGTACTGTACTGTACTGTACTGTACTGTACTGTACTGTACTAGTGATGTCCCCACACTCTAGCACCTACATCTGAGGAGTGAGCTGAGTTGGTACAAGTGTGCCTTACTATAGTTAGCATTCTAACCAAACCCTGTTATCTTTTCATGTTGGTTTGCACCTCCAGGCCACCATACTTTTCATGTGTGAGCCTAACATTGTTGTTCCACGTATCCCACGTTCCACTTGCTGGTCAGTGTTTTTTGTCTTGAAGTGTTGTACTGGTGTTACACAAATACAGTTTTCAACTTTTCAATATTGAGTATTGTTTTTACAGTTATTTCTAATTAATAAAGATAATTAATCTTTAAATTGCATTCTCAATTTGTTCTTGTATTTCTAAAATATACCTCAGATATCATTCTCATATATAGCTTCAGTAAGACATTAAAGAGAAATAATCAAGACATGGAAGAGACGTTGGACACACAATAATAAGATCTCTTTTAAGGCTCATAATTTCTCAGATTTGTCTCATAAAAGTCTCAGATTCATCTCATGTTATTCTCTTTAATTCTCCTTCAAATAACCAAGACATAATTGAGATCAGGGGTATACAATTATGAGATCTCCGCTGTTTATCCCACTTCTCAAGTATTGCTCAAATTGTTTTCTCAATTTAACCTCCTTTGTCTTACTGGTGTCTTGTCTCTTTTTAGCTTATGTCTTGCTCCTAAGGGACCCTTAGGAGAAGTAACTCAGAAACAAATGATCACAGAATGATATGAATATGAGAAGCTCAAATTGATCTCAAGAGATGAGATTGAACAACAGATGAGCAACACATTTTTCCTATGGGTTAAATTGTTCCCTTGATTTAACAAATCATACGCAGAAAATATACGAAGTAATTTATAGTAAATACTATAGTGTTCTTGAACCATATTAAAGTACTTGAATTAACTTGTTATGGTAATTTGTTGTATTAATGTCAACTCTAGTAATAAACAAATTACTTTACCCAATAGTCTGTGCTATATAAAAGTATACTACACTATAACAGTTTATCAGTTCACTATCGTCAACACTACAATATGCAGTAGCATTTAGTTTTTTCAGTCTATGCCACAGGTGTCAAACTTGGTTCCTGGAGGGCCACAGCACTACAGAGTTTAGTTCCAACCCTGCTTTAACACACACACACACACACACACACACACACACACACACACACACACACACACACACACACACACACACACACACACACACACACACACACCTGCAGTTTTCAAATAAGCCTAAAGGACTTGATTAGCTGATCAGATGTTTAATTAGGGTTGAAGCTAAACTCTGCAGGGCTGTGGCCCTCCAGGATAACACACAAGAAAAAATAAAACTTATTTTATTACCACATGTTCCCAAGACATTCTAAAACAATCTAAAAAAATCCATCAATTGAATAATTAAGGATTGTTTAATTATTCAATTAAAATCAATCTAGGCTATGCGCTGCTGCAGATGTAGATATCTGTAGCTACACTTTCTTAACTTGGTAGGCTACTATTCTTATTTATACTTTAACAGTTTATCAAGTGAAAGAAATGTTCAATTGATTTTATTAAGCACTTTATAGTAAGAAACACATTTTACATTAATACCATTCATAATCATAAATTCGCATCCGAAATTTTATGTCAATCACGCTTGCACACTGTCTACGAAACTTTCGTCCGTAATAAAAAAATTCGGATCGGGTTCGATTTTCTGCGTTTTTCGCATCCACAGCCAGAATTTTGAGAGGTTTTTTGAAAATTCAGAGCCACCGTACAAGCGAACGACAAAATCCAGAATGGCGTCTGACAAGTTGGTGGTTGATACACTTCGTCTCGCAGCACAAAGTACTGTATGAAAAACAAAAACGTGTGTGTGTCCATACCTTAGACAAACTGCCAGTCTCTGTTCAGGATCGATTGGTTCACGGAAATTGGTGGTGGTCTTTTTAATATGTGGCTCCAGTATCGCCAGCAAAGCATCAAACTGTTCCACTGACATTCTGAGGTAAATTTTGAATCGCTCGGGATAATTTCGCAACTCCTTGATAAGGAGGTGAAACTCTCCTTCCTCTCGGCGCAATCTCAGGATTGGATGGACCCAATATTTCCTCTTTCTTTTTCTCTTTTTAAGAAGAAAGAGGGCAACAAAATCATCCTCACTGCTTGACAAATCCATTTAGTATTTTTTTTGCGTTTTTTTCCGCAAAGGTTTAATAAATACGCATCGGACTCAGTGTGACGAATTTTAAGGCTGACGAACACGAAAACGCATACGAAAATTTCGGACTCAGTGTGCAATGGCCTTTACTGTCTATGGTTAGGCTAGGATCCGCTTTAGTGGCCATTGCAAGTGACGTCGCAGGTCAGAGACTGCAGCTGTCGATTTGGAGTGATGTCACTTGAAGCAGGACACATGTCTGTGCAGCAAGATGTACTCGACACAAAACAGTAAGACCCATTCAGCAAAATATAATAACCTCCATAATGTTTTCCTTGGTTGATAAAACAAATAAAATAAGTTGAATGGATAACGTTAAAAAAACGTAATGTAGGCTATAGGCCTAAAACCCTATGCTAGCCTACTATAGCCATGTGGCCAACCTTGATATCTTTTGGAAAATGTTTTAATGTTTATTGTACATTTACCAAGTTTATTTTTATTCATATTTTCAATTAAGGCTAGGCTACTTTAATTGCTCAGCAATACTTTAGGTTAACTTGTATATACATTTAACGTAGGCTAATAATTGAAATAGTTTGGATAATACCGCTGCTTTTTAATTGACTTAAAACATTTGTGGTAACTTAATAGCTAGCAAATTTAAAGTATCAAATCTAACTGCGAAATTAAACTGAAAGGCTAGCCTGCTACAGATTAATAATAGAAACAAACAATTCATTACACAGAAAGTCATTTATTAACAAGACCAAACAACTAATTGGCAATAATAATAAAATAAAGTAGGCCTAGCCTACTAATGACAAAGTGAATCACAATCACTAACCTTGTTTTAAATTTTAGAACCACATTAAAATACAGGGACAAACCATATAACAAAAAAAGGAACACGGAACAATCAAGTGCAGTGAACATAGGCTACATGCACTAGGGCGAGTAGCAATATAAAAAAATACAATCACCATAACAATATAATTAATTTTGCTATAAATGTGCATTTTAACTAGCCGTATTTTTTTTTTTAACATTAGCTACTCGACTCAATTAGCCTACTGCCGTCCTGAACATGCCACACCACCTTCAGCACCGCCACCAGCGACCTCACCAGCCACGTCACCTTCAGCACCAGCGACAGGAGCACCCTCACCAGCCACGCTACCTTCAGCACCAGCGACACGAGCACCCTCACCATCCACGCTACCTTCAGCACCAGCGACAGGAGCACCCTCACCATCCACGCCACTTTCAGCACCAGCGACAGGAGCACCCTCAACAACCACGCCACCTTCACCATCCATTTCAATCAATGCAAGATCATCTTCCCAATCTTCATTCTGCTGGGCTGTAGTCGGGTGGATTATGCAAGTCACCAGGGAGACGTCGTTGATGGGTCATTTCGAACTCAGAACGATTAAGGAAATGTTCCTCAATGGACTCCAGATTGTTGGGTGAATGCTTTATGCCGTATTCGTCAAAGTAAGTAGTTAGGCATAAATCTGACAGAGTCAGCGAGTTATCTCCCTGATCTGTCGTAAGAACAAGAACTCCGCCGTAGGTTGACTTAGAGATGAGAAGCTTGCAAACTAATGCAAAGGTCATCTTTCTCTGTGTAGTGGATTTTGGAATAAAATGATTCTGCAGGCTGTGGCACTTCGGACAGCGATGTCGGGCTATAATTTGAATACCGGAGACGACACCGCGCAAGGTCGCGGAGGAAGCGCTGTCGACAGGATCGTCGTCTCGATCAGGTACGTCCAGTGGTGGGATTTCTTTCATTTTGCTGGATGGAGTTGTCGTTAAACGAATTTCTCCACTTTGCTCTCGTGTAGACAAATTCGAAAACGAATATGATTTCGATGTTTGAACTTCAGAAATAAGGCTGTCCCAGAGCGTGAGCTTCATTTCTCCGGTCCCGTCGCTGACCCACATCTCCTTCAGTTCGCACTCCTCTTTCTTGACCAGCACGATTTTGCTAACCGCTGCATGGGACATCACTTTTGCTTTCAGCTCGCCTACCTGCAAGTATATAAAAACAAATAGTTTTATAACATAGGTCTCTTTGTCAATAGCTTATATTAATTTAAAACAAGATATAGCATTGGGTACTTACATTTTGTCTGGGCCCCAGAGCTTTAACATCGGCTACACTCAGCCTTGTACTGCTTGGAGGTGCGCTGCTGGAGAACGGAACGCTCACAACATCATGACATGTGGTTCTACTACAGATCACATCGAATCCATTTGGATCGGAGTAGCCTGCAGAAATACAACAAAAGATATTTGGTAAGCTGTAGCCTAAAATCAACCCCATTTGCGCTCAATGCACTGTAAAAATAGAAGGGGCGACTGGTAACTTTCTGAATTCTTATCTTATGTCTTATGAATATCTTTTATTTTATTTTTTTTACAATGCATTCGTTTTAAGACTATTTTTCTTTAACTCAAAAACACAATGCAAATTATAAAAGACAACTGTAAAAAATAAATACGGAAAATAACTAAAAGTGGATATTGTACTCTTTAGGTTACTGAATAGTGCACTTACTGAGAGACCGCCGCACATTCCTAAGCTTCACTGCTGTCCCGGTCTTCGAAGCGTGAGTAAACGGAGATAGTTTTTCCATCGAGAAACTCACAACTCTATGAAACTCCCTCCTTCCGCTCTGAATCACAGCGGTAAAATACTTATTGTTCTTTTTTGAGTTTTTCGCGGGAGAAACGTTGTGTAGATACCCTTCTACGTCCAAATCCTCCTCTCTACGTTTCACAGGGCTGGCCATGTTATCTCCGGTAGCTATTGCCTACTCTCTCCAGCGTTCGATCGACAATGGTGCAGATACTCAGCCTGCAAAGTATAATATGACCTGATGTTATTGGTTAGTTACTTTGAACCTACATGATATCAAAGCGATGTTTTATTTGACCTTAACATGAAAGGCCCGCACAAGTTCCAAACACACTCTCGTAGGCCTACCTATAACATCTGTGAATGTTGGAATAAAAAGTCATTGAACTTAGACTCTCATTGCTGAACGTGCAGACTTGTTATGTCTGATTCTACTCGCTTTGATGTTAGATATTAAATCGTTGATTTAAAGCCTAGCCTATATATCAGAGCTATAATTTGTCATTAAACTATAGAATTATGGAAGTGTTTAACTAAATTTAAGTGACAGAACAAATATGCCCTACTTAAATGTTGAAATATTAATACATAGCCTATCACAAAGTGATCGTCTGCGAAAAACTGATTGCCGTCCACGGGAGTGCGCACAACGTGGTAAAGCTGTATTGGCCCAGCTTCGATACCTAGCTGCTTTTATTAGGAACTAATTGGCAGAGATGTGGGACATGTGACATGACTTAACTCGACTCAGACTTAAATTGTAGGACTTGAGACTTAGCCTAATTGCTTGACAAATATTAATACAAAAACTTGACTTGATATATTTATGACTTGAGACTGGACTCAAACTTGAGTTAAATGACTTCAACTAACCTGTCTTTTGTTTAATAAATGTTTTTGAACGAACCGCTAGCTAACCAGGTGATGCAGGCACACACCAAGAGCAGTCAGTCCAAATACATCACTCACACACAGAGATTTATAATACACAATACAATCAATCCACCTGATAAACAGCTGTAAGGTTTGTGTGATTCAATTATTTATTATTGGTATTATTTTCATTCCTAACTTAAGGATATTTTTATGTTCCATAAAGGGGATACCTGTTTCAAGAATGCCATTTGGTGGCATAGAAACTTGATTTGTTTAATAGCCTACTCTTAAATAATCTTCTGCAATATTTGAGGCATATTAAAGTATAGCAGTTTCATTACTTTTCATGATTTTATGTTGACCTAATTTCAGTTACATTTTAGGCAATGTAGTTTTATGTTTTTGTGCAGAAGAGGACTGGCTTCTTTGATTTAGATAGTTTGTGGATCGTTAGGTAGAGCTCACTTGGAAGTATTTATTGAATTTACAACTGTATGATTGAATATGTACATTGATGTGTGGTTCTGAAACAAATAAAGAAATAAAACAAACATAGTTAGTTGAATGCAAATGAATGATTATCATGCAACAAACCTCTATTTGTATTAACTGTATCTTATTCTAATAATATAGCAGGAATAAAATTCAATAATATTTTAACATGGCCGAAACTTCTTAACAGCTCCAACCATAACAATAAGAAAGGATAAACCATTCGCAATACAATGGCTCCCTCTTCTGGTCATATAAATAACTACACCAGGCCACGCCAAGAGGTGTCACGTGACGACCAGTTTACATGCGAGAGGTGCGTGCCCTATAACCGATTCATTGGATTGAAGGCGAATAAGCGATAGCTTAAAAACTATGCGCAGAGGGTGCTTAACTGGTATTCCTCAATCTGTAACCAAAGAATAATGCCTGAGTGGCAACCTATACATCGATAGAAAGAAGCATCACGACACGAGGAAAAGCCTGAGCTTACATTTAGCAACACTAAACAGACAAAACACTACCAATCTAGCCTTAGCAATGACAGTAAAAGAACAACAAAATACCGATTTTTACTTGTAAAGACGCACACAGAATAGAGCAGTTGTATCAAGGCGGGTTGTAAGTCCGTGCAGTTAGCGTACACTACTGGCAAAAAGTCTCGGACAGAATGCTACCAGCGTGCAGCGAGCCTGTGTCAACTTGTGATTGGTTAAGAGTCCAGGTGAAGTGAGGCGTCTTCCAGTAGGAGAGAGAGAGTCACAGTAAAGTGTCTGATGCTTAGCGGCCACAAGGGGGCCTTTTTTACAGTTTTACTTATTTTAGATTTATTGTATTAAAAAATCAGCTGTAAATTGACTTCTTTTGAGTAGAAATGCATATTGCTAAATTTTTTTGTGTGCAAATAAAACTAGGCTACTATAATAATAATAATTCATTACATTTATATAGCGCTTTTCTCTGCGCTCAAAGCGCTTTACATAGAAGGGGGGAATCTCCTCAACCACCACCAATGTGCAGCATCCACCTGGATGATGCGACGGCAGCCATATTGCGCCAGAACGCCCACCACACACCAGCTTACTGGTGGAGAGGAGACAGTGATGAAGCCAATCAGTGTATGGGGATGATTAGGAGGCCATGATGGACAGAGGCCACTGGGCAAATTTGGCCAGGATGCTGGGGTTACACCCCTACTCTTTCGAAAGACATCCTGGGATTTTTAATGACCACAGAGAGTCAGGACCTCGGTTTTACGTCTCATCCGAAGGACGGTGCTCTTTGACAGTATAGTGTCCCCATCACTATACTGGGGCATTAGGACCCACACCTGCTGGCCTCACTAACACCTCTTCCAGCAGCAACCTGGTTTTCCCAGGAGGTCTCCCATCCAGGTACTAACCAGGCTCAGCCCTGCTTAGCTTCAGTGGGCAACCGGTCTTGGGCTACAGGGTGACATGGCTGCTGTGAACTATAGTCCATACTGTAATTTTAACTTATTTTAATATATAAATTCAGTTTAATCATCAAACAATTTTATAACTTGTCAGTAACTTGCTTAACCATACATCTTGACATGAATTGCTTGGCATAAAGCAGTGACTTGACTTGACTTGCTTTTCACAAAACTTGACTTGGACTTGCTTAACACTTAAAAGTAAGACTTGAGACTTGTGACTTGCAAATGTGACTTACTCCCACCTCTGCAGATTGTCATAACCATTAAGTAAACAACATTTTGTAGTAAATTGTGATTAACACATATCGTTTCCAGTCATTTTACCATTCAAATGCCTTTAAATGGAAAATTAGGCCAGTGAGATGTAGTTTTACACTTGCCAAAAACTGTTTTAAAGCCTCCAATTATTGATTACTTGATTTCATGGATGATGGTTATATTTGATATATTATAGCTCATTCAGGACAGGCAGTATTAACATGAAGGGACATGACATTTGACGCACAAAAGCCAATGGCACATTTCAGTATACATATTGGCACATCGGTCTTCATTGCCATCAGTGCATAGTGGCATGTCACTGACATTATCGCGACACACTGACACTAAAATGACACCTGACTGACATGGTTACGCAACATGTCAACGTATGTTGTGACGCCTCCAATTGTGACAGATTAATCGAGCACCTATACTAACATAATTGTGACACACAATCCTAAATAGCCTAATTTTGTGATATTTTTTTAAATATAAATTAAATGCATTAAAAACCTGATATTTGTCACATCTGTATTTTAATGGTATGTGCCACTGAATGTTTTGTAATAACACTGCTGCTTTGTTGTTAATCTCGCACTCACAAACTGCCCATTATAGGAAAGACACAAAATAAATCTAAATCTTAATGTTGATATTGCTACTGCAAAAATATGTAGTATACATTGGAGTGTTCATACAGTGTATGTCTTTTAGATCATTCGAGACACCGAGGGCATAATCCTCCTATGGGCATGTCACAGTGCTACACCCACTTCAGGATGCACATCATATGGGGCCTATGTTCTGAAGGTATGTAGCATAATTAAAGGTTGTATCAGTCATTTTAGGCCCAAAATTAAATGATCACATTCATCTAATCTTTCAACATGTTGAGCTCCCAGTGGCGTAACTTTGCTTTGAGAAGTGGTGGGGACACCGCTCAACTCCTTTTGCTATTTATTTATTTAATAACCGAATTTACTTGGGGACTGAGTTCAGAGTTGGAAATGCACTTAATTTTCACTTTGATGTAGGCCTACACATGCATCGCATTCACAAATGTGTCTATAAACATCCGAATAAGCAAAACGTAACACATTCAGAATGTGAATGTTACGTTTTGCTTATCACACAACACAACACATAGGGTAGCTAAAATACGCAAGATAAATATGGTGAACTTACCATTACATGGTCAGCTCAGCTGCAGGCTGCAGCGTATTCATTATTGCACAATTGTGTGTGTGTGTATTACGATTCATTCTACTTTGCATTACTTACATATTTTCTCAATACCAGCCGGACAACTTGCTAAAAGCAGGTGTGATCGATGCACGCGCTGAACATGGAAGAATCAACATTACGTCAAGAGTCAAGACAAGCCCACAAAATGTTTCCTCATCCAATCAAATAATTGAACCAATCCTGAACTACGCAAAACCTTGTGTAAAACATGAATGAGAGTTAAGTTGTGTTTAAAATGGTTAAACTATCTTTATTAATTAAATAATTAAATAAATGAAATTGTTTTGACGAATCTTTTTTTATTACGTTTTTATAAAAGCTCTATTTTTTCCTCCCCCACCCCACATGTAAAGGCTAGTTAACGGCAGATGTTGCAACCTATAGCATAAATGTTAAAACATCAACAGAATGTCCAAAAGAAAGTGTGGAAGTGATATAAGAAGCTTTTTAGTGAAGCAGCCACGCACAGTAAGTTACTTTGCTTAACACGAAAACATTATTTAACTTACGTGAATAGACATACTGTCGCTAATGTTTTTTGGCGGCCACTGGAGCGCGCTGTGATTTAATACAAAACTGAATTAAAGGACTATGAACTAAAGACTTGTATACTTAATTGTTTTAATTGTGGAAATCCCAGTCATAACATAGAATTGTCCTATTGCCTAAAAGTGATTTAATTATTATTCTGCCTTCAATGATGGACAAATGCAAATATATTGCTTATGATTTGCAAATGTAAACATTTAGATCCTGGGTTGAACTAGTAATTTCCCCCCCAGAATCAGACAAATGTGCCTACTGACAATGAACAAGAACAGGGAGCAGAAAATGTAGAGGTAAGGATAAGACTAAAATACAGTATTAACATTGTAGACTACAAATACATTTTAAATAAAATCATGTTGCAATACATATTTTTACTTTAATATTACTATAAACATTTCACATAGTTCACATAAATTAGATTATTAAAACTATTCCCCCCCCCCCCCCCCCCCCAAAAAACAATAGAAAATCATTCACATACTCATTTATAATTAGTCATGTATAAATTAAATTCATATTGCATTTTTAAATAGCTATAAATAATTAGAAAACACTTAACTATGTAACACATAACAACTATTTACAAAATATGAATTCATCAATGCTCATGTAAAATTGCTAAAAATGTAATGAACTATCTACAGAGGCAGGCAGCTGATAGCTTGGGTGAGGCAGGGCAAAACTTGACTGTGGAGATCACACAGTTGCAGCAATCAATACAGCCAACTCCTTCCATAGAGCCAGGACAGCAGGCACCTGAAATATACAGAACAACTGAACCATTTCAGCCTGATCCCAAATTCATTGAGGTTCAGAAGTTGTCAAACAAAACTCTTAGATTTCAGGAGAGCTGGTTTAAGAGCTTCTCATGGCTGCACTACTGCTCTGAACTTAAAGGGGTAGTGTGTTTTTACTGCTTCAATGCCTTTTCCGAACAGACATCCACACTGGCCAAAAATACAGAGCAAGCATTCGTCTCTCAGGGTTTCAGGAACTGGAAACATGGTCCAGAAGCTTTCGAGAGACATACAAAAAGCAAAGCTCACAACATTGCTGTGAACACATTCATACACTCTGAAAAATCTATAAAAGTGCAACTGTGCAGCATTTCATCAAAGGCACAAGAGGAGGCCAGGTTAAATTTGTCAAAAATAGTAAATGCTGTTAAATACCTGACCCAACAAGGCTTGCCTCTGAGGGGGCACAACCAAGAGGAAGGACATTTCCACCAGCTTCTCCTTTTCATGGCAGAGAGTGATCCTGGTCTGGCAAGCTGGCTCAAACGCAATCACTGCTACACAAGCCCTGCAATACAAAATGAAATAATGAATTTAATGAGCAACACCATAATTCGTGGAATTGCACAGGAAATTTCTGCTTTACCAGTAGTGCAGTATTCAATAATAATGGATGGGACGCAGGACATTAGTGGTGTTGAGCAAGTGTCTATCTGCATACGTTATGTTGACACAGACCTGGAACCTAGAGAGGAGTTTGTTGGCCTTTATGAAGCTTCTTCTACAACTGGTGAGCAAATAGGCAGGATTGCCTCTGATGTTCTCCTCCGTCTAAACCTTCCCCTTTCCAGTCTGCGTGGTCAAACCTACGATGGAGCAGCAAACATGTCTGGGCATTTGTCAGGTGTACAAGCTCACATCCGCAGAGAGCAACCACTTGCCACTTTTGTTCACTGTGGCCCCCACTGTGTGAACTTGGTCACACAAGCAGCCTGTTCAGCCGCACCAATAATTCGCGATTCTTTGCAATGGATACATGAGCTGGGCTGTTTGTTTGGCCAGTCAGGCAAATTTAAAACCATTTTTAAGTCTGTGGCAAAATCTACATCTGGCTGCTATACAACACTGAAACCATTGTGCCCAACTAGATGGACAGTGCGAACACCAGCCATCAATTCTGTCCTCACCCAATATGAAGCTGTCTTGACAGCACTGGAGGAAATGGCATCATCCGGCACACATGACACTGCCTCCAAAGCCAATGGCCTTCACGAGCGTTTCCAGAGAGGGAACACTGTCCTTGGACTGCTGTTGGCACAGGACATCATGATAGGCCTTGAAGGCCTGAACACCTCACTGCAAGCGAGAGGAGCAACAGTCGGAGGCATGCTAAGTGCAGTTGAGTGTGTGAAAAATGGCTTTCAGAACAAAAGATCAGATGAAAGTTTCAGAGAGCTCTACACAAAGGCATCTGAGGTGGTAACATCACTGGACCTTGAGGCGATAAAAGTACCACATTTTAGAAGGCCTTCTGCAAGACACGCTGGTCCAGCTCAGCCTTACAGTCCAAATACAGATGAGGAGTACTATCGTGTGCAGTTCTTCCAAGTTCTTGATACAGTGATGACACAGCTGACACGTCGATTTGAGCAGGAGGGTCTGCGCAACATTGTCATGCTTGAAAACGTCCTGATCTCTGGGCAAGTCAACAACACTGTTGAACTGTACCCTGAGCTGGAATCCCGGTCCCTAAAGGTGCAGATGGCCATGTTTCGCACAAATTATAAATACCAAAGTTGTACAGAAGTGGTCAATATTTTGAAGAACATGGTACCTGAGGTCCGTGGACTCTTCAAGCAAGTGGAGACTCTGGTCCGCTTACTTCTCGTAGTTCCTGCATCATCAGCTGAGGCAGAGAGAAGCTTCAGCGCTCTCCGGCGCCTGAAGACATGGCTTCGATCAACTATGTCCCAGAACCGTCTGAACAGCGTTATTGTCTGTCATGTTCACAAAGACAGAACAAATAAATTAGACACAACAAAAATAAGCCAGGGATTCATAAAGGCCTCAGAGAGACGTGCTCAGGTTTTTGGTTCATTTTAGTGGACAAAGCTAACTAAACCTAAAGAGATTTAGTTCCTCTAGAGTACTCTGATACTCTGCTTTTTTTCCTGCTTTTTTTTTTACATCCATTACAATATTATTTTATTTCTTATTACAGTTCATTCTGATGTGTTCATAAACATACCGATGTTATTGTTTATTGTTAATAAACAAGATTACTGTTGACTTCTAACAAAAGCATGTATCTTTGTTGCTCAACATTTTGTCATACTATACATTTTCATCTTTATCACTTATTAAACACTTAAAATACTATGTAGCGTTACCTTAGAAGCAAACATATATAAAATGATATACCAAAAAAAGTAAATACAATTGGAAATAAATAATAATAATAATGAAATAACAATAATAACATTCTATGGTAGCACAAACTTAGCCTACCTCTTTAGTCCGCACTTGTGATGGAATCGTGGAAAAGGCTGACATCAAACGGTTTCACTAAAACGATGTTACAGAATTAAAACATTAGTTAACAATAAAAGCCAATTCATTGCATTTTTACTTTCAAGAGGACTGACACCTATATGAATCTGTATATGATTCTTACCACCACTAAATCGCATTTGCTAACGTTAGCTAACATCAAGCCTAAACTGCTTCACGTGCTCGTTCGTTAGTAACGAACGAACCGTTACTAACGTTACTGAATTAAGACGAGTTTACAAAATGAATTATTTACTTCTTACATAACTTAATTTTTTCATATAACACTTCATGACTTGTGATAATAACCGTGACTTTTTAATAATGCCTCAAGTGAGCTCACCTCGCTTCGTGGTTGAAGAAGAACTGTCGTCCACCTTCTAGTCATCACTTGATCACTTGATGACTAAAGTGAGTGATGATTTGACTTGTGGACCAGAGATATTGTCCAATTAATCTTCTCAAAAATCTCAAATAAAATATTTCAACCTTGAAACAGACCTTGATACGAACATCGTAAAAAGAAAGGTACAGGAATCTGTAGACTTAGGAAAGGAAACTACATATCCCAGGACGCATATCGCGTGTCTCGCGATAGTTTCACAACGAGACTTAATATTCATCTTTGAGGACGTTGAAAAGCTTCTGACCGGCGGAAAAATGTGTTAATTAAATGAATGAATTAGATTACGAAGAGTGACGATTTGTAGATGGTGCCTTTCCTTTAATACATACCTTACGCAATCTATTTTTCAGTTACTTTTTAAAAGTGGTGGGGACAATATCGAGCCTGGTAAAAAGTGGTGGGGACATGTCCCACCCGTCCCACCCGTAAATTACGCCTATGTGAGCTCCCCTTGGCAGTGATTGGTTAGAACAGTATTTATTTAGGTTTTGAGCTGTTGGTGAAGCCAAATGTTTTTGTGTGCAGATCTCAGAGCCTAGGCTGCCTAAAGAGACGCGTTTTTTTGACAGCCTGCTTATGGGGCGGGCAGCTAGCGGATCATTAGGAAAGATTAGATGAATGCGATGATTTATTTTTAGACCTAAAATGACTGATACAACCTTTAAGCATTGTACCGTATTTGAATGAAATAAATAAGACTCCAACAGCAGGGGTTCCCTTACACATTTGATGTTACACACACAATGTATGCTAGTCCATCCATACCATGCAACCATACATGGACACTATGACATTAAAACCAAGTTCACAGAAACTTTACACAGGTGTTCTGTCTTTAGGTATAGCATGCAGTGGGATTCAGAAGATAGGTCATCAGTCAATACACTTTACAATATACTGTAGGCTATATGATTTAAAAAGGTATGGGATATAAACGTTGATAAGAATTTCCAGGCAATCATCATTTACATGCTTTGGTTGACTTGAAATAGTTTAAATCACACAAATACTAATGCTACAGTTTATTTAATTTAAATAATTACTAATACTATTGTATAACTATTTCACAAAAATTTTTTTGTTTCCTCTTTTGTCTAATTCAGATTGGCTGTGACATCAGCAGTGGTACCACAGGAGCCGCACCAATATATATATATATATATAACTTTTTTTATTGTTTTTAAGAAACTTTTTATTTGCAACACACACTTTTATTTGCAACACACACTTTTATATTGTTTATAGTTGTTATTTTTTTAGTTTCCTCTGACTAATTCAGATTGGCAGTGACGTCACTTTTTTAAAACATTTTATATACTTTTTTAATTGTTTTTAAGAAACTTTTTATTTGCAACGCACTTTTATATTGTATGTAGTTATACTTTTTTAGACTCCTCCTTTGACTAATTCAAATTGGCAGTGACATAACTTTTTTAAATATTTATATACTTTTATATACTTTTTAAATTGTTTTTAAGAAACTTTTTATTTGCGACGCACACTTTTATATTGTATATAGTTATTTTTTTATTTCCTCCTTTCGCTTATTCAGATTGGCAGTTACATCACTTTTCTTAAATATTTATATATTTTTATATACTTTTTAAATTGTTTTAAAAAAAAAACTTTTTATTTGCGATGCACACTTTTATAATGTATATAGTTATCATTTTTTTGTTTCCTACTTTGCCAATCTGAATTAGCCAGTGACATCTGCATGTGGTACCACAGGAGCTGTACCAAGAAACACCTTTTTTATATATTTGTTTTTATATACTTTTTAAAATAGTTTTTAAGAAACTTTTTTTTTATTTGTGACTCATTACACTGAAAACTACTGTGTAATGTAGACACCCATGTATATTGTATATAGTTATCATTGTGTTCTGATTTTGCATTTATTAGTATTAGTACACGAGTACTTCCATCCAAATATGTAGGGAGATATCATGGGCATTATATGCACTGAATTAGGTTGAGTACACCTGAATAGTTATTATCTTAATATGTATAAGTGATGGCTGTAAATATAAATAAAAAATTTTAGATCTTTAATGATCTTTATCTCAAGTCATGTTGAGGCAAATACAACCTTTCAGTCACAATTAGAGGCTGCAATCACTAAAATGGCAGTGTAAGCTATAATGTCAAATACAACCCTCATGAATGAAATGAAGTAATATTTAGGCAGAAACTTCACTCAAAGGCTTTAAATCATGAATCAATTTTACTTATTGGTCTAATTTGCCATTTACAGGCATTTCAATAGGTAAAATGACTGGATAAAATGTCAAATATAATAACCATGAATGAAATTACATTATTTACCACTGACAAAATGTTAAGCTTCTTCGACTTGTACCGGCGTTGTACACAAACCATTCGGTTTATGACATCAAAGTAGGCTACAGCGAGAGCAATTCAAAACCATAAGGAGCAGAATCCCTCTCGCGATACTTTGATGTCATTCACCGTTCGGGCAGGGCCGGTTCAAGTAGAACACTGTTAGGTCCGTGTATTTTTTGATAATTTCATTTCCTGTTTGGAATGGAATACGAGAAATGAAAACCAGCTCGTTTATTCGTTTTTTAGTTTAGTTTAAAAAACGAAAAATGAGATTTTGGCTCGATTTTTCATTTTTTCGTTTGTGGTTTACAAATCGGTTTATGGGTTCGATATTTCATTTGCACACGTGGGCACGCGCTGAAACGCCCCTTTCATCTGATTGGTCAAAATGCTCCGCCTTCAGTAAGGCTTTACTCCGCTTTTAGCTACGAGCTTTTCTTTCTGTCAGGCAGAATAAGAGTCAGTTCGAGTGCGGCACGGACAAATCACGCACTATAATAAAATAATGTCTGAAACTACCACTCACTGTTAACTATGCACAATATTTGAAGCAGAATATGTTGCTGGTCACGTAATTCGTGCTGCTGCGACTTGCAAGCGACCCCATTAATATGAGTATAGCCTATGACAGATTATTTTAGCATGATATATTTCCCATTGATAAATACAGTGCAAATAGTTACGTCTCTTTGGATAAAAGGGAAGTGGAAATAAAAATTAAGAATAGGCTTTACGGTAGGCCTACGATATGTCCGTTACATAGAGTTAGCTAAGGGGGTAACAGTTTGTACAGTATAAAAATTTGGTCTAAAGTTCCCATAAAACATGAAAACCAAACGACCCAATGGGAATATATCCTTGTTGTGTAAAACATCTGTTCATAATCTGTGATTAGCCTACACAATTCCAATACGAATATTACCGGGAGGCGTCTGGAATAACTCTGCAATGATCAATCCGCATTTTTAAAACAGCAAATTTTACAGTAGGCACATATTCAGAATGTCCTTCTCGTATAACACCAACGACTGCACACATGGGCTTCCTTTGTGAAATATAGCAGACCACCGTTTTAAATAAGTTTAAAAAAGTTGGTCTGTTATAGTCAGATAGATAGATAGATAGATTTACATTTACATTTACAATTAGTTATTTAGCAGACGCTTTTGTCCAAAGCGACGTACAGATTAGGACTAAATTAAGCGAGTCGTCGTGAAGAGGCAAAAAACAACGCAAGAAGTGCTCAAAATACAAAGTTCAGGCATTATTCAGAGTAATATAAGCCCGATAAGATAGATAGATAGATAGATCTTAGATAGATAGATCTTGAAGTGTAGGGGAGCGCGGGGCACAACGAAACACGGGGCTAATTAACACACTTGTTTTAAATACTTCCACACATGCTAGCATGATGAAACTTTGTGTATTTACTAATTGCCATATCAACACTATATAGAGAAAAAATTGCGGCCAAATTATTATTTTTATTTTTTTTGGGAAGATATCCATAGACATTTATTAAACCATAGCAAAAGTAAATGTCTTAGGTAAATTTTTTATCTCTATTTTTTGTGTTTATTTAAAATTAGACAAATCTGATATTATTTTAATCTCCAATATGTTGAGATAGTTCTTTAATGCCTCGCTAACTAGCAGAAGACACTAGCCGAATTTAAATCCCAGTTGTCCAGGTGGGGCATGTTGTCACACTGCGTTACAATGTGCCCCTATTAGAAATATGCTATTCTATTCTATACTTGTATTAATTCTATTGAGAAAACTTGAGAAAAAGATGAAGAAAGACTGAGAGTCAGTGTTCAGAAATTACTAATTATTTATTTGTTTTGAACTATGTTGTATAGCTGTGTTTTCCTGTGTTCGTAGTCAAAATGTAAAAATTAGTTTATATTTAATTATTAAAAAATGCCATTATTTTATATGAAAAAGTTGTATTTTTTTGAGAAAATATTTGAGTTTGTCTTGTATATTTTTTTATTATGTCAGATAACATTTTAAGCTGTCATATGTTCATGTTACAATGTGCCTCTCACATGTTACAATGTACCCCACCTATGGGGCATGTTGTCACATTTCACTTCCATTCTTTTGGGGTATATCAAGAAAAAAGTATATACTTAATAAAACAAACCCACATAATTGTACTAGACATGTGGGAAATTAATGTGGGAAAAAATAAAAAACTCTGAACCATAAGTAGATTTACACAAACTGAGAAAGTCAAAAAGCGTTACTTTGTGCCCCGCTCTCCCCTAAAGCTTGTTCTCATACACAGATATGGCATATTTATGAATGAAATTCATGCATTTATTTGTCATTTAAACTGATGCAAACAGGGAAAGAGAGTAGAAAACACTTATTATCCTGTCGCCCCCTCTAGTGGACAACATTAAGTACTACGGCCTTCATTGCTCAGATAACGCAAGTCAATGGATTTTTTGGAAAGTCAGTCTGACCAGTTAGAAAAGATATAAGCGAGTCAGACCAGTCTGAAGGTCTGAGCTGAGTTTGGTGATGCATTTAAGGTCTAGGCGGTGTCATTTTCTCATAATAATAATACATAATAATAATGTTTAAATATATGCTGGCATTTTCAAGCCAGCATAATAAATAAAACTCAGAGAAACATCGACCAATTCAGTATGTAATAAAATTGTATTAGTTTTATAATAAAACTAATACAATTTTAAAGGTATCCCGTGCTCTTCAACCAACATGATTTTAATTAATCCCAAACCTGGTAATTTTGTCAGTACTAATGTACGTTCACTTCTAGCTTCTCTAGCTTCTCTTCTCTCTTTCTTTTCATGTGAATTGAGTAAGCTACACATACATACATTCACAAATATAATCTTTATTTCTATTCAATTGTCAAAATTGTTTATACACGTCACACACGTCTACCTGCCTTTTGATGTAAATAAAAGACTAGAGTGGTAAATGTTACAGACATATTATCATGAATCAGGGTATCTTCCGTCCATTTCATTTCCTATTTGAAATGAAATAAGCAGAAACGAGAAACGGCGCCTTTATTCGTTTTTTCGTTTTTTCCAAAAAACGGAAAAACGAGATTTCTGCTTGATTTTTCGTTTTTTTAGTTCACGGGCAAAAAACGAATAAATGACTTAAAAATTCGTTTTGCACATGTGGACGGTCATGAGGCGCCCCTGTCAGCCGATTGGTCAAGAAAATCTGAGCATGTGACGTCATCGGTAGTTCCCCAGGTTTATTCAACAAAATAATAGTCCTATGGCTCTGCGTACCGCATATTAAACTGTTCAGGGCAGGTCCTGGGCTTACTTATGTGCAACTTAACGCGTTTCAGAGAAATATTTATATATCAGAAATATTAAATATTAATCTGCACCCAGACGGTTTTATTAGCTGTGCGGAGTTAAATCTGTGTGGTGAAGCACATACGCAGCAGTCATAACTCTTCTTTTAGACAATACGCTCAGTTTTGGACAAGGGGTGGTTATTGCAAATACTGTAATGCAAAACTGCTGATGGTGGTGGGTACCGCGATGATGGTAAATAAAATTGTACTGTAACTGTAGCTAATCATAGCTGCGAGAGCGAGATGATTGACAGGACGATAGCGGAGGAAAAAGCGCAAGATTTTGTTAGTAAAGAAGTGAGTTTGTCTTTGAAAACAACAACAACAACAAAAAGTTTTAATAACAGTGTTCATTTTAAAGGGACATTTCCAAATATATTTTATTTATTTGTTAGCCTATGCTGTTGTTATTCTGTCTTAATCGTTTTGTTAATTCAAGTTTAATACTATGCAGGAGTTTTTTTTTATTTTTTTTATTGTAGCCTACTATTTTATTGTTGTTGTGTTTTCATTAAAAAATAACAATGAACCGCATTCGTTTGAAAGGTTAATCCATAGGTCTTTCATTTACTTGTGTTATCTCATCCGTCTTATTCTCTTTGTTAATAACGAATAGGCTAATGTTAATTAAAATTGTTCAAAGAGTGGAGGAAGATGTTGTCAAACATTAAAAAAATCTAAAATAAGCGCTATATGCTGAACGTAGCCTACCCTCGTGCACTGTTCGATTTCCGTGTAGGCTACTTACGGAGCGGGTCCAATTGACAAATTTGGTCAAATTGTTTTTTTAACCATTTTTTAAAACCGTTTTCTTTTTATAAACAGTGAAGGCCTACTGACTTTTTTTGCATCATTTTTTTTTTTTTTACGTTTTCATTTTTTCTTATACATTTTATGCTTATAACATCATAACTGAACAATTCAATGTAGCTGTATGAAAATAATGTTGACTTTTCCTAAGTTAACTTTCCCTTTAGTTTCCTATAGACATAGTTTCCCTAGTTTCATTCATTTTCTGTATCTTCAACAACATTTTCCTCAATCTCTGAAGCATCCTCTAACTCGGAAACATCTTCATCTGTATCAGTATCATCAAAAACCTGTGAAATTACTTATTTAAATGTCAATTTTTGGGAGCTCATTTTTCCTGCTGTCTATGTCAAAGTCTTGTGCCACACTAAGCAAAATTGTGGGAAAGCTCATTATTCACTCACATGGGAGTGAGAAACAAAACATAACAAAAACATACATCAAATAAATGTTTTTTATTCATTTATTGGCTCTGTAAAGCTGCCTTTGAAAATCATAAAAGGTTAAAAGCTAGGTATTTCAGATATCTTGAATATAGAAATGAGAGCTTATTTGTCTGACAAAGATTTTCATCTGTAATTTGCAATTAATTCTGAACAACGTGATTTAGCTTTTTCAAGTGTGTTTGGATAGGGTTAGATCACTTTTAGACACTTGCACTTTAGAACTGGAGTTGAAGTGCCCTGTCATACAAACACATGTGTCCGTACAGTTGCATTTTAATAGCTGAGGGACAAATTGACCCGGGCGGGAACATCACAAATGTAATAGTAATTTTGTTTGTATGTCAACACACATCAGCATGTAGAAACTTTGCATGCATGATCATGATGATAAATGAAAAAAAGTCACAAAATACCAACAAACAAAGGTTTAATATTATTTCAGGTAGATTGAAAAAATAAATGATGGCTCATTTTTACCATCTGTGGCTGACAAAATATTTTTCTGTATTAAAATTAGTGTGGAAAAGCTAATTTTAGCTTCATAAGGTTGTAAAAAAACAAACAAAATAACAAAATATAACCAAGCAATTTTATTATTTTGGGTCAGTACATTTACATTTAGTCATTTAGCAGACGCCTTTATCCAAAGCGACTTACAAATTAGGACAAAATTCAGCGAGTCATCATAAAGAGGCAAAAACAACAACAACGCAAGAAGTGCTCAAAATACAAAGTTCAGGTATTATTCAGAGTAAAATTTTTTTTTTTTTTTTTTTTTTCTATAAGGTTAAGTGCTCACGGAAGAGATTGGTTTTCAGCTGTTTTTTGAATGTTGTCAGGGATTCTGCATTCCGGATGAGGGTGGGGAGAGCGTTCCACCAGCATGGAACTGTGAATGAGAATGTTCTGGAAAGTGATTTTGTGGCTTTCTGTGATGGAACCACGAGACGTCGCTCGTTGACCGATCGTAGGTGTCTGGTAGGGATGTAGACTCGTAGGAGTGAGTGAAAGTAGGAGGGAGCTGAGCCTGTGATAGTTCTGTAAGCAAGCGTCAGTGCCTTGAACTTGATGCGAGCAGCGAGAGGTAGCCAGTGCAGAGAGATGAACAGAGGAGTGACGTGGGCCCTCTTGGGCTCAGTAGCCTACAGTTGCATTAGAGTGTTAAAATGTTTGGGTCAAATTGGCCCGTGAACATCAGGAACGTAGCCTAGGCTACTATAGTAATTTTGTTTGTATAGGCTATGTCAAAACACATCAGCATGTTGAAACTTTGCATGTTCGTCATGATCAATGAGAAAGTCACAAAATATCAAGAAAAAAACCATAGGGTTAACAGTATTTCCAACAACTATGCCAATGTTATTTGCCCTATATATGCTACCACTAGGGTCTATTTTTCGCAAGTATGGTATTTCCTTTCACTTTTTTGCAGATGATACGCAAATTTATTTGCCTATGAGTAAAAACCTTAAATCATCATTGGATTCCCTTAAAGTATGCTTACAGGAGGTAAAAACTTGGTTGTCAAATAACTTTTTACACTTAAATGAAAGCAAAACTGAGCTTGTCTGGTTTGGAGGTCCTGCCTTGAGTGATCTTCCTATTTTAGGAGAACTGTACCCCTATTGTACACCAGTGGTAAAAGATCTTGGGGTAATGTTGGATTCCTCCTTAAAGTTTGAAAAACAGATAAACTCAGTGGTGAAATCTGCTTTCTTTCATTTAAGACTCGTGGCAAAGGTGAAGCCGTTCTTAACTAAAAAAGATTTAGAGGTGTTGATCCATGCTTTTGTGTTTTCAAGACTGGATTATTGTAATTCATTATACACTGGTGTCTCCCAAGCATCTTTACGTCGGCTGCAAGCAGTACAAAATGCTGCAGCCAGACTTTTGACAGGGACCCGTAAATATGATCATATCTCTCCTGTTTTGGCCTCCCTGGGCTGGTTGACCATTCGAGATAGAGTTAAAATGCTAGTCTATGCCTATAAGAGCTTAAATGGACTAGCTCCATCATATCTTTCAGAACTTCTTGAGGTCCATAAGCCCTCTAGATCTTTAAGATCTGCTGAGAAAGGAACTGTGCTGTCTGTACCACGCACAAAATACAAGCAACGGGGTGATAGGGCCTTTGCTGTAGTCGCCCCTAAGCTATGGAATATGCTACCACTTTATATTAGGTCTGCTCCGACTATAGGCTCTTTTAAAAGCCTTTTGAAAATTCACTTATTTCATATGTCCTCTTTAGGTGTAGAGGGATGAGCTCTTGTGCATCTATGTTTTACTTTGTGGATTTTAGTGTGATGTTGTTTTATTGTGTATTTTATTTTTTATTTCTATTTTAGAATTGCTGTTCAGCACTTTGGTACAACTTATTGTTGTTGGAATAGTGCTTTATAAATAAATAAATAAAGAACTAGAAAATCTAAGGGTTCTTACTTCTTTCACACCTGCCTCATTTAGTTCTGTTGAATCGCACTAGAGTTCGTTTTCCCCCTTGGTGCGGTTCGCTTGGGCAGGTGTGAATGCAGCAATCGCACTCGGGTGCGCACCAAAAGCGGTACGCTTTCAAACGAACTCTGGAGCGGTTCGTTTGTGGTGAGAACGTGATCCGACCTCGAACAGACCCAACTGCCAAAGAACAGGCTATGATTAGCTACAGTTACAGTGCAATTTTATTTACCATCATCGCGGTACCCACCACCATCAGCAGTTTTGCATTACAGTATTTGCAATAACCACCCCTTGTCCAAAACTGAGCGTATTGTCTAAAAGAAGAGTTATGACTGCTGCGTATGTGCTTCACCACACAGATTTAACTCCGCACAGCTAATAAAACCGTCTGGGTGCAGATTAATATTTAATATTTCTGATATATAAATATTTCTCTGAAACGCGTTAAGTTGCACATAAGTAAGCCCAGGACCTGCCCTGAACAGTTTAATATGCGGTACGCAGAGCCATAGGACTATTATTTTGTTGAATAAACCTGGGGAACTACCGATGACGTCACATGCTCAGATTTTCTTGACCAATCGGCTGACAGGGGCGCCTCATGACCGTCCACATGTGCAAAACGAATTTTTAAGTCATTTATTCGTTTTTTGCCCGTGAACTAAAAAAACGAAAAATCAAGCTGAAATCTCGTTTTTTCGTTTTTTGGAAAAAACGAATAAAGGCGCCGTTTCTCGTTTCTGCTTATTCAAATAGGAAATGAAATGGACGGAAGATACCCTGATTATCATGGTACCGTTCAGCCAATCATTGATTTTTATTTCCATGAAATATCGAACCCATACACCGATTTGTAAACCACAAACGAAAAATGAAAAATCGAGCCAAAATCAAATTTTTCGTTTTTTAAACTAAACTAAAAAACGAATAAACAAGCTGGTGAAAACCATTTCTCGTTATTCCATTCCAAACAGGAAATGAAATGATCAAAAAGTAGGCTAAACGGACCCTGGTATCTCCTCTTATCTCACACTGTCTATGGTTATCTCTATTTTCAGGTTATGGCCATTTGTTCCTGATAAAAGCAGATAGGCGTGTAGAAACCATAGACTGTAAAAAATAAATAAATCGACGAGTCGACGACTTCGCTCTCTTCCATTGGCCGACAGTTTGGTTTGAAATGTGCTTTTTCAGAAGTGCTGTTCAATGATGCATTCATATTTTTTTTCCTCTTTGAAAAGAGAAACTCTTTGAACGTGTCCTGTAGCTTACTAATGTAAATAAAAAAACGAAGAAGAAAGCCCTTTTCAAAAAGCATTAGACATATGACCCACTATTCTGCTTGTTGACAATATCACATTAATGTAGGCCTACCTAAACAGTGATTACCAAATTTCTCTCTCATATTGCTCCTCATAACCGAAAACTGTCAACAAATCAAACCCAAGTCCAATTATTATGGACGTTATCTATGGCGTTATTTTTATGTCAAAAGTTATGAGCGTGTAAGACATGCTCACGAGCACATTATGTTATTTCACACGCGCAAAAATGAACCTTCAGCTGGCATGATAAAAGTACTCGCGCACAAATTCAACAACCGAGAGGTGTACAGGTAGCTGCGAGCGAGCGCCTGGCATACTCTCATAGGTTAACTCTGCTTGTACAGTGGAATCCTGCTCGGGCGCGGCGGGCTTCTGCTCGCGGAGTGCTGTTTTGCTCGCGCAGTGGTTTTCTGCTCGCTCAGCTGATTTCTGCTCGCTCGAGTCTACATGACTTTTGACAATTTGGGGGCGGAAACCAAGGAGGGCACTGACCCTCTTATGATTGGTCACTTTCATCATGGAAAATCTTGGGAAATCCTAACCCCGCCCACCTTCTGACGCAGCGCGCGTCACTCAGCTCGCTCTGCTACTCCAGCTATCTCTGTGTATATTTTAGACAACGAAATATGTGATAAAACACCATACTAACTCTTTTCGTTTTCATTTAAAGAAATCTTAAACATGATAGCCACACAAATGTGGTTCAGGCAACGCGTATTGATTATATTCACTGCACATAACGTTTGCCTATTTATAAAAAAACAAAATATAAAACACAAACCTGCCTCTTTTCGTTTAAAATATAATATAAAACCATTAAACATTTTAATATGGTCCAGGCAATATGTGCATTTGTACCAAACAACAGATTTTGCAGTAAACAACATTACAGTTTTTAAAATTTTTACATACAATTATTACAATTTAAAATGACAAAACTCAACCCAGTCTCTTTTTATTAAATTTCAGTTTTTATCAATAATAGCCATAATATTTTTTTAAAAGCGCTGACTTTGTATGTTTGACTGAATTGTTTGCTTTATTTGTATAGCTTCTTATAAAAGGTATAAGAAGCTATACAAATAAAGCAAACAATTCAGTCAAACATACAAAGTCAGCGTTCTAATCTAACCATACAACGGTAAAGATAAATAGCTTATATGTATAGCTTTATTTGTATAGCTTCTTATAGAGCCCTGCACGGGCCTCAAATCTAGGCCCGAGCCCGGCCCTATTTTTTTTTTTTACAGCGGCAGCCTGCCCTATTTGCAGCCATTAAAATATGTCCGTTTTGTTCGTTATGCTTCTTTTCTTTTCATTTCTTTATTAAGTTAATTTAGACAAATGTTTGGAGCATTAAAAAAAATAAAATAAATGACGACCAAGCAAGCCGAGCCAACAGCGAGTAAAACATGTTTGATCAATTTAGCCTCTCAAATCAACGCTAATACTTTACTTGGCTACAATAAAATCCATAGATATAAAACACTTCAAGCATATCACACAGACAGTTAGTTTAATGTTTATTTATTAAACCACAGTGAGTAATTTTTTTTTTAAATACTGAGGCAGGCTCAGGTTGCTCGCAACAGCGCTCGCAAACGAAATGAGCAATAGCCAATCTAAACAAATTAAATTAAATAAATCAAAAACAAACTTGCAGGTTATCTTACCTAAAAAATGCACCACAGAACATGGCCATTCTTTTTTCCAGTAGTTTCCAACAGTTAAACGGAAATAAAGTCCAATCAAACGAAAAGTTAGAACAGTCTCTACAGAGCATCGTGGAGAAAAAGAATAGCATCCACAGTGGAAGATTTTAACCCAGTCCTCTCTTCTATCACTCTGCGATTTTTCTCTTAATATTCTCCATTATTTGCACATGAGGTGAATCGTTGGTTGCGCTGACGGGAAACCTTCTGTGTGTGTGTGCGTGCGTGCGTGCGTGAGACTGTCATCAATCATATGTCAGTGTAATTTTACGATTATGAAAGTTATGAGGTTATTAAATGTCTTTCTATGTTTGTTTTTCTATCGTCGACGTCAACTTCTCATATTTTTTTAATTAATGTCTAAAAATATAAAAAGAAGGATAACCCAAAAAAGGCCCGAGGCCCGGCCCGCATGTGAACTATGACGTGAAAATTGGCCCGAAGCCCGGCCCTAGGGGTGTAAAAAAGTCGGGGCCCGTCGGGCTCGGGCTGAAATGCAGGGCTTTAGCTTCTTATACCTTTTACTTATACTTTTATAATGGCTAATATTGATAAAAACTGAAATTTAACAAAAAGAGACTGGGTTGAGTTTTGTCATTTTAAATTGTAATAATTGTATGTAAAAATTTTAAAAACTGTAATGTTGTTTACTGCAAAATCTGTTGTTTGGTACAAATGCACATATTGCCTGGACCATATTAAAATGTTTAAGGGTTTTATATTATATTTAAAACGAAAAGAGGCAGGTTTGTGTTTTATATTTTGTTTTTTTTATAAATAGGCAAACGTTATGTGCAGTGAATATAATCAATACGCGTTGCCTGAACCACATTTGTGTGGCTATCATGTTTAAGATTTCTTTAAATGAAAACGAAAATAGTTAGTATGGTGTTTTATCACATATTTCGTTGTCTAAAATATACACAGAGATAGCTGGAGTAGCAGAGCGAGCTGAGTGACGCGCGCTGCGTCAGAAGGTGGGCGGGGTTAGGATTTCCCAAGATTTTCCATGATGAAAGTGACCAATCATAAGAGGGTCAGTGCCCTCCTTGGTTTCCGCCCCCAAATTGTCAAAAGTCATGTAGACTCGAGCGAGCAGAAATCAGCTGAGCGAGCAGAAAACCACTGCGCGAGCAAAACAGCACTCCGCGAGCAGAAGCCCGCTGCGCGCGAGCAGGATTCCACTGTACAAGCAGAGTTAACCTATGAGAGTATGCCAGGCGCTCGCTCGCAGCTACCTGTACACCTCTCGGTTGTTGAATTTGTGCGCGAGTACTTTTATCATGCCAGCTGAAGGTTCATTTTTGCGCGTGTGAAATAACATAATGTGCTCGTGAGCATGTTTACACGCTCATAACTTTTGACATAAAAATAACGCCATAGTTATCTGACATTAAGCGTTTCTGCTTCATTGAGTTATCGTAAGAAAAAACCTAATGCTTTAATGTAGACTAAACAACGATATGTGATGATCACCAAATTTCTGGTTAGCTTTTTTTGAAAGTTTTAAGTTGTTAATTATATTGAAACTTTTGTTTAGCCTATCAAAGGCTACTCCCTTCATAAAGGAGTCCAGACATTAGAAAAATATAAGTCTACACATGCATTTTATATTTAATATGACGGAAATAGGCTAGACATGCGCGCGTTACACAAAAAATATTTTAGGTGACAAAATATTTTTAAGTAATTCTGTGAATTAGGCATACACTGCACAAACCAAAAGTAATAGATAGCAGACCAACATTGAATCTACATTGAATCAATGTTAAAGCATTAACCAAAACATCATTGAATCAATGTTGAAATTTAAAATGGATTTTTCATCATGTTTGCACCCTAAAATAATGTTATTTTAATGATGAAAATTCAATCAATATGGTCATAAAATTAATATTATTTCAACCATAATTAAATTACTTATTTAACATTTAATCAACATTGAAAAAGTATAAAATCAATCTTGCTTTATTAACACCAAGATTGTATGCTACTTTATTATGCTTGTTGTACTATGCACACACGGAAGCGTATGCAAAAGGTTATGGGCGCCGGATGGCGCAGCAGGAACGGCGGCTGAAGGCGGCGAGAAGACGACCGGCTTCCTCGGGCTCTTATTCTGCGATGCAGAAGCCTCGTCCCACTGCGGCACAGCGCGGCTTCTACCCAGAGATCCAGCGATGTAACTGCCGCTCCTATTTGGGCAGGACGTGACGCGGAAGGGCGCAAGTGCCCTCATTGGTGCTGACGTCACGCGGGCTCTCCCTCGATAGGCTGCAACAGTTGTCGTAGAGCAGCCAATGGACGCGCTCGCTGCCTCGCCTAGGTCTGCTCGCTGCCTCGCCTAGGTCTGCTCGCTGCCTCGCCTAGGTCTGCTCGCTGCCTCGCCTAGGTCTGCTCGCTGCCTCGCTGCAGCAGAAAATGCGTTTTAACCCTTTTATGCGCACACTATGGATACCCCTTCTAATGCACAACATGGGTCTAAAAAGACCTGTATTCATTTCCTATGTTATTTCATGCATGGCTTGGCATTTTTTTGTTTCACCTTTGGAAATCACTTTATTTGAGCATTTACTATTTCATGATCTATTAATTTCATGATTTATGAGTATTAAAAAAAAAATTTTTCCAATGATCACAAATTCATATTTAAACATCAAGTTTACACACATGGGTCTAAAATGACCCATCTATGCAAGCGTGATAAAACAAAAGAATAAAGAAAACTTTTTTTAAAATAACCAATGTCACAGTTGTTTAGATCAACACATTTACTGTAACACTTGAAATATGTTTATTGGCCACTTTGTCACACATAACACGCATATACTGTATGCCTAACCGATAACACTGATATTGAACTGTAGTGTAGTGCAACTGCAGGGGGATCTCCTCAACCACCACCAATGTGCAGTATCCACCTGGATGATGCGACAGCAGCCATAGTGCACCAGAACGCCACCACACACCGGCTTATGTGACCGATAGCATTGATTTATGACCACAAATAAAAATTAATAACGGTACAAGGTTTCTGCCCAACAGCGACAATATATACTTGTATATATAACTTTCTATTGCAAATTTTATTTTATTGACCTAGCTAACATTAGATAAAATAGAATATGTCGACGCAAGCTAGCTTATGGTATTGGACATGTTTCTCTTTCACACTAGTAATGGTTTTCAAGGTCAAGGTAACCTTAGCCTACGAGGCTATATCTATATTTTTCTGTGACAAATTTTTTTTTTCAATAAAACTTACATGCATGGAAAATACAAAAGCAGCCGTGTTGAATTGTGAAATGTGTGGCAGGTGAATAGTTTTCTGCAGTAAATATATTTATACATATCAAAGGTTCCTATATGGGTCATTTTTGACCCATGTGTGTAAAATGGATGTAGAAATACAAAAACCATGTTTGTTTATAAAGTAAGAAAGGAAAAATAAACAATGATTTTTGAAAATCAAAAACAAGATATTTAATGAATACCTGGATTAATAAATGATCAAATACATTTATTTCAAAGATTCAGCAAAGAAACATGAATACGGGTCTTTTTAGACCCATGTTGCGCATTAGAGGGGTAGTGACACAAAAACCATTTTTATTCGAAAAGTAAGAAAAGAAAAATTTTAATATTGATCTAAAACAAGTTAATTGAGGAATACCTGGAATACTGAATGATTAAATAAATTTCCTGCAAAGATATAGAGAATGAAAACTCAGTCGGGTCTTTTTAGACCCATGCTGTGCATCAAAGGGTTAAACTAATGCAAAATGAAGGATAATTTTTTGCTTCAGTATTCTCGGGAAAAGAGGTTTTCCCAAACTTTCTGATTGTTTTGTGAATTATTATTATAATTTTTTTTGTATTTAGTATACTATATGTACTGCCTTGCTTTACTTTAAGTTTTCTGACTTATTGTTATTTTATTTTATTTTTGTGTGATTGATACTTGTGCTCTTTGATAAAAATAAATAAAATAAAATAAAACATTTTCGACCAAAATTTTCGGCCTTTTGTCCAGAATACTGAAAATACGCAGAACACAGAAGTTTCTGCTATAAATGTATTACTCTTATCTAGTCCAGAACACACACCCGCATTGAGTCTCATGGGGAAAGCACTGCGTTCGTATGCCTACTTTTATAGGAGAGCGACATCTTCAAAGGAATCTCGGGAATCGCCTGTGAAAAAGCCGAATGGGAAAGTATGCGTCTTTCTGTAGGTACACAGCTACCTATAAACCAGACTACCCAGGTCCAATGTATGCGACGATCTGTTTATAATTTTATTTTCAAATACATTTAAATATTATAATTAAAAAATGTAGTCCAGTCTTAATAAAGTCTAGCAATGGCTTTTACAGATTTTTCTTTTACCCTTTTTCAAAATGAATCCAAAGTGCCCCTCTCAAACAAATATCAATGATAATATTTCATAATGTGATTATAATTAACATGACAATCTGCACAAAATGATTTAAATGATGCCATAGAATTTCGGTTTAAATTTTTTATTCTTAAGACAGTTTTAAATAGTTTTTTTAAACTGTTAATTTCTGCGTACAGTTGCCCAACCTGTCATTTTGTGTGGTTTTGTGAGCAAAAGCCTGCTCGTTTGTGTCCTCATTCGAGCTTAGATTCTCTGCCCGAGCCCGAACTTGACCCGACCACTTATTACTAATAAGTGCATAAGCATTGTACATGAATTTTAAGACAAAATCACCTGTTTCCTGCAAGTCTCATGTCCTTATGAAACCATAGTGAACATTACGCGATACCCTTAAATAACATACAGGCTTAAAGCCCATGTTGCAGGTTTTTTTTTTATTAATATAACCTTGTATGAAAATATCATATGAAAAGTAAATACAGGATTAAAAATTGTTTTGCAAGACATAAGGGCACAAATTTAATAGAAAACGTGACAGTTTCCTTGACCGTGTTGAAAAAACGCTTTTTTTTCACCATCGCGTCATATGACGCCACATGAGGTAGTCGTTCGCCGGCTCTGCGTTCGCTCAGTGTGGAGTAGGTTGGTATTCAGTTGGAGAGGTCATGATTCAGTGTGTTTTCGGTGCTTATTGTATTTCAATTAATCATCGTCGTGGTAAATGATTGTGAATTATGGCCTGTTAGGGCATCGAGTCCACAGGTTTCCGAATAAGAAAAAGGACGGTGCGATCTTCCGTGCCTGTGTGCGTTTTGTGCAGGGTAAGAGACGGGACTTCACTTCTGCTTCTGTTTTGAATAACGCGGTAGTGTGTAGCATTCACTATAGACCGGATGATTATAATCCCGGCGATATGTGGACACTGTCCCTGCTCCTTCATCGGGTCGCCCGGTGACGGTCCGCCGTCAGCATGTGGTTCGGCCGCCGGCGGGAAACATGACGCTCACGGATCCGTCAGACATCACTTATTGTACATCTGTTTTACAAAATGTGCCTGTCTTAATTGAATTCATTAACATATCCTACATAAACTTGTAATGTAATGCATTTATGTGTTTGTTATTAGTCTGCAGCCGACACTTATTATTATTATTATTATAAATATAATATATTATGTTCTATAATTCATTTTCAATCTGTACAAACCGACTTTAATGTTTGTGTTGGCTGTTAATACATATAAAGTTTTTATACAGTAAGACAGTTGTGATTGTGATCATTTTTTGTATTCATCGTCACCAAATGGGTCAATTCAAAGCCTTTATAAAGTCCCTCTTCCTCTGGAAACTGTCTCCTAATGGCTGACACACACAGCACATGCAGGTAAGGGTCTAAGTACTAGCTTTGCTATTGCCTGATACATGATGATAATAATCTGTACAGTATTGTGATCTGAGCATAGTGTTATACATATCGTCGGCTAACGTGAATACATCTATAAGCTAACACTGTTCTCTTGCCCTGTTCTCCTCACACCACAACTCACCGTTGTTCTGTCTAACCCTGGCCTGTCCTGCTCACTTGGCTTCATATCAGGCTCATAATTATATGATATCATCATATATATCAATTATATGAATTATATATATCATACGAGTAAACATTTAGGCTACAATTCCCCCAGCTTTCCGAGCTGTCATTGCGATCCATTGCTTTCCTATTGTTTACTTTGACCGCTCTACCTCATGTTGCGTCACTTCCGGTTCGGCGGTTTTCAAATGCGGAAGTAAAATTTTCTCACAAAAACGACTCCAGAAGCCTAAATAGCGTTTTATAAGTATATGTTTATATTTAAATCTAGTTCCTACATTATTTTTCTATACATTGGCTTACTGGGTACTCTAACCTGCAACATGGCCTTTAATAACACAAAAATACTTTAAAACAACTGCAATACGGTCTTTAACGAAGGTAAAGTTAGCCAGAAATACGTTAACAGAGGCAGGCAACGCTGGTTGACCACAATAAACATTAACATATTTTTATCTTTTAAAAACAACATTGCTGTAACTACGTACACATAATACATGCACGTGTCAATGTATTGTATTGTAAATCAATGCATTTATTGACTACAAACAAACAAAGCACTTCGTGGAACTATCTACCCGATTCAGAGGACTAAACGAATCCGGAATCACGTGACAACCAAGCATTTTGAACTTCGTTTTAGCGACTCTCTCTATATTATGCCTCTGGTGCCACCTACAGGCCTAAAATGTGAATTGTAGGCTGACAACAACACGCAAAACGGTGATGTGAAATTACTTTATTATTTTAACATTTTTGAAAATGATGCAATGATAGTATATAGCTAATAGTATAATACAGATCAAAATGTTTGACATGTTACCATTTATTTAATTTTTTTTTAAATAGTATAGCTTCAAGCCTGCATTTATTTGATTAAAAATACAGAACACAATTTAAAATAATAGTTTATATTTTAGGCCCAATTTAAAATCTTATTTATTTCTGTGATGCAGAGCTGAATTTTCAGCATCATTACTCCAGTCTTCATTGTCACATGATCTATCAAAAAAATAATTCTATTATAATGATTTATTACAAATCCTGGAACCAATTCTGCTGCTTAATTTTTTTATTTTTTTTTTTGGAACTTGTTATACTTTTTCAGAATTCATTGATGAATTTTGATCAAAATAGAAATTATTCTATAAATCTATAAATTTTTATCAATTTAACAAATCCTTGCTGCGTACAAGTATTAATTTATTTGTAAAAAAAAAAAAAAAAAAAAGGAAGAAAATTAATGACCCCAAACTTTTATAGTCAATATTGGGTACAAAATATTTCTATTTGAAATAAATACTGTTCTATTTGTAACTTTTTAAACTCAGAATCCCTACAAAACAAACATATCAAAGGTTATAAATATATTAAAACAGAAAACCATTATTTTAGATTGTAGTAATATTTGACAAAATCAAAAAACGAAGCTAACTAATTTAGCGACGTTCAAAGAACAGCCCCCATGAATGTGAGGGATGCCTTCATTTGTGTAGTTTGATAAGATCAAGGTTTTTTTTTTCTTTCTTTTTTTATACAGTTTATTTAAATAAATAAAATTGTTATTGATTCATCACAAAGCACTTACAAGCATAAAACATTTACATTTGTTCTTGGATCACCTGGAGACACATAAATCTTGCCCACAGAGCCATCTGCTGCTTAAAAAGCATTCAACAGAGCTGTGTCTGAAACCGCTCACTCGTTCACTCATTCACTAATCCCTACATAGTGAATGGCAGTTGAGTGCACTACATCAGCAAAGAGTGAACGAAAATGAGTGAGCGAATTCGGACGCTGACATAATTATCACGCGCCAGAGAGCTCGGACAATTTCGTCATAAACATTACTTACCCATCTTAAACTGTCACGGGCCCACCGGTGGGCCCAAATCCATTACACATTTAAAACAGTAATATCCTATACTAAACCTAAACTAATCTTGACAAACTATATATCATTTGAAAGCTTACAATCTCTAGTTTTCATATGTGGTGACTGATTTTCAAAATAAATGACAGAGGAGCCGTAATTTATCAATTTGCAACAAGAATATTTTCATATTCCTAAGGCGTGTTCAGACCTATATTTTGAAATGGCAATGAACATGAAAAATCATTAAAGGGGTGGTATAATGCCCTTTTCACAAGATGTAAAATATATCTATGATGTCCCCAGAGTGTGTGTGTGAAGTTTTAGCGCAAAATACCCCACAGATATTTTTATATAGCAAGTTAAAGCTGTCACTTTTTGAGGGTTTGCAAAAACGCACCGTTTTGTGCCTGGCCCTTTAAATGCAAATGAGCTGCTGCAGAGGGCGGGGTTTCAAGAGCTCGTGTCTGTTAGCAGCTGCTGTTACCTCACACAGACACACTAAAATGACAGAAACTGTTCTGCCTTTAATGTTAAACGGATTCAGATAAGGATGGAGAGACTCAAGAAGAAGTGACAACATGTAGAATGCAACAGGACGTCTCTGAATGGTTAGTTGATGAATTTATGCAGCTGATGTGGAGTTAACTATCTTCAATTAGGATATTCTGTCATGATAAATCTATAAATTGCTCATATATGAACTGTTGTGAGATGCACACAGAGTGACTTTCTATTGCATGTGAAAAGATGGATGCTAAAGTTTGAGCTGACTCACAAATGTACTCTTTTGTACAACTTTTCCTCTTCTCAACATGGACTGCTTGTTCCCGGGGGCGGGGTTTATGTAAATTCTAGGGTTAGTGATGTCACTAACCCGAGAGGAATGTCGTGTAGTCCCAACCAGCCGTTTGTTGTAGTCCTTTTCTTTAAAAGCAAATATCTCCCTTTGCTTTGAACTTTGAGCGTTGTAACTTTGCAGATGTTGTTTATGCTCAAACAGCAACATTACACACTAACTAAAGTTAGAAAAGTGAAATCACACTCAACCACCCCTTTAAAGAAAAGGCTGAATTCATATCAAAATCTGCCAAACTTCCCATATTGCTTCTGAATAGAATGTCTACTTCATAAATTGTATGAAAATTATGGAAATAATGGTTCAAACCACATATGGAAATGGAGGCGCCCTTAAATGGGCAGTAATGGAATCTGGTTGTCACCTAGTGAAAAAGTTTGGTACTGCGCCCAAACAAAATCTTACTGAAAGCTCATTTTTTGAGATATCAACCTAAATTTTGAAACACAACTTGTTCAGATTTTTGACTTTGATTTTTTTGCAGTTTTAGAGTTGCTCAGGTTTTAGAAATATATATTTCATATAAAATATGAATAATAAAATGTTTTACATTGTACATTTCTATAAACTTAAACTTCTATAACTTTTTTTCCGTTTCACTTTCTTAATTTATTTCACTTCTACAAAAATCTGCCAAATGTCTTCTTTAAAACAAGACCAATTGTACGTCTATACACAAAAGCATTCTTTAATTACAACCATTTAAGTTCGAAATGTGCATTTTCATGTCTAATCAAAAAAAGGGGGGTGACAGTTAACAGGTTAATATTTCCTTTTTTGGCTGTATGAATTGTATGTAACAATTGTATGTATGTATTTTTCACGTTTATTGCGTTATTTGATTAAAAAAAAAAGACTTGCTTGCCATATTTATTTACTTTTTACATTTATATGTGAAAATAAAAGAGAACAAAACACTACACAACACATTTGTTTATTCAAATATAGATATAACGGTATATAAATAAATAAATACATAAAACTGCCACACAAAAAAAACTCGCGGGGTTTCCAGTCAGTCAAATGATTGTTTTCTATCTCGCGTGCGCCGTTGCCATGGTGACATTGTTGCCGTCCGTCATATTTATTTTTCATTCGCGCTCTATCGCCTTATCGTGTTGGATTGTGGGAAATAGTGTCTCAGCAAGTGTACATCGGATGTACACTCGAATTCAGAGAGGATTGTGGGTAAAAGTAGTGAACGAATGTAGAGAATGATGTCGTTCACTCAGAATTCAATTCGGACACCACTACAAAATGGCCGACACCCTAAATAGTGCACTATATAGTGGATAGGGAGCGATTTCAGACACAGCTTAAGTGTACTGCTCTCTTCGACCTGAAATATATATATATATATATATATATATATATGTTTTTCTTACACTGTTAGGATTAATAGAAGATCCAGTATTTGCAGCTTTTTGTAAACTCAAGCATTGTGAAAGCTTGGTTGAAGGCAGATCCTTCACTTTGTTTACTTCATTTGTCTCAGTCAAGCACTTTCTTAAAGCTGTTAAGACACCTCAGTATTCTGCAACTGAAGAAAACACGTGCAAATAGAAAAAACAACTGCAAATTAAGAAAACATCTTTGTCAGTTTCAAAACAGACATTTGCTCCAAAAACTCACAACACAAGCAAATACAGAAACGCACTGCAAACAGAAGACAAACAAAAATGTTAATAAGTGACAAACCCGACTAGGACATGATTACAGCTCAAACTCTACTTTATTTAATTTAATTGTATTATTCTTTTTTTTTTTTCATATACAAAACATACAGAGATGACATGTTTATGACATACAACTATGTATACAATATACAAAATATATTAACAATATGTTCAATATAATCATCATACTAATGACAAAAGAACAATAACCTGAAAAATATATTAATCCATACATAATTTACATTGTACAGATTTAGTCATGTTATGTTTAAATAACTTTAATAAGAAATATTAATGCAGTGTCCAAATATAAGCTGGGAAGTTTTAAAGTTGAGACACTCACACATTTTTTTGTTTTTGTATAAATCAGTGTGCCATCAGCTCCATGCCCTGAAGGTACTCAAAAGATTTCAATACAGCGCCACTTTTTGGTCAAAAGTTATAACAAAATTCCCCAAAATGATAATAACTTCAATAAATCTGCCCAACATGATGCCAAAATTACTATTCCTGCTTTATCTCTGCAATGCCTTGACATATTGACATACTTTGTATGTGTCATTGTCACTTCAATCTGACCACATGCATCTATATTTAGGGGCCAAGCACCGAAGGTGCAGAGGCACCTATTGTATCTGTTCCGTTTATTATTATTATTATTAGGGGCCAAGCACCGAATTGTAATTGTATCCTATTGTATCTGTTCCGTTTCTTATTATTAGGGGCCAAGCACCGAAGGTGCGGAGGCACCTATTGTAATCGTTGGCGTTCTTCTTATTATTATTCTTCCGCTCTGGGAGTCTATGGCAGCCCATTGTCTGCTACGGAACATGTAGTTGTATAAGAAAGTTAGGTCGGGGCTAGACCATTCAAGGATTTGTAAGCAAACACTAAAATTTTCAAATCAATCCTAAACCGTACTGGAAGCCAGTGAAGGGAAGCCAGTATGGGGGAAATGTGGCCGCGCTTACGTACCCCTTTTAGTAGTTTAGCTGCAGCATTCTGCACCAACTGCAGGCGTGAGAGAGATGCCTGGCTGACACCAGCATAGATGGCATTACAATAGTCCAATCGAGAGGAGATAAAAACATGTATAACTCTTTCAAAGTCTTTAAATGACAAAAAAAGGTTTCACTTTAGATAAGAGCCTTAACTGAAAAAAACTGACTTTAACCACAGAATTTATCTGCTTTTCAAGTTTAAAATCGCCGTCCATGATTACTCCCAGATTTTTAACGGAAGATTTAACATACGTAATTAAGGAACCCAATTCTGTGTTGGGGGCCACATGGGTACTACTTGGGCCAAATATCACAATTTCAGTTAAAATGTAAAAAATTCATGGCCATCCAGGCTTTAATGTCTGCGAGGCAGTCCAACAATAATTTTACAGAGCTGTTATCATTTCGTTTCAATGGCAGATAAAGTTGTGTGTCGTCTGCATAACAGTGAAACGAAATGCCATGCTTTCTCAGGATAGACCCCAGAGGAAGGATGTACAGGGAAAACAACATCGGGCCAAGAATAGACCCCTGGGGGACTCCACAAGGAAAAGGTGCCATTGTGGACACAAAGTCTCCAAGGCAAACAGAAAACTTCCTATCGGACAGATATGACCTAAACCACTCTAGAGCTGTCACGTTTTGGGTTTGTTCTTAGGTGTGTTCGACATCGGCTGCGGCTGGATGTAACCGATCGGCGAGAGTAGCCGCGTGCAGGCGGGGAGGAGCTGCAAACGGAGACGTGAAGTCGGACACTTTCTGGTTCCCGTAGTGACCGCTCACGTGGTGTTTGCATTTACCACAGCTGAAGTGAAATAAATGCAATATTTGCCTAATAATGCACAGATGTTTCAGAGACATTTTCATTCAATACTTATATGTACTGCTTCATACAACGTCTGTTTGAACAAGAATAAAGTTCAACATAAGCTACTATCAATGAAGTGGAGTCTACGTTTTTTAATCAGTTTTAATTTGATAAACATTACACAATATAACATCGCAACTACATGAAAAGAGTGTTTACTGTTATAAAAAACTGATTTGTGAGCTTTAGTGTAACTAATATCCAAGATGGCGCCGCGGATGGCTGCCTCGGTGTGGAGCTCTCCAGTTATTGTGTTGTTTTTGTTGGTTTGTTCTGCGTTTAGTCATTCTTTTCCTATCAGTTTCACCAAAGACGAACTACTGGACATTAGGAAACACACACCAGACAACTTTTTTACAGATTTTGATTACTCAGACGTTTTACTGGACATTCTCGTCGGAGGGGCAGCGGTGTTGTTCAAACGCGCGGTCAGACGCAAACGCGGGAAGCGCGCTGGCGCGCTGGTTAAACTCCGCGAGCGCGGCCTCCGTACTGCACTCCCCAGTATTCATCTTGCGAATCTCCGATCTCTTCCTAACAAAATGGACGAACTTCTTCTCCTCACCCGCACTAACAAGGATTTTTTAAACTCCGCTGCTCTGTGCTTCACTGAAACCTGGCTGAGTGAAGCCATACCGGACAACGCACTACATCTGCCGGGCTTTCAGCTGTTCCGAGCGGATCGCATCGCGGAACTAACGGGGAAAACGAGAGGTGGTGGATTGTGTTTCTACATTAACGAAAGTTGGTGTTCAGATGTAACAACACTGAAGAAGATGTGCTCTCCTAATTTAGAGGCACATTTCATAAACTGTAAACCTTTCTACTCGCCGCGGGAGTTTTCCTCATTCATTCTCGCGAATGTTTACATTCCTCCAGACGCGTGTGTGAGCGCGGCGATACAACAGCTGGCTGAACATATAGCTGAAATGGAACAAAGGTACCCAGACTCTCTTTTAATCATTCTTGGGGATTTTAACAAAGCAAATCTCTCCCGTGAACTGCCAAAATACAGACAGCATGTTACATGTCCTACCAGAGACAGTAATATATTGGACCACTGTTACACCACGATAAAGAATGCGTATCACTCCGTCCCACGGGCAGCTTTGGGGCTCTCTGATCATTGTTTGGTTCATCTTATACCGACCTACAGGCAGAAACTGAAATCAGCTAAACCTGTAATAAGGACTGTAAAAAGATGGACCAACGAAGCAGAGCAGGATCTACAGGCCTGCTTCGATTGCACTGATTGGACTGTTTTTGAAGCTGCAGCCACCGATCTGGATGAGCTCACAGATACTGTAACATCATATATCAGTTTCTGTGAGGATACATGCATTCCTACCAGGACATTCTTATCATTCACTAATGATAAACCATGGTTTACTGGGAAACTCAAACAGCTTCGTCATGCCAAAGAGGATGCTTACAGAAGTGGGGATAAAATCTTGTATAACCAGGCCAGAAACAGACTGACAAAGGAGATCAGAGTTGCTAAAAGAAGCTACTCTGAAAAGCTGAAAAACCAGTTTTCAGCCAACGACCCGGCATCAGTCTGGAGAGGCCTGAGGAACATCACCAACTACAAATCACCATCCCCCCGATCTGTGGAGAATCAACAACTGGCTGACACTCTCAATGCATTCTATTGCAGGTTTGAGAAGCCCAGACTCACACCTCACACCCGCTCTGATGTGCACTTCACACATCCACCATCACCTCCTGCAACCCCTCTCCTCCCCCCTTCTGCCATCCAACCTGAGCTTAAGGTCTGTGTGGAGGACGTGAGCCGAGTCTTCAAAAAACAGAAGACTAGGAAAGCTTCAGGCCCAGACGGCATCTCATCTGCTTGTCTAAAAGCCTGCGCTGACCAACTGGCCCCAGTCTTCACGCAGATCTTCAACAGATCATTGGAGCAGTGTGAAGTTCCCTGCTGCTTCAAACGCTCCACTATCATTCCGGTTCCCAAAAAACCTAAAATCACTGGACTTAATGACTACAGACCTGTCGCTCTCACGTCTGTGGTCATGAAGTCGTTTGAAAGACTGGTGTTGGCCTATCTGAAGGACATCACTGGACCCCTTCTGGATCCCTTTCAGTTTGCTTACAGAGCAAACAGGTCTGTGGATGATGCAGTCAACATGGGACTGCACTATATCCTGCAACATCTTGACAGACCTGGGACTTATGCACGGATCTTATTTGTGGACTTCAGTTCGGCCTTCAATACCATCATCCCTGATCTTCTCACAGCCAAACTGACTCAGCTCTCCATGCCATCCTCAATCTGTCAGTGGATCTCCAGCTTCCTGACAGACCGGCAGCAGCGAGTGAGACTGGGGAAGCTCACATCCAGGACCCTCACCATCAGCACTGGCGCCCCCCAAGGGTGCGTTCTCTCCCCACTGCTCTTCTCCCTGTACACTAATGACTGCACTTCTAAAGACCCCTCTGTCAAGCTCCTGAAATTTGCAGACGACACCACCGTCATCGGTCTCATCCAAAATGGTGACGAGTCTGCTTACAGACTGGGGGTTGAACAGCTGGCTGTCTGGTGCAGCTATAACAACCTTGAGCTGAACACGCTCAAAACAGTGGAGATGATTGTGGATTTCAGGAGAAAATCCCCAGCACTCCCCCCTCTCACCATCATGAACAGCACTGTGGAAGCAGTGGAGTCATTCAGGTTCCTGGGCTCTACCATCTCTCAGGACCTGAAGTGGGCAAATCACATTGACTCCATTGTGAAAAAGGCCCAGCAGAGACTGTACTTCCTTCGCCAGCTGAAGAAGTTCAATCTGCCACAGGAGCTGCTGATCCAGTTCTACTCAGCCGTCATTGAGTCTGTTTTAAGCACTTCCATCACTGTCTGGTTTGGTTCAGCTACCAAATCGGACATCAGGAGACTACAACGGACAGTCCGGACAGCAGAGAGGATTATTGGTGCCCCCCTGCCAACCCTCCAGGACCTGTACTCTTCCAGAGTGAGGAAGAGAGCAGGTAAAATCATCACAGACTCCACTCACCCTGGACACCCCCTGTTTGAACTGTTACCGTCAGGACGGCGACACAGATCACTGGCCACAAGAACATCCAGGCACAGGAACAGTTTCTTTCCACAGGCCATTTCCCTTCTGAACACTTAACATGCCCCCCAAGGCATATGCCTGCAAGTGCAATACTCCCACTGTCTAGTGCAATATTCTCTTAACTCAGGTGATATTTATATTTATATTATTCATACTACTCAAAATACTGTAAATATGTTCATAATCTGTAACATGCACTAGACTCCCACTGTCTAGTGTAATATTCTCTAACTCAGGTGATATTTATATTTATATTATTCATACTTCTCAAAATACTGTAAATATGTTCATAATCTGTAAATGTTTATTCAGACTAAACCCAACTGTGACCCCTTTTTTTTACTTTTTATACTATTTTATTTTATTTTATTTTTTTATATATTTTATTCTTAGAATTTGTATTACTATGTTTCTTGTTGTATTTGTATTTGTATATGTGCACTGGAAGCTTCAGTACCAAGAAAAATTCCTTGTGGGTGCAAGCACACTTGGCAATAAAGCTCTTTCTGATTCTGATTCTGATTCTAAAGGTGTTCGAATAAACACGAAACACACGTGATCGTTGTCATGCGGTGAATCCGGCCAATCTTGGAACAGCTGTGTCGTCATCAGCCCTCGTGCAGCCGCTCTTGAGAAGCTGCGCTGGCTGAGTTCTCCGGCTACTCTCAAATCGCTCTCGCGGTACTTTGATGGCACACGTCACAGTCACGTGGCGTCGGCGCTGCATCAAGTCGGACAAAATTTCTAACCGGCATGCACTGCTTCAAGTCAGCCGCCGATCGGTCTGCGCAGAGCTGCATGAAGTCGAACAAGCCTCTTGTCTTGTTTCCATGTCTGTCATGTGATTCCCTGTTTGTCATGTGATCCTGCCATGTCTTGTCATTGGTTAATTGTCTGATCATTGTTCACAGGTGTCCCTTGTTTTGTCATTAGTCTGTGTATTTAAGCCCTCATGTTTGCCATGTGTCTTTGTCAAGTATTGTTTCTTGTAGTCTGCTGTTGTGCAAAGTTCATGTTCATGCTTTGGTTTTTGTTTTCATGCCACGCCATGTTTTTGTTTCATGTTTTGTTTTAGTTATAATAAACTGCACATGGGTTCTCATCTCTCAACTTGCCTCCAGTGGATCCTTATTACAAGAGCAATACCTTTGATACCAACACAGTGGTCCAACCTAGAGATCAGAATATTATGATCAATAGTATCAAATGCAGCTGTAAGGTCTAACAACATTAGAATAGCAAAATCTCCTGAGTCTGTAATCAATAAGAGGTCGTTAAAAACTTTTAAGAGTGTAGTTTCTGTACTATGAAGGGCTTTAAATCCAGACTGAAACAACTCCAAAATTCCATGTCGATCCAAAAAAGATTGCAACTGTATACATACAGCTTTCTCCAGTATTTTCGAAAGAAATGGAAGTTTAGAAATAGGTCGGTAATTGGAGAAAACAGATGCGTCAAGATTGGTTTTTTTTATTAGTGGTTGTACTACTGCATGTTTGAAGCCATGTGGTACAACACCTGTGGTCAGACTGCTATTTATAATTCCTAAAACTTATTTTAAAAAACGTGGAGGGACAACATCTGTAAAACAGGCAGATGATTTCATTTGATCAATTATATCTTTCATAAAAGATAAAGACACAGGCTCAAACTGGTTAAAGACAGTAGGGCGGGTGACAATAATAGAAGGGTCCTCAGAGGAAGGTAAAATATGTGCTCTAATATTTTCTATCTTACCTATAAAAAATTGTGAAAACTTCTCACAGACATCTGGAGATGAGTAAGAACAAGTCAGTTGCGAGGTAGGCCCATTTAGTACAGCATTAATTGTACTAAAAAGAGCTTGAGGTTTGTGAGAATTCTTCAAGATAATATCAGAAAGGTATTTCGTCTTCTCAGTTTTTACAGTTTTTTGGTATTTATGCCAGGTGTCTTTTAAGATGTCAAGAGACACCTGTAATCTGTTTTTCTTCCACTGTCGTTCAGCTCTCCTGCACTCTCGTCTGACAGCACGAGTAGTATCGTTCAACCATGGTTCACTTTTTGGCTTAGAACGCATAACTTTAAAAGGTGCAACAACATCTAACACACTTTGGCAGGTAGAATCAAACAGTGAGGATAGCGCTCTTCGGTATTAGAACAGGAAGGGAGCATACAATTAGTTTCATCCAAACTTTGAAAAACAGTAGAAAACTGTGCAGCCGTGGAAGAGTTATATACACGACATCACCGAGCTGGTCCACTCGGTTTAGAATAAGGGAGAGAGATCTCAAATAATACAGGCATGTGATCAGAAAAAGACGCTTCACATATTTCAAGATTACAAATTTGTAAACCACATGATAAAACAAGATCTAATGTGTGTCCATGCTCGTGTGTAGGATCTGTCACAAACTGCACCAAATTAAAAGAGTCAATAACATTTAAAAAATCTTTGACTAGTGGCTTCATAGGACAACAAACATGGATATTAAAGTCGCCAACTATTAAAACCCTGTCATAGTTTGACACAATTCCAGACAAAAAGTCAGAAAAATCATTGATGAAGTCCTTATTATATTTAGGTGGTCGGTATATCACAGCACACAACACCGGCTGGAATCGTCCCAATTCGAAAATATTAAGTTCAAAACTGGAGTAAATGTCTGATGACAGTTGCCGACATTCAAATTTTTCTTTAAAAATTGTCGCTACTCCTCCTCCTCGTCCAGAAGACCTCGGAGAGTTAAAAATATGTACAATCAATCGGTAAAACTACTGAAAAAACGCTTAGTTCACTGGCATTTAGCCATGTTTCTGTCACACATAAAAAATCCAGTGCACAGGAGGTGAAAAAGTCATTAAAAATGAAGGATTTGTTTGTTAGTGATCTAGCGTTTACCAGTGCTATCCTGGTCGGAGTCAGGCCTTCTGCCATCAGGGGTTCCCGATCCAGCGGCCGAAGGCTTTGGTGATTCACGCCACCTCTACGGAGACGGGGTGAGCGGGGAGGGGGGACATCCACGTCCCTGCCGACGAGCGTTATCAGCCCAGTGTATACAGGATCCATAGAATGCCAGGAAATAAAGCGACATCGATCCAGTTTGTTTTCAGCAAGTATGGTATAATGATTAATCCAGGGACATTTCGCCAGATAGCGTTTGATTTTTACCAGCAGTCCACTGCGTTTACCCCGGCGCCTATAACGCCTCCTCCGGGAAAGAGGAACTGGCGCGCGCCAAAGGTAAGAAGGGATTGCAGATACGAATGGGAAAGAAGTTCTCTGTTCACTCCAATCGTAGTTCAAGTCATTTGTGACAGATCTGATATTTAGGAGTGTTTGGCGATCATATACCAGTAGAGAGTCGACATTTTTACAGATAATTGACAGAAACAACACAAACACAAGCGGGACTAGAAGCAGCAGACGGCACGCCACACACACTGGCGCCATCTTGCATGAAGCATGAAAATGGCTAATACTGTATATATCTAAGGAATTTAGATGGTGCACAAATGATCCATTCCTAGCTGCAAGTGAAAGTGATCAAAAAACAAGTTTGGTTTACTCATAATTAAAAAGACATTCATTAGTTTGATGAAAACTTAAAAATATTTAAAAATGAACCTTGTGCCAATCAACCCCTGTGCCAGCCAACCCGGTCTCCAGTACCTTCCCTCCCCTAGGGAGCCGCCTTGTCTTGTGTCTTTCCTCCCTAACCCCCCCCTCCCCCTCCCCCAATGGCAGGCGGAATCTTTAGCACAAATCTTTAGCACAGCAGTGAAATGAGTATTGCCTGGTGAAAACTATAGTACGTTTGCACAACATCAGCACTTATACCTTCCATATCTTTAGTATAAACGTGATCTATTAACTATGATCACGCGCATGAACTCGACAATCGACTACTGTGGACTTCGACCGAAAACAGGATGTAAATACAGGTATGTGCACTGGCTGAATTAACATCACTTTTATTCATATCTTTCACATCTACTGCAGTCAGATTCACCGTGTTCACTCTGAAGGAATCACTCACATGGCTGTGCACTTGTAATGACACATCAAGGATGTTAAGAGGCTAAAAGCAGGTTTAAAACTTGCCCCATTTAAGTCACCAGGGTGCAAATGTTAAAACAGGGTATATGCAGGAATCTTGAAGTTAATTTTAATACCTTTTCAAGACTTTTTCAAGACCTTCTCAATATTTTTTAATACCTCACCGCCACTTCAAGCTGTAACCATTTACATCAGTGATACTTTTAACTTAACAGTTTTAGTTTGTGATAAAGACTATAGACCACTCTGATACAAAAAAATCAAATAGGCTGGGATAGTAAATCAAAGCAAAGTTTATTAAAAAACAAAACAAAACTTTGCTCCACCCTCAACAACAATCATGCTGACATGTGCCTCAGTTCTTCTGATTTTGTTCCCAGCAGCTTCTCAGTTTGGACCAATTCGTTCTGTTTTTCTTTACTACGTCTTCTGAGGATGTTGGACTTCGTGATCAGTTGTGCCATTAATGTCCCAGATTTCCCCTCTGCCTGCTCGGCTAACTTATCAGCATCTGTTTGGAGGGAGTCGCACACCTCTGTCAGAACCGTTCGTTTCCTTTTCAGGTCTTCTATCTCCTTTTGCACTGCTTTTCTTTTGAGGTCCTGTGTGGAACTCTGTTTCTTCTTCCGTTCATCTTCCAGGTAACTCCTGTACCTTGACCTTGCACAGGCTACTGAAGCCATGAGCTCCTTTGTGAGAGGTACCTTCAAAACACCCCCACAGACACTGATCTTGTCACATATCAGCCTCAAAGCTTCCATCAACTTTTCAAGGATGTTGCATGTTTCAACCTCCTTGTTGATGGAAAACCCTCTTTCCACCGTGGCTTGTCCATGGGACAGAAGTAGAAGGCTCTGAGAAAACTTATATAGCTCTGGATAAGACTTGCTGAGGGCTGAATGCAGGAAGACATCAAGTCGCTCCTTCAGTGGCTGGAAGGAGGAGAATCTCTAATTTCTCGCCTCAAGAGAGAGAAAGCTCTGGAACTGTTGTATGATTACATCACCTGGAATAAGAGAGAAAAAAAAATTACAAATAGGTAAAATATAATTCAAGTCATTTTATTAATCTTTCATTGGACAAATACACAGCACAGCGTCTGTACACATAAAAAGGTAAGCAGTGTACTGTAGATATCTTCTGTGTTGAAAAAAATCTTAGACACTTTCACACTAACACAACAGTAACTTCTTCTCTCCCTAAGTTTTTCCTACCAGCAGAGACGCCTCCTGCCAACTTCTTGTCCTGCAGCATTGTTTGTACTACAGTCTTAATCTTTGTGAGGGACCCTTCTGCATCGCTGTGCATGCTTCTGGGGTCCAGACATCCAATGGCCCTGACCACTGGAATTTTCAGGGGACTTTTCACCTGCACTTTCTGAACAATCTTAACCAGGCCCTGCAAGGACTCTTTCCTGAAGGTGAGAACTAAAAGCTCACCTCCCCTGCTTCCTGGCTTGCTCTGAAGTGCCTGACAAATAAGCAACATAGACTATAAACATAGAATGTAAATGATGAAGAAGGTAAACTTAATCGTCTAAAAATAAGTTTCTCCATGTCGGCAATAATAATAATAATAATAATAATAATAATACAAACAGCAGAATAAAATTTTTAATTTTTACTAGTTGCATTGGTGTACAGAGAACAAAAATCCATCCCTGAAAAGAAAATAGTCAATATCAAAATTACCTTGATGGCAGATTCAGCACCCAGTCCTATGTCAACATTCTTGTTGGATACCCTATTCACTTCATCAGCAACGTCAATTTTGGTCAGCCTCATGGAAGTGGCATCTTGCAGGAGCTCTTGCTTTACAAACCGCCGCAGGAGACTCTTAAAAGGATATAAGTAATCAGTGACAGAACCATCCTACTAGGCTACCATTAAACAGATCATTCTTCTTACTGCTTCTTTCTAATCATGAAAAATGTTGGTTTAAAATATGTGTTATGAATTTATGTATTAATTTTATATTGTATTATTATGAACAAGAGGAACAAATAAAATGAAAGGAAATAATTGGTGTGTGTGTGTATGTGTTTGTTGGCATCCAGGTTTTATCTCAAGTGAGTTCTATGTAACAATTTATGTAAAACTGCACACATTGCATTGATTTTACAGAGTTGTGGACCACCACACATCCACGGGTAGATAGTTGAATTAGGCCCTATTGTAATGATTACCTTCAGCAGCTCACTCAAATCTTTGGCAAAGAAGGGCAGAACTGGCTCATCAGTTTGATAGTTGGTCAGAAAGAGGCTAAAGGTCCTGGATATTGCCAGGAAGAACTGGAGCTTGGCAATCATGAGGGGATCCGCTTGTGCTGCCTCAGTGGTGTCATAAGAGGCAGTACTGGGGTTTGGAAGCTGCTTCTGCTTAACAGCATCTACGTACATCATGACCATTGGCCACACTTGAACTGCCCTCTCTGCCACGGGGACATTTTCAATCCACCTATGCAAAAATGGACAATGTCAGCTCACTCCAATTTCATTTCACTTTATTGTTGCAAAATAAAAACAGACATTTTGGGCCAAATCCTTTTGCAATGTGTATGGCAAACAACTCTCAATCCACCTGTGGCCACAGAATGGTAGCGGAAAGGAGGTGGACCCAGTCAAGGCAGTAAAATCTTCCCTCCTAGCTGGAACATTCTGAAAGAGGTAGTGGAGTGCTCGAAGGAGCTTGTCCATCTGCCACATGGTAAAGCCTGCCTTCAGTGCATTGTGGAGGGTGTGAAGCCCACAGCTTCCAACATTAACCAGATGAGCATCATACAGCTCAGCATGCTCAGTCTGGAGGAGGTGTGCAAGCTTCAAGTTGACATTTGGGCCGTCCATACTGATGGAGAGAAGCTGCCTCATATTCAGTTTTGCCACACATTCCTGAGAATAAACACAACAGCAAGTATATTAATGGCAATATTCCTTTTATGTTTATTTTTGAATACACTGGCATTCAGTAAGGTATTAGCCTGATTTTCACTCATATTGGCACTCATTTATCAATCTTGCGTAGAAACGGGCGTATATGTTGGCGTAAGATTATGCTTACACTCCTCTCACCGCCTGATTTATGAAGCTGTGCGTACCTTTGAAATCCAGGTGTACGCAATACCTGACCTTGATAAATGCCGCGGCTGAAAACGATCGTCATTAGAATAACACGCCCCTATATATTCAAGTCTCCGCTTCCCCCACGCCCTCATTTTACGCCATGGACACACAGAAGACGGCAAAGAAGAGAAACTTCTTTGAGAAAGAGAAAGCGAAACCAGGGAAGTGGAAAGAAACAAAATTGATTTCTAGATTTTTATTATTAATGACACTTATTGTTATTTAGAAGAAGAATGTCGTTATTATTATTATTTGTATTATTATTATTATTTAAAAGAAGAATGTCATTTTTATTATTTTGTCAGTCTGAATAATTTTTTTGGTCATTGAAAGCCTTTCATTACTAAACCCAGTCCGTGCACACCTGCCGGGCCTAACCCTGGCCCTACCATCGTTTCAAAGAATAGTACGACGGCGAGCGCGTCGAGTATAACTCGTCCGTTTGGGGAGGTGCGCGCGCAGTCTGCGGAGACTCGCGCTGCGGAGCCAGGCGAAAGTATAAACAAGGCTTGAAACGTCAGGTAAAGCGCACAGGCTCGCAACTGAAGGAATACATATGCCTACAATTCAAATGCTTTGGTAAAGTCACACAACTTAAACATTGAAGTTTATAATTACTATGTTGTTGGTTTTTTTTTACAGTGGGTCATAATATATCATATCTTTTAGTTTGTCAGTGCGTTTTGTGGTGTTAGGAATTGTTTTTCTGCGCATTCCCGCACTCAAAACGTGCGTACACCACCTCCTGAGCTGGCGTAGGATTTGAGCGTGCCGTACGCCAACGTTCATATTGATAAATCTCAAAGTCACCGTGGTTTTGGGTGTACGCCAGGTGTACGCTGGAAATTTGGTGTACGCACTTTTGATAAATGAGGGCCATTATATGTAAAATGGTTATAAGAAACAATGTTTTTGGTGTGCAAATTCCTGGAGCAAAAAATACAATATTAGCACACCAATATGTTTTTATAAGTGAAACAAACAAGTGGTACTAACAAACATGAGTGAATGTTCTTCACTGTACATCCAGGTAATGTGCTGCAATTATTTCCAAGCCATTCAAGCTAAACTGAACTGCTAGTCTGGTCAACCAACTTCACTCTTCACTCTGAACCAACTTCAGACAATTTGCTAGTCAAAGAACCCACAGCAACCACACACACGCATAAACAAATACATGTACGCACGCGCACGCATACACACACACACACGTGCATGCAAGCACGCAAACACACACAAATCTCAGATCTACAAAACAGTAACCTTTATCACACCACTGTGTGTGTCACATTTATACATGTTTATACTTTCTGACAGTCACAGACAACCAACCTCTTTATCATCCATGGCTCCTCCTCCCCAACCCCATCAACCTGTTTTTAGTCACTTGCCACATCCCAGTCTCATCTATTAATCTACACTTTAGCCACACGATTGTCCATAAGTATCAAAAATTGAAGATGAAATGCTAGTAAGTTAACCTACTTTGATGTGATGCAACAGGTCGACAGCTTTTCCGTGTCCCAAGAATTGAGAGCCAAGGTACCTAGCCAGAACAGATCTTTATTAATATGACACTCCTCAAAACACACACATAACAGGTTGAAAATGAAATAAATAAAAAAATATAGTATATAGAGTATATATAATATATAGTACTAAGCAGGAGGTAAAAAAAAAATTGACTTAGTTCACCCTTTAAAACATTTCGGTGCGTTGTAATACGCACTGGGAACGCCAGAGCGTACATTATGCTTTTGAACTTCCGCCCGCCTGCCCGCTCTGGTGCTCTCAGAGACAATTTACGAACGCACCCACAATAGCCTAGTTTTTGTACCTGTTTGTTTTTTTTGTATAAAAATGACTAAATTCACACACTTTTACGATGTTTTTGGGACTCAAACTGTTGGACAGCTAATTCAGAAAAAATACTTTCAAAATGTAAGACTTTATAAAGCCGTGATAAGACTTTTTAATACTTTTTAAGGGTCTTAATTTTCCCAAAATTGATTTATCACCTTTTAATACTTTTCAAGACCCCGCGGATACCCTGTAAAAAGAGGATAACACGGTGTAGGCAGCACAGATTTTTGTCGTTGTTCTCTGTACTGACAGCACTACAAATTTACGAAAAAATTAGCTCAATGTTAAAATTGACCGGAGTTCTCCTTTAAACCGTTCATTCAACGAACACATTCAAAAACGCTGATTCTTTAAAAGATAGTAATGAAACAAGTTGTTAAGCTCCATTTTTCAAAGCTGAGCTGACCAGCAATGCGTCGCATGGGTAACGCTGAAGCTGACGCTTAAATAGCATTGATTCAGTGCATTACTCGCTGCTTTTTGATTCAGCGCTGCCGCTGATGCCATTCATGGTAAATCCCCTTAAACGCTAAGAGGATGACAAGACAAATATTTCGCTTTCCTTGGACACAGAAAGCTTTTCACGCATATGTGACTTGACTTCAAAGACAGACGCAAGTAATCACACGCACTCAGTCAATCTCTCTCATTCACTGTCTGTTAAAGGTGCTCTAAGTAACTTTTTTACCTTAACTAAACAGCTTCGGAGTCAGTGGAATGGTTATATTACTTATTTCGGGTTGAATGGTGGTGGTTTCGCACCCCCCTGGTGCCCGAGAGCGGAAAAAACTCACTTGCAACTTTGGGCCGGCGGGCCCCTGTGTTTAATATTTAAATTTCAAGTAATTGTGACCTCAGGATGTTTGCTATTGTCTGTAAAGGTGTTTATTATGATCGCTGTCTGTTACGGGCTTACTAGTACGCTAGATACTATAACTTTGATGTTAGCATTGTCATTAGCCAACACGTTTGATTTCTGTAGTTGTTTGGCTGTTCCTCTGTCGGTTTTATTTGTGTAACTTAGTTCGCAAATAAATAGAGATCAAATTCTTCAAATCAAGACACCAGGCAAGTTCGGTGTATCCTACCCGCGTCTAAATGGCTAGCGGAGATTTTGGCTTGATCTAGCTAGATGGATGCTGCCCTTCTATGTGTCTAATTTAGCTTTCACGTTGTATCTAGGTGTTACTTTGCTTTTATTTGGCGCCGGTGTAGCTTTTTTGCAGTGTGCTACACAGTGTAGAAGCCGATGGCTCACCGATCGCATTCTGTATTGTATTGATCCATAATATGCTACAAATCCTCGTCAACTACAATGAAGCCCAGACTCAAAATATTTTCCGTGACCGTCTTGTTTGCAAATAGGGATTTCACTCTGCTCTGCCCAGCCGCCAACAGTGTAGTCAACAGACAAATGTAGCCTAATTTCAAAGCATTCCACAACAATTAACTATACGCATTCAATTTCACAATGTACTGTTATAAATGTTGCAAAAATGCTGTCTTATTTTTTCTAGTTACAAGCGCTGGCAGGTTACATCCACACCAAGCAAGACCCACTCTAGACCACTAAAACCACCTGTTTCTAGTATCACAGAAGACTCAGATCGAGACCCGTATGTTTTCTTCCCCAGCCTTTATTTATCCTGCCTGTCATTTTGTAATTCCAGTTACTTATGCACTGTTTTACGTTTTAGGGATGTTCCTGTAAATCTTCCTGAGCTTGGTGTGCAGCCGTTGTCTAGAGAGGGAGAAGTTGCCGATTTGGATCTCGCCATGCACTTGAAACTACCAGTGCAACAGTGCACCTTTGAAGACAGAGTGCTAGGCGTAGCATGCTCTGGTGCACAACCTTTTCAAGTTGCCATGAGAACACGGGCGACAGGAGTAGTTTTAGAATGGGTAGGGTGTGAAGATTGTCAAAAAGTCAATTATGTTGTCTTGAATTGGCTTTTCTATAGGGTGCTGTTATTGTTTGTCACTTTTGTATGTATGTTTGTATTGTTTCTCACATAACATTGCCATTTCTTTACATTAGTTATGCCCCTTCGGACACTCCATATGGAAATGGAATTCGCAGCCAACCTTGAAGTTCGGCATGCAGGGCGGTGACTTTATGCTGTCTGCCAACATTCTTCTGTCCGGGAACAACTACAGAAAAGTAGCCCTACTCTTCATGTTTATGTCGATGGGGATGGTTACCGAATCCACATTCTACAGAATCCAGGATGCTTACTGCATAGAGCCGGTGCAGGAGTATTGGGATAAAACTAGAGCAGAAGTCCTAGACCGTTTATGGCAGAAGGACCATGTTGTTCTCCTGGGTAAGGAACAGTCTTACACCTTTGACCAACTTTTACACTGACAAGTCTATGATATGCTATGACTGTATGATTGGAAGCTGGAATCTGTGATTCTAATAGCTTATAATGTCTTTTCGCAATAGGTGATGGCAGAATGGATTCTCCTGGTAAGTTCTGTATGCATACTGTCAAAATTGAGAATCAGATTTGTATGCATGTACTGTTGTACTGCTTTATCATTATCTTCTAATATCTTTGTTTTTTTATGTTGATGATGCTTTTAGACTGAAATAGCATCATGGCTGCTCCGAGACTGTCAACCTGTTCTTTTAGCATAACATTTGGCCTGGTAGAGGGTGCAACCCTTAAGGTTAACAATCCAAGAGTATGTCCAGGCAAAATGTTCACTGTCTCTCACACCTCCCTTTGTGAATTGCATAATCTGAATTAGATTTTTCCTGTGGTTACAGATTGGGATGTGTAATTTATGTCTGCTGCTCTCTCCTGAGCATGATTGAAAGATCAAAGCCTCTTTCCTCATTGACTGTTATTCTGACGGCCTCTGTAATAATGTACACAAGTTATATGCTGACAGTTGTGCTTTTGCCTCAGGTCATTGTGCACAGTTCTGCACATACACCACAATTGAACAAGACTCCAGAGATGTGGTCCACATTGTTTCCGTTGATAAACGCGAAACAAATAAAAACTCAGTCATCATGGAGAAGGAGTGCTTTGTTCGCACAATGGATGCACTCCTTCCAGAGCTTTCTATAAAGGAAGTGGTCACTGATGCCCACCCACAAATCACCGCATTACTGAGTAAGGAGAACTTTTGGTTATGGTGAAGTCATAAAGCCTATAGACCATCCCAAGTTCAAGTTTGATCGCTCTTCCCACAGGGCCTCATTTTTAACATACAATATGTAAAAAGAAATAAAAAACCTAACTATTAATTTTGTTTACATTGTTTTCATGGTCTCTCTTTGTTATAGATCCGGAGCGTGGCAAATATAAAGCGTGGGGTATTCAGCACTCATTGGATATCTGGCATGCAGCCAAGAGCCTGAACAAGAGGCTTCGACGGGTATGCATCAGTACATTTGTTGTCTTGGTGTTGTGAAAAGAAGCTAGCTATTGTGTACCTTGTGTACCTTGATCAGGCTGGGACCGTGAAAAGTCAAACTGGTATTCAGCCATGGATCAAGGACATAGTCAACCACTTTTGGTACTGCAGTAAGCATGCGGACACCGAGGAGCAGTTCAAGGTATGGTTCAGGGGGGAAAAAAATTGTATTGATTAGGACAGTTTAGTTGATTTGCTAGCAGAGCATGTTTGTGGCTCCATGCACTGTATAACTTTTCTTTTATGCAGATGATGTGGGTTGGTGTACTTCACCATGTCTGCAATGAGCACTCCTGGGCAACCAGTCGCTGTGAACATGAGCCACTAGACGAAGACAGCCAGAACAAGCCTTGGATCATACAAGGTAATTTCAACCAATATTGGTGCAGAATTCAACACTGTATGTGAATGCATATTTATTGACCGTGTTATGACTATAGGTTCAGCTGCTCACAAGGCACTTACTGCTGTTGTCCTTGAGAAAAGATGGCTGACCCTGGTGAAAAAAATCCTAAACTTCAGGTAATTATCTGTAAGACAAGGTTGTGTTCACCCAAGTTCTTTTTGAATTTCCAGTATTCCTCACTCAAGTGTTTGTCATGTTTCAAATGCAGCATAGTTTACCTTATTTCAATGTAATCTGTAATGTGGATTTCATTTCTTATTATTTAAAAATATAAGACAAAACAACACATGTATTACCACGAGTGTTGTTGTAATTATCTGTCTCTTCCACCCACACAGGACCACATCTGATTTGGAGTCATTCCAAAATCACATTTTGATGTATGCAGCAAAGCGCATGGCCTACTCCTCCGTTTGTATACAAGACTCGGACATTGCTGGCAGCCATTGATTATAATAAACACAATCAACGCCACCCTGCACGCAACCGAGATGGACAGAAAATGTAGGTATTTTTGTGACGTTTTTCTTTTTTTTTTATCTTGTAGAATGACTAACGACAAACACAAATTGTTCGTGCTCTCTAGTTACAGACAGAAGTACAACAAGAAATCAAAGAGCTGGAGCGTTTACACGATGAAGGTGAAGAAGCAATACACGTACATTCCAGAGATCCAGAGGGCCATTCTTGCCAGGAGACTGGGAAGTGGGTCTGGCCTTCCCCGCAAACAGACGCTAAGGCCTGATGACCCAAGGCGTCTGGGTGTACTTGCTCCACAACAGCCACCTCCCACATCAGAACTAGTGGCGATTCATGTATCACGAGGGGACAGTGGTCCCAGAGAATTGGAGGACAATTGAACAGTTTTCATATGGCAATACACACAAAGAATGTACATAGACATGTAAATAAAAATAACTGATACTGAAACTTTGTCCAAAATATTTTTTATTTAGAAATATACTATGACTGACATGTAGGCATACATACAGCTGGGATGAAAAGTGGTAAGAAGAACTTTTACAATGTGTATGGTAACAACAAACTATTTACAATATTATAACAAATTGTACTATGCAGCAAATATTCTAAAGAATTACGCTAGGCGGCTCACCCTGAAGCTGGTGTACTGCCCTCTGGGGTCAGGGAAAGTGTCTCTTATCCGACAAACACAGCAGCTGGGTATTACTACTCGGGTTGCCCACACCCAGGCGGCCATGCTGCCACAACACAAACTGCCTATAGGCTGTATGTCTGAACTGGCGCTGTTCCATCCCAGGTTCAGCATTATCAACCAGTGCAAATATGTCATTCCAGGCTGCCCTGGCCAGCCGCAACACACCCTCATCTAAAATATAAAAGTCCATGTAGGCCATCTTGCTTATGCATTGCTGTGGATGTTGCCGGCAGCATTTCCTCTCCAGGTCTGTGTTCATCTCCCGGCAGTTTCCACAGACACACCAGTGGAGTCCGGCAGGTTCAGGGTCAGAGTCAGGATGCAGGGGCACTTCCAGAAATGACAGAACGTCGAACATCACCCCCGGGGACCTGGTTATCACTCTCTCTAAGACCTGGTCCTTCTGTGAGGTGTCTAGTGAATGAAGTGTATCCTAAAACACAAAATAATGTGTATAATTACACAGGTCTTTGAACTAAATAAAAAGGCATCTCTGGTCTTGTTACACTATTTGACAAACCTTCATTTCATTGATGCGTCTTTCCTGAAGATCCTGCAATCTCCTCTCTTCTTCCGCATCCAGTCTAGCACTCCTCCTCCTAGAACCTCTGGGGGTTCTCTGTCTGACCAGCCTTGAAGTTGTAGGCCTACCACCAATGGCCTGAGCAGTGTACTCAGACGAGGCTGAGGTTGACGTTGATTCCTGCAATATCACAAAACAGTTGACGTACTTTACAGATATGAGTTGAGGTTGATGTTGATTCCTGCAATATCACAAAACAGTTGACGTACTTTACAGATATGAGTTGAATTACTATGGCCTACACTTTTATTTTATGTCACTAAGTCAACGCGTCTTATAATAGGCAATAAACATGTTGCAGATATCATGATCGAGCTAGAAAAAACGTTCTGATGTTTTCTTAGACAAGCAAAGGTAAACCGTCATTCTACCAGATGAACTTATAGACCTTGCTAATATAACTTTAGACAAATAATAGCCTCCGATATATATTTTTTTATGCTAATGCCCACTCTCCCAAAAAAAAAACAAAAAAAAACACGAAAGCAGTAGTTCGCCTCGTTCATATCGTTTGTTTCCGTTAAAAAAACTAGTATGCATGACAACACAATAAAAAAAATAAAAAAATTCGGCATCAGTTGGAAAGAAAATATTGCTTTACTTACCTCAGTAGACATAACTGGTTTTGAAATAGCCCGTTCCTCTGCTCAGCTGGGTTGCTCGTGGCGAGGGGGGAGGGACAACAGTTCGTTTTTACAACAGTGTGTTTGAAAGCATTTACTACCAGACACTAGGGGGAGCTTCATAGAGAAAAAACACTCAGACTTGCCTGGTGTCCCTTTAAGTCTTAAGTGCAAATCAATAAAACCTCTGTACAAATCACCATGATAAAAAGTCTTGTTGTCATTATTAACTTATTTAACATTCAATACACATGCACAAAGTTCAAAACAAGAAAGGTAGGCTATAGCCTTATGGAAAAAGAAAACATGCGAATATCGCGGTTGCTACGGTTACTTGCATTCCTCTGCGGTTGGCTTCTCAGTAGCGCAGTTTTACAATTTTGCGGTTGTCGCGACAGCCCTAATCGTCACTTCACTATCGTGATATGTATCAAATTATGACATGACGATATCGTTACATCCCTAGTGACAAGCCAATTACTGATTGCTAACAGCATTTAACCTGCAACATTAACAGTAAATGACCCATTACATTTTTCACTCATCTCCCACCTCTATTAAACGTTGCCCATTATAAAACTGTAATACATACCTGTCTTTTTCAGCACTGCAAAATGTATTGTTTCATATGGTCAAATATGACCACTCTACAGTTTATTTGTGCCTCCTGCAGCACAGCTGTAAAATATTTGTAGCGATCTCCACTCTGGATCATCTCCGAAACATCGTGGAGAAATCCCTCAACTTCAACTTTCCCTCTCTTTGCCATATTGCTCATTATTACTGTTGTAAATAATCAAAAACACAAAAAGTACATTAATAAACCACAACAAATACATTTCCAAACTTAACTATAACAACTCATTTATTATATATCCTATATCAAATCCTAATTGCATATAAATGCAAAATATCTATTTAATGTGTATAACATTTACAATAATTTTTTTTATATATATTTCCTCATCTACAAGCAATTACACATTAAATCAATTTTTAAAACTATCTTTAAAATATGTACAATTTAAAATGTAAAATTTGGGTATTCCACTTATAATACACATTTCTTGAAATAAAATATCTCCACACTGTACAATTTGTTTAACAATACTATATAACGAACAACACATGCCTCATATTACATTTATATTTCCCATAAAAATTAACACTTCATTGATGTTACATTAGTTCTCCATATAACATCATCGTAAAGCCATAACGACTATACATTACCAACTTATTTTATGCGAAAAACACGTGCATCAACCACAAGACAATAAAAAAGTCATTCATAACAAATTTGCTTTTTCAACTTCATCCAAATTATAACAAATTGATAACCTAAACACCAATACTAAGTACAACAATCATGACAACGATAAAAAATGAGTTACTACATATAACTATTTAATCATATAGCCATAAGCTTTAAATAAAAAGTGACACATTAAAACCATACGACAAACAGACATACGAAATCAACAAAACATGCATTTGCAATCTAGACATCGCAAACAGAACATCACAAATACATACATAAACCCAGTATCTATAAATCACACAACCATAACACCATACTATTAAAAATTTGATAAAGTAATCAAAAGTACCAAACGAAGAAATTGTGAAATCCTTTACAACACATTTCACCATAACTTAGCCGTAACTTTACACCAGATCAAAAATGCACTTTTGCACATCTCAGATACTAAATTAGGGGGAGACCGGGGATGGTTGTAACAATTTTGACCTTTCTGTCTATAGCTTGAAGTACTTTGAAGTCAGTGTGTTCAAAATGTGATCCAAACTAGTTACAAGTGTCTGCTATAAATGACATAGCTATTATCTTTGCAACACAAACAGAAAATGCATGGTTTAGTTTCAAACACGAGGAGTGAAATGTTACAATTCACCCCATAGTCAGGGTTAGTTGTAACATACCCTGGGGTGAGATGTAACATTATGATATCCACCGGGGTGATATGTAACATAATGAAATAAGGATTTTGACAAAAAAATATTTTGAAAGGTTTTTATTCAACACTGACTTTTCAATATAACTGATGTGTGTATCACTCTTAGTCTCAGTGTGTTTGTCACTCTCAATCATAGTAATTGACCATTATAAATTGAACTTGAACACAAACATTGCTTGTTTGTAAGCATGTTTGTTACTGCCAGTGTTAGTAATGGCCATAATAAAATTTAACACTTGAACATTGTGTGTGTGTGTGTGTGTGTGTGTGTGTGTGTGTGTGTGTGTGTGTGTGTGTGTGTGTGTGTGTGTGTGTGTGTGTGTGTGTGTGTGTGTGTGTGTGTGTGTGTGTCTGTGTCTGTGTGTGTGTGTGTGTGTGTGTGTGTGTGTGTGTGTGTGTGTGTGTGTGTGTGTGTGACTCTGTTGTTTCTCTGTCATAGTAATTGACCATAATAAAATGAACTTGAACACTTGAACATTCTATTTGTGTAAGCATGGTTGTTACTGTAAGTCTATAGTATTGGCCATAATAAAATTTTGTTTCATTGTTGTTACAACTAACCCAGAGTCTTGTTGTTACAACTAACCCAGAGTCATGTAGCCATGAACTAGCTCACCTTACAGCTAACAGGCAAAACATTAGCACTAACAACTTGCATGGAAAATATCTACACAGACACACAATAACCATAATAAAAGTTTGAGGAGTTTAACTACAAAGCAGAAATTCCCATAACAAAAACAAAAAAAGTAAAAAAAGTAACTTTCTTATCTCAAAATTGTTTTTTCCACTCTAACATGTGCTGTGTCTGCCACAGGGCTCTACTTTATCACATGTGGAATAAGAACTAAACTGAGGATGTGCGAAGTGAATCAGGTGATTTGTAACTAGTTCCTGATTGGACAGATTGGAATTGTTACAACTGACCCGTGTTACAACCATCCCCGGTCTCCCCTACCCAATTGCTTAAACAAAAACCCACCACGACACCTTAAATTTACAAAACAAACCATACAACTATTTTCAATCATTTTTACAAACCATTTTTACCAATGCTGCATTATTGCTTCGAAAACAATGCAAAACATTAACTTCAAAATTATTACCATTAAACACCACCAAACCAACGACACATACCCATACAAATATTGACTAACATACAAATGTTTCACCCAACATTAGAAAATTCATGAATAACTAATATAGATTATTCGGATTCTTAGACGACACACACAAAAACTGTTTCTTACCGTCGCTTTGTGCAAAATGGCGTCCGACCACGATGCTCCCTTCGAAGACGCCACACGTACCCTATGGTAAAATAAATAAACATGACACCTTACAAATAAATTCAACATGACAAAATAAACATTTCCTTATAACTGTAACAAAACAAACCAATTAATATCAGAACCCAAATAACTGGTTTCATTTCATGATACCTCCTGCCATTATTCAAAACAACTTCTTTTACGTTACACTGTCAGCAAAACTCGTGCATCAGACCCACGAGACAAATGTGTTAAACCAGAACTTAGTAACATAACTCTTTATTAATATAACCAATCAATAAATATACCTACAACTACATAAAAAATGACCCGCATTAAAACAATCTATAAAAAATGTATTAGCTAAATACCAATACTAAGTACGAACATGAAAACGATAAAAATGTAGTTATAGAATAGTAACCATTTAATCATATAGCCATATATAAACTTTATATAAAAGGCACATATTAAAACACTACGTCACGTATGTAGCATTGTAGGATTCAAATTCTCTCTACAAATTCAAAAAATATAAACCATGATGGCGCAGGCGCCGCCCGTACAAAACATACATTTACCATCTAGACATCGCACCCAGTACATCATCACAATAAATATATAAACCCAGTATCTATAACCACACGACCATAACTCCATACTATTAAAAAATGGCTAAAATAACATTAATCAAAAGTGACAAATGTGAAATTGGCGAATTACTTTTCAACAAACACATTCCATCATAACTTAACTTTACACCAAAGCATAAACGCAATTTTTGCACATCTCAGATGCTAAATTAATCGATCGCTTAAACAAAAACCCAACACGACAGTTTAAATATACAAGACAACTCATAAAACTATTTTCAATAATTTTTACAAACCAGTCTTATAGATGCTGCATAAATCTTCGAAAACAACGCATAACATTAACTGACACATGGTAACCATTACACACCACCAAACCAAACGACAGATACCGAATTTTTCGGATTCTTTAGACAACAAAGAACTGTTTTTTACCGTCGCTTTGTACAAAATGGCGTCCGACCACGATGCTGCCTTCGAACACGTCACACGTCCCCTAGTGGTAAAATAAATAACCATAAAACATCACGCCTTACAAATAAACTAAACATGATAACATGAACATTTCCTTATAACTAGTACAAAACAATACTATCAAAACACCCAACTAACTGGCTTCATTTTTTGATACCTCCTGCAATTATTCAAAAAACGTCTCTAACGTTACACTGTCAGCAAAACTCGTAACGTTACATAAGACACACGAGACAAATATGTTAAACGTCAAGAAAGAAGTAACAAACTATTTATTAGGGGTGGGAATCACCAGAGGCACCACGATACGATATTATCCCGATACTTAGGTCACGATACGATATTATTGTGATTTTAAACATATTGCGATATTCTGCAATATATTGCAATTTATTACCTTTTTCCAACTTCAAATTATGTCCGCAAAGGAAAACTGTCAACATCTGTTTGTTCATGTCACATCAATTTTATTGCCGCAAAATGTGATTGTCAAGCGAACTAACTAACAAACACTTACATGAACCTGTGATAAATGTTGCATACACCTGGCAAACTGAACTGTTTGCATTTAAGGTGGACTAGACTTTAATACAAACAGGTATGCACTGCTGTGTTACTACAGGTATTTTTAACAATGCAACTTGTACAAAAAAAAGGTGTGCAGACCCTTCAGCCACTAGGGAATTAGTAAAGCAATAACTGTTGAACTTAAATAAAAAACATGTAGTCTTACTTTAAAATAAAATATTAAATTTAAATTAAATAAATAAATAAATAAAACATGTACTCTTAAGTAAACAAAATGTGCTACAGTTTGCTGCCAACCTTGGTCCTAAAAAGAGTTCAAAAACATTTGGACAATGAAGAAATGTCAGCATTTTTGCTCAGAAAGAGGAGCTGATCCACATGCTCTGAGCTTAGAGTGCTCCTTTGTGCTGTGACGATGTCTCCAGCCGTCGAGAAGACTCTTTCAGCTGAGACGCTAGTCCCTGGGATACAAAGGTATCTTTTTGCCAGCTTGGCCAGGAAAGGATAGACTCGCTCATGTGATTTCCACCAGCTTAGTGGATCTTCTGTGAGGGCCAGTGGTGTGACTGACCTCCTGGTATCTTTTCACTTCCTCCTCGGCTATGGCAGATAATGATTTCTGTGGGGCTCCAACATCACCATAAGTCTGACCAAGTAAGTCTGTTAACCCACATGACTTCCTCATCTTGGCTGGAATGACAGGGGGTCCGGGATCCTCTTTAGTGTAGCCAGGTTCCTCCTGATTTCTTCAGCGTTCCCAATATCAGCCCCATTCAATGTGAAGACATCTGTGCTACTCTTTCTTACTTCAGGAGACAACAGCGCTGCACAAATAGCAGGCTGCTGTTCAAGAAACCGCAGTAGCATTTCATAAGCACTGTTCCATCTCGTGCTGACATCAGTCTTCAGTTTATGGGTTGGGAGCTGAAACATTTTCAGTTTTTTCTCCAAAGCGTGGTTTGCCACTGTGCTTCTGTTGAAAAAGCCGGTTATTCGCCGTACTCTCCCCATGAGCCTGGCCACTGTTGGCAGATTTAATGCCCGCTGCGACGCCAGATTTAGCATGTGCGCGAAACACTTCACGTGGAGGTGTCCCGCTAACTGAACGGCGACGGCCATATTAGAAGCATTGTCGGTGACAACCACCAGGTTTTTGTCTGAAATCCCCCATTCCCGTCCTGCATTTTGCAGGAGGTGAGCAATGTTAGCCCCGGTGTGACTTTCGTGTACTGCTCTAGTTTGGAGAACGTGAGACCGCAGTTGCCAGTCTTCTGTGAGATAATGAGCTGTAATAGTCACATAGGAATCCACTGCCCGTGAGGTCCATGCATCACAAGTCATTGCAACACGTTCTGCCGTTTTTAAACTTTCCTGAACTTGAAGTTTTACTTCTTTGTAGAGCTTGGGTACTGCTGTATCCTTGAAAAAACGGCGACACGGAGTCACGTATCTCGATTCCAGTGTCTTAAGCAAGTGACAAAAGCCCTAATTTTCCACAACGTATGGGCGCAGGTCTTTGAACATGAAGTAGGCGATGGCTTGAGTTATTTTCTTTGCTCGCTCTGAATTGGGAGGTAGCTTTGTCAAGCTAAGTGTGTCCAGTGTTGGTTGATTTTTCGGTGGAGCTGGTTTAGCATTAGCGTCCTCGGCTAACGCTAACTCTGGATGGTGGCGTGTGAGATGAGCCCTCATGTTGGTGGTATTCCCAGAGTATTTTATTTTCATTCGACACTCCTTGCAAATCCCGTGTTTCATATCCATCTCAGTTGTCCCCTCCCTGTTAAAAAATCTGAAGAAAGTCCATACACTTGATTTAAACGCAGACGGTGCATTTCTGATTTCTTTCTCTGATGCTGCCATGTTTATTTTATCTACGTCCTCCTGCACGCTGACAGTCAACCCGACAGTCACCCCGCTGACCTCACCAGAAAACAAACAGCACCATCTAGTGGACTGAATGAGCAATTGATTTTTAGCATTCTACTACCAAAGTTAAATTCTCATGTGTAATTTAAATAATAAAAGATTGATACTTGGCGCCCGTGTATCGATACAGTATTGCCACAGAAAATATTGCGATACTATGCTGTATCGATTTTTTTCCCCCACCCCTACTATTTATTAATATAACCAATCAATAACTACATAAAAAAATGACCCGCATTAAATCAATACCACACTTATATGACACTAATGGATACAACTGCAAGATATCTGTGCAAATAAAGAATGAAGATGAACATAATGGTGCCGGCGCTGCCTGTGCAAAACACATTTAACATCTACACATCGCTCCGTGTACATCACAATACACAACCCCAGCATCTCAAAGCGCACAACCTCATATTACTCAATTCGATAAACAAATAATTAAACGTGTAAAAAACATTTTAAAAATTGCTTACAGATTTTCACCGAACACATTCCAAAAATGCATTTCCATATGTCATATGCGTTCGTTTAGAAAAACAAAATCCATCCATAACCGATCTTTGACATGGCAATGTTCGCCAAATAAAACATTAAGCAATAACGTCATATACTTTAAACAACTAATTTCCATCACTTTTACTAACCTCCTTTAAGCTTCATGGATTTAATACTAAAACAAAATGCGTATCCTACCATATACTACACCACAACACCACAGATACTTTTTCCAAACATCATCTAACAAGAAAATATTTACACTGCATAACAAATCTCGTAAATAACCAACGACAAATACAGTTTATACAGATAATTCAGACAACAAACAAAAAAAAACCTTTCTTACCGGAGACGTCGCTTTACCAAATGGCGTCCAACAACCACGACATTGCTCGAACATGTCACACGTCCCCTAGTGGTTAAAACAACAACCCGCCTTCAAAATATGCCAAAATTTCTTGAAATCTAGTATTAAATCAAACATTTATTTTTTATTCTGTTAACGTTACATGCAATTCCAAAAGCAGCAACTCACAGACCGCAAACTCAACATCAGACCCACGAGACAATTCGAAAATATAGACAAGGCTACCTAATATAAATCTTAATATATACAAGGCATAAAACCTAGCACACATGAAAACGATTCCACACTCTTATATGACAGTCATGGATGAACTAACTCAAATGCTCTCTACAAATAAGAGCTGAAAATCAATGGTCCAGGTGTTATGATGTAACTGGTAGCCTATCTGGTCCGTGTACTTTTTGATCATTTTATTTCCTGTTTGGAATGGAATAACGAGAAATGAAAACCAGCTCGTTTATTCATTTTTTAGTTTAGTTTAAAAAACGAAAAATTTGATTTTGGCTCGATTTTTCATTTTTCGTATGTGGTTTACGAATCGGTTTATGGGTTCGATATTTCATTTGCACACGTGGGTGGTGCTGAAACGCCCCTTTCATCTGATTGGTCAAACCGCTCCGCCTTCAGTAAGCTACAAGCTTTTCTTTCTGTCAGGCAGAAAGAGTCAGTACGAGTGCGGCACTGACAAATGTACTTTAATAAAATAATGTCTGATACCACCACTCACTGTTAACTACGCACAATATTTGAATCAGAAATATGTTGCTGGTCACGTAATTCGTTGCAAGCGACCCCATTAATGTGAGCCACAGTATATGACAGCATATTTTAGCATGATATAGCTATTTCCCATTGGTAAATAAAGAGCAAATAGTTCCGTCTCTTTGGATAAAAGGGAAGTGGAAATAAAAATCAATAATAGGCTGAGCTGTACCATGATAATATGTCTGTAACATTAGATGTCCGTAGATGACCTACCCATAACTGTTACATTAGAGTTAGGGGATCACACAGTTTGTACAGTATAAAAATCACTATGTCTAAAGTTCCCATAGAACATGAAAACTCAACAACCCAATGGGAATATATCCTTGTTGTATAAAACATTTGTTCATAATCTTTGATTCAGGGCCGTTTCTAGGCATAGGCAAACTAGTCGGTCGCCTAGGGCGCAAACGCCAGTGAGAGCCCCCACCCCACCAAAAGAGATTTATATATATATATATATATATATATATATATATATATATATATATATAAAATTGATCGAAACCGTGAAATGGCTTTGTGCCTTTATAAAACACCAAACGACTTTACTTAGCCTATGCTGTGATAACACAATTCCAATACGAATAGCACCGGGAGGCGTCTGGAATAACTGTGCAATGATCAATCTGCATTTTTAAGCTAATTATACAGTAGGCTAATTTTCAGAATGTCCTTCTCGTATAACGCCAACGACCGCACAAATCAGCTTCCTTTGTGAAATAGGCCTATAGCAGACCACCTTAGATAAATACATACCCGATTCCCAAAAAGTTGGGACACTGTACAAATTGTGAATAAAAAAGGAATGGAATAATTTACAAATCTCATAAACTTATATTTTATTCACAATAGAATATAGATAACATATCAAATGTTGAAAGTGAGACATTTTGAAATGTCATGCCAAATATTGGCTCATTTTGGATTTCATGAGAGCTACAAAAGAAAAAGAAAAAACGTACATATAAGGAACAGTTGGAGGACCAATTTGCAACTTATTAGGTCAATTGGCAACATTATTGGGTATAAAAAGAGCCTCTCAGAGTGGCAGTGTCTCTCAGAAGTAAAGATGGGCAGAGGATCACCAATTCCCCCAATGCTGCGGCAAAAAAGAGTGGAGCAATATCAGAAAGGAGTTTCTCAGAGAAAATTGCAAAGAGTTTGAAGTTATCATCATCTACAGTGCATAATATCATCCAAAGATTAGGAGAATCTGGAACAATCTCTGTGCGTAAGGGTCAAGGCCGGAAAACCATACTGGATGCCCGTGATCTTCGGGCCCTTAGACGCCACTTCATCACATATAGGAATGCTACTGTAATGGAAATCACAACATGGGCTCAGGAATACTTCCAGAAAACATTGTCGGTGAACACAATCCACCGTGCCATTCGCCGTTGCCGGCTAAAACTCTTTAGGTCAAAAAAGAAGCCATATCTAAACAGGATCCAGAAGCGCAGGCGTTTTCTCTGGGCCAAGGCTCATTTAAAATGGACTGTGGCAAAGTGGAAAACTGTTCTGTGGTCAGACGAATCAAAATTTGAAGTTCTTTTTGGAAAACTGGGACGCCATGTCATCCGGACTAAAGAGGACAAGGACAACCCAAGTTGGACAAGGACAACCCAAGTACTTTGAAATTTTAATCCTGTCCGAATCTGCCATGTCTGTCTTTTTCTCACACGACCTCTGTAAAAATTCCAGAGCAAATTACCTTCTATTTTTCGTCAAACTCGGCGGTCCTCAGAGAAATCTAATCCCGTCCGAATGCGAATGTCTGTGATTGCCGAAAATGTTTTTTTCCAAAACGCTTTTTCTTGTGTGTTTTGGTCAACGTGAACTACCTACCGTACAATCTCTCGCTATCGCGCCGGTATTCAAGTTTCTGCTTTTTGCGCACCGATAATGGATGTAGATGTGTTCGGTACACTGCGAAGAAATAAAAAAATGAAATCAACAAGAAGAGCCAAATCACGTTGTGACGACCAGGTTTTGTTTTTGTCATGTTTCTGTTTGTGTTTGGACTTTGTTTTATTTAATTCAGTCTCCTTGATTCTGCCAGTGTTTATTGTATTTAATTATCCCTAGCTTGCTTAATCATTAGTTTCCTTGTTTCAGGTGTGTTGTCTTGTTAGTTAGTTCTTGTCTGAAGTTTAAACTCATTGGTTACCCGTAAGCCAATCACATAACGTTTGGATATGACGTGTGTTATGCGCTGGCTCAGCCGCATCGAGCTTCCACTGTAAACACATGTATGATGCGAAAACAAAACCATCAAGCGAAATACCGGAGTGAAAATGGCTGTGAATGACTTTTGCAGATTATGTGAAGTAAATCTACGTCTCAGCGTAGATAATCAGACAATCAGCGTCTACGTCACGGCTCTCAGCCCTTCCTCTGTTCGTTGATTGGCCGGCTCTTTTGAGCCCGGAGGAAAACTGAGAGATAGGTCGCTATCTCAGACAGAAGCGAACTGAAATTGAGCGGAAGTACGAAGTCTGACGTAGTCAGGCTAGTGCCTTGGCCCATTTATCAAAATTGATATTCACCACATAAGTAAAATTACATGCAAAAATCATCCATTTAGCCAAGTAAATAGCAAATGTTTACAATAGCAGTATCACTCTGTGTGCAACTGTCACTGTGTGTTAGTATGCTTACCTATGTTTATAGGTAGAATGGTGACTAAAATGACTGAAACTACCTCTGCATTAAAGGCTTTTATTGCACACCTTCCAGCCAATCAGAATCCAGTATTCAGGCAGACTATGGTTTAAGTACAGATAACATCATAAGAATGTGAGGATTTTTAGGAAGGAATGAGAAGATGAGGGAGTGTTGGGAGGCTCTCTTTCTTTTTCTAAGAAATACAGTATTAGATAACATTATATAGGTTAGGTAGAGCTGAGTTAGTTTCTTTTGTATATTTGTGTGAGTATGTATATCTGTATGTATGTGTATATGTATGTATGTGTAAGTGTGTGTGCGTTTAACAATTATTATTAGTATTTTTATTAAAATTATATATATATATATATATATATATATATATATATATATATTTATTATTATTATTATTATTATTATATATTTTTTAAGACCTGAAGTATGTAAAGCCCTGATATTACACTCCTGTACAGTAGGTGGCGGTATGCACCTATAAATGCTGGTTTGCGATCCGCCATTAAACTGAAAGAAGAAGAAGAAGAATGTGAGGAAACATTCCAGGATTTTTCTCCATATAGTGGACTTCAATGGGGTACAACACATTGTGTAATCACATTGAAAGGTCACGTGTGACGTTTACAAACCACACGTGCAAAGTCTAAGTCAAACACCATTTACAAAATAAATCAAAGTTAAAACGATGATTTTGAAGTTGGAGGAGAAAATGAGATCAAGTTTTTCGCCCTACCCTACATTTTTGAAACAGAACACGCAGTAACCAATTTAAGTACTCCATTCAGACAGACAATGTAATATCCTTATATGCACTTTAACCAAATAAAGTTGAAATTTGCTTTTATTTAATGCCCCAATATTGTGGCGATATTGAGATGAAATAAGACGAATATATCTAATAGTTAGATCACACATTGAGATCAGACATTTTGATCTACTAATTCCTAAAGAGTTTAAAATATTCTAAAGTTTTTTACAACCCTTTGTAATATGAAGACTAAGATTATTGACCTTATCCTTGTCTGAATATCATTCACGCTGGCTTATATTTTGGTAAGAATCTCTGTAAAAAATCATAATGGCATTGATAGAATTTGGAATCTCTGAATCTTAAATTAATATCTGAATGTGTTTTATTGTATTCATATTTCTACGGGTTGTAGTGTGCACACAGGACTTTTATTTTGGTGTGGTGATGTGATGTCATAAAGCTGCGCCGCACTCCTGCATCTGATGAGATTTCACTGCAGAAAGGTTTGTGTTTTTGACCATTTAAAGTGTTTAAATTAAAGCAACCCGTTCATACAGTTTATACAATGAAATGAATTAATTACTGGTTAATGTAACATTGTGTTTGTAATAACACGGATGAACGTTGTTTTTATGGGTAAAGAGCATTCATGCATGAGTAACTAAATGTATCTCATTTTGCTCCCTTTATCGTGAATCAGTTTACAAATTTAGATACTAAATACAAATTTAGTTTGTATGATTTTTGTTCTTTTATTAATTTATGTTTAGTTTTGAGTGGTTTTTGTTTAATCAGGTGATTTAAGTCAAGTCACCTTTATTTATATAGAACTTTTTACAATTCAAAGCAGCTTTACTGTTATAATAAAATAATGCAATAAAGTTTGTTTCTACTGTACAGCAGATCTAGAAGAATATAGCGTCGTAGTCCAGCTTAAGTTGAGTTCAGTGATGGTTCTTTTTTGATGGTTAAATACAATATAGCTGCGCTGGAGAAAACAATGATGTTATTGTCTAGTTCAGTTCTAATACAATGGTGTAAAAACAGGCAGATTAATAATATTGTTGAATATTATAAGTGTCCCTAAGCGAGCCAAAAGCAACAAAGGCAAAATCCATTAACGCTCACTCTGACTGACTCTCTTACCAGTTCGCTGAACTACTGAACTAGAGCTGATTGAGACGCACACAGAGATTTAGTGTGGATTTATTTTTCTTTCTGTTAATTATTCTCATCTTAAACAGGACAAACACACAGAAAAACTCCTGGTGAAGCGACTGACATCCATGTGACACTATTATAAAGATGCCGTTTACTAAAGAGGAGAGGGAAGACTTGAAACAAGAAGATATTGAGGAACAAACAAAGATGGCGTTTATTAAAAAGGAGAATGAAGACATTAAGATTGAAGAAACATTCAGTGTGAAACATGAAGATACTGAAGAACAAACAGGTTAGTTTCTTTCTCAAAGCTGAATTTAGTCTTATCTGAATTTATTTGATCCTTATTAAAATGTCCAGCTCTACAGAATTTAATTATATTTTTGAAGAATATCAAATGAGTGTCCTAATTGAGGTGGTTTTATTTTTTCGGGTCACCCCAGTGGACGGACATGTTGAGATTACGTGACCAGACAAATGCTAATGTTGCCTTCCACCTGAGAAGATCCGACTTCCATTTGTTATTACAACACAAATTAAACTAGGAAAAATAATACAGAAGTAGGCTAGCCTTTTACAATTACTTGTGACATTAAACCCAAAATCAACTTCTAATTTAAAAACACTGAAAACCATATTACTTAATTTTACACCAGTATCAAACAAAATCCTTATTGTATAAATCAGATACAATGGCTGGGGGTTATTTGGCAAAAAAAAAAAAGATTTTCCTTGAAACTAACTAGTAACGTATCTGCCATTGCCACTAGCCCTGGACAGGCTCAGACCACAGATTATGGACGGCTATTTGAAACCCCAAAACCAAGAAAGGTTACTCACTACAATATGGTGCAAACGTAACATTTAGGTTACTTTGCTATCAAGTTTTACTGGTTAGCTTTGTCCTTGACAGGGTTCAAGTCAAGATGACCTAAAATCTAAAATTTTGTTCAAAAGAAATAATTGTAAATTAAATACTAGGAAATTAATCTAAAATAGGAAGTATACAAAGACTGTAGTGCTGGAATCCATATCACGGTATTTTTCAAAATTATACCGGTTTCACGGTATATGACGGTGTATATATAATTTTTTATTTTTCAAGCATGACTGGGTGTTAACCACATTTTCTACTGATTGAGAGAGGAAATACTGCAGGAGATTGACTTAGAATGCCCTCTTTTACTGTCATGAGTGAATATTGTAGAAAAAATCCACACTAGTATAAATTAGGGGTGCGCCAAAATATCGATATGGCGATATCTCGCGATATTTTCTCCCGCGATCGATTCTCGATGCGCTCTTGCCAAGTATCGATCTTAAAAGCCGTTAGGGCGGGCGTACACGGTGCGAGTTCGGACACTCGGGAGGTCGTGATATTGCACACGTTAAGAGTCAGTTTAACTGATAATCGCGTCAAAGCAGCTGGTACACGGCACGACTGTCCTGCACAAATTTTAGGCATCATCGATTCCACTCGATTTCTCCCGAGTGAAAAAAATCATCTGCGAGCAAAACAAAAATAGTGTCTGTGACTGTTTTGTTGCAACTGATAAGACACAAGTTGTTTTTGTTATTGTGTTTCATCCAAAAAAATAAATGGAGATTCATTTTCCTAATAAAAAAAAAAAAACGTTTTATTTCTTAAAACATGATATATTGTGAGTTATTACTGATAATATATCGATTATCGCCATATCGTGATATTATCGGTATCGTGAACAATGTATCGTGTATCGTATCGTGAAGTACCCAGTGATTCCCAGCCCTAGTATTAATACATGTTTGTAAGGCTGTTTATAAAGAGGTGCAGCAGGAGGTGCTTTAGGAGAGGCAGAAACAGCGGTTTCCCTGGTAACGGTGATACACGCTGCTTTATCAGGAAAGATAAAGAAAGATTAAATGAAAATAACATCAAAACTTTTCTAAACACAGCAAGTTCCCTTCAAAGATACATTAATATAAAAACTCCCGTGCCGTGTTTGACTTTGAAACGTGCAGTGCTCATTATTCAACAATGTCAAAGCCTTTTGGAAAATCTATTTGAGGTGGGTAGTGTTGATATTGTGAACCAATGGGAAACAGTGTAATATAATTTGACAGCCATCAATTATAGTTTAACCTATCCAGCTTCACCGTCACGCTTAGTAACACACAAAGCTGTGCATCACCACAGTGAACAGAGAAAAGACATTCTCACACAGTGTTGCGCCGCGTTCCCAACGTTGTTAAAGCGGCATACACTGGTATTGCGGTATTTAAAAAATTCATATAATAACAAAAATAAACATAGGTATTCGGTATGACCCGATATACCGCCCAGCACTATGCCATGTGTATTTACATAACTGGTGATGATTGATTGATGATGATGATGATGATATGCTGATTTGAAATGGACAGTTTTGTCAAAGCATTTTTGTCATCTGCTATTATTTTACACAGATTTACAAACAGTTGAGAGATCGGGAATGATAAATCGTGTTCTGCAATGAACGTGCACACGCGTATTTTCAAGTCATAAACACGGTCAGTGATTGTCGCCGTACGTCAGCTCTGGTTGCTGCTCCCGGTAGTCGTGTTGTGTGTTGGAGAGAGCGAATTTAAAGGCAAACGTAAAATGTGCGCATCCGCCTGTTTTAAGGGGCGTGTCTGTGTGCGACTTCAGTGTAAATGCCCGCTGCTGTGTTTGGCTGACATGTTTGCATATGAAATAGCTAGTATTACATGTGGAACTCTCTCTCTAAAACTTTTACTACGTTTTTACTATTACAGCTATCGAGATTAAGGAACCATGAAAAGTATTGGTTGCAGTGATGAGCATTAGGCTGATGACAGTCTGTTGATCGTGTATTAAAAAAGATCTTATCATTGCAATGCAATTTCTGCACTCTCACAAATGCTTTAACCAGAGGTGTAAAGTCCAGGGATCAGAAAGTAAAAGTCCTGCCATGGGTGTAAATGTGTAAGCTAGATGTATGCTTTTATAATAAATTGTCTATCTATCTATCTATCGTAATAATGTATGATTTGCAAAAATGAAACCTGCTGCTTCTGTGTAGATGAGAGAATCAAAGTGTATGCGCGTTGTGCACACGCTACATTGATTATGGCCAAGCATGTGCCCTTAAAATAGCATTTTTATGCGCAACGCGCCACTTACTGTAAACAATTTTTTCCTGGTTAGTGGCGCAATTGTTTTCTAAACCATCAAAATAGCATGAAGGAACATTTGCGCCGGAACACGCCTCCTTTTTTGCGCTGAACCGCCCCCGGGAGCGCAAGTTCATTCCCTATGTAGCGGGTATGACGTAGGCAGTGGGAATTGTGCCTTGATTGAACCAGGTGGTGGTCATTTGGCGCTACACCTTTAAATCCAGCAAGCTGGCGGTCTCTCTCATTACTGTTTTGCTACAGACTCTTGGTTCTTTGGACTCTTGGTTGGTTGTACGAGTTGATGTGAGTTCATGCTTAAATGTATTTTAGCCTCCTTGTGAAAACATGGTTGGCATGGATCTGGTATATTCAGAATATTGTATTGTTTTGTAGCGTGATCTGGCGTTTGTGCGGTTATTCAGTGCCGTGGTTACATCCAGCTTCCTGTCTTCACGAGCCCTCACTGGCTATGAATTGTGTCTGCGCGTTTCAACGAAAATGTAAGTTTTCTGCTTTTACTCGTGAGCAGCGTTCAGTTTTCTTTTCTTCAGGCACTGGCCGTAATGAACTTTCATTGATTCGTGTTCTGTTTATATTAGTTACGGGTTTAGAGTGTGACCACTGTAAAGTTTGCTGCGTGCTGTTTGTTGTGCTGAGAATGTAAGTTCACTGGCTTCCTTTCTCCCTCACGTGTGTACATTTTCATCACGGAACGCTTGTTCATATGTATGTAGTCATGTTGACTCGCCATGTCTGTATTATAGTTTGGCCTGGGAACGTACGAGTAAAAACCAGACGGAATAAATCGATCGCTACGATATTACAACTAAACAAGCTCTTGGCTCGACGCTGCGGTCTGCATTCAGCATTCATACAGGTTGGTAAAGTAGGCTACTTTAGCACCTTGCCCTGTTCCGACTGCTTGTATTTAATTGAAGATTTTTTATGTTTTAAGTAATTTTCAGCCCATTGATGTACAGGTTACAAACTAAGCATAGCTTTGATTTGACCTGTATAATTACTTGTATGGTATTGTAATTTTTCTTTGCAGGAGGACCGTCACATGCCATCTTGGCCACAGTTTTTCCTGTGCTTTTGTTTTTAGGATCTAGATGTGCGTATGAGTGTGTGTGTGGGAGGGAGGCCCGTTGTGTCGTCCATCAGTCTCTCCCTTGTGTGTGTTGTTGTATGCTTCATGTTTGTGTATGTAATGTTTGTATCTTAGGCCATTGGGTTGGTGCAATATCCTGGGGGGGGGAGTAACAATTGTATTGTGTGTGTGTGTTCACTTATTTGCTGAGTGTAACCTACTGTTTTTTTGTGTGCATGTGATTTTGTGATGTGCCCTATTTATTTTGTGTTTGAATCTTGCTGAATTCTTATTGAGTGCTATTTATTCAAACACCTTGATTTTGCACTTTGTTGTCCCCATTCCTGAAATTTGTTGCCCAGAGGCCTAAGGTCTGTTCTTCATGTGTGTGTGTCCAACTTGAGAAAAATAAAATAAACTGTTTATATTTTTATAATACTCCAGTCCCTCTCTCTCCTTTCATTTCCCTTCATTGGGATAGCCTGCTGGTAAACATCTAAAATTTATATGGTTGGTTATCCACTTGAAATTGATTTAAAAAGGCCCCCTTGGGTCACATAGCGACGTGCTTCTGTGGAGGGAAAAGCGCGCTTTGCGCGGGTGCAAAATAGGAATGATACATGCGTCGGTGTACAAAGTCAATTGCGCTGGGTGCAAGATAGGGCCCCATATGTTTATTTCACCCATGAACTCAGCCAGCTGATTTCACTAATTAGTTATATCTCCTGGCTGAAAAACTGTTCTAGCAAATCCAAGTGATTGGAACATAATACTGAGGAGGACATTTATTTTCTGAACCTGGACTTTACACCTCTGGCTTACACCGTGACCAAATAACAATGCAAACACGATGTAAATACAGTAAGAGCTTCGTTGTACTGTACATTGTAACAGCGTCATGATTTTGTGATGATTTATTTCAACGAGTTTTGGCAAGTGTCCAGAAACTTGTGCTGTTTGTTTTACAGCTTGGTTTGATTGACAGCTTGGGCGATTAATTTAATCACAGTTTAAATAAGATTATTTTCATCCCAATAAGAGAAACGACATGAATGTGATTGTTTAGTCACTGGCTTGATCACCGATCAGGCATTAGAATAAACATGACTACTTGCATGTTTGTGGCGTTGCTGGCAGATCCATATCGTAAAAGTCTGTTTGCCATGCCTGCGCCGAAATGTACTAAATAATCCACAGTGAAATACACCGAATACAAACAAATAATGCACTGCTGACACATTCACATAAAAAAAAACAAAAAAAAAAACACTATCCAAGCATTAGGATCGTTTGGATGGTAATGGTATTGATCCTGTCACTGTCGACCTTTTCTCGTTCTCATGTCGCTGTTCACTAACGCTCTAGTGGGCGGGGCCAAAGACACTCTGATTTAAGGCCAATTTATACTTCTGCGTCGAGTGTACGTCGTAGGCGACGCCGTCGTGAGCATTTATACTTCTGCGTTATGTCTGTGTTGCTCTGCAGTTACACCGCCAAAACACTAGTTGGCGGGGGGCGGGTTTTAATGTTCCACTGTGTTTCGATTCCTCGTGGCTGTTTTGAGTTTAGGCTACTAAGCGACTGAAAGAGAGCCGAACCGAATTTAAAAATGACGGGCGGTGCAGAAGAACACGCCGGAAATGCGTAGGAGGAAATGCGATGCTACCAAGCCGACCAATCACAGATCTTGCGGTCCACGTCGTGTAGTTACATTTTTGAGGAGGTGCGCGTCAGGGTACGGCGAAGGGTACGACGTATGATACACGTCTATGCGTATGCTACGCCGTACCTACTACGCGCACCCGACGCAAAAGTATAAATTGGCCTTTAGACGTAGGCGTTGATATTCTTCTGCAAAGGCGGTCTACAGCTGCCCTGTGACGTCACAAGTCTCCACTTTTTAGATCCTGTCGTTTGCTGGCCTTGTTTTCAATAAAAGCAGTTTTTGAGTTTTGAAACTTAAAGGGTATTTTTATAGTATAACAAACTCTTAACTGTCAAAGGATCAAGGAACATTTGAATTATCATTCTATGACCCCTTTCAGACACCTAAATTTACTTTGAAAAACAGGCAGAAAATACAGTTTTGTGTGGATCACCATTCAATCAGATTGTTTTATTTATTTGCTGGATATAGCAAGTGATGACAAAATAAATACATTAAACGTTGATCAGCATGTTTAGGGACACCATTTAGGTGCAAACCAATGAACAACCTAAAGTGATTAAAACAAAGACTTCTTAACTGCACTAAATATTAAACTTTTTCTAACAAAAAAACACAAGCATACAGTTTGAGTTTAGTGTAGGAAGGTTTAGAATGAAGCAGAGTAAAAAATAAAAGTGAAGTTATGACAGTATTTGATAATCGGCAAACCAACAGACTTAAGAAATCAACAGTTTCTTCGTTCTAACACCTTTGTGAAAAGAGGTAGGAGATACTTAATGTATCAAATAATAAGATAAAGTCTGATACTTGCTTGTCTCAAGTAATAAAGGAGTGTCCTAATACAAGTTCTTGAGGCTTCAGGTGACCTTCACTGACGTTATATTGATGAGAAAGAGAACCAGGTTAATACAGGTCATTGATGATTGAAAAGACAAGGCCGCAGCCTGGCAAAAACTTTCTGGCAAATTTCCCCCCATAATTCCCAAAAGCACATTTGATCTTGTAATCCGTGATCTTTTCAGAAGGAAAGTTAAAGATCCTTTGTCTTCTAGTGTGTGTTTTGCATAAATTAGATTAGTTGAGGGAAGAAATTTCAAGATTCTTATAAGAGTAATAAATTACACAGTTATCAAAATACGTATGTAAATGCACATTCAGAAAATTTAAATTGCAGCTCATAGATGCTAAATGCTTTACATGTGATATTTTACCTACCGTAAGCAATTCTAAAACATTATTTCAAAAGGGTGTGAATCAATCCATAGGCAAAAACAATACAAAAGGAAAATCTAGAGATGGGGATCTTGGATATGTTTATCCATTTCTCAAGTGTAGAAATTGTGTTTTTGCTGCTATTGTAACCAGTACCTGGTTTGGGGTTTACGGAGTTGAAGTCTAACTCATAGTTTGCTTGTTGAGTGAGGGGTATTGTTAGTCTGGCTGTAACCAGACCAAGCTCAATCTTTTAAGATTGAACATTAGTCTGGGGAGTCTGCTCTGTATTTTCTACTGCAGAGAGGCGTGAACAACGGGCATAGTTAGTCCTTCAACCAATCAGACCAACAATCCGGGTGACATACTTTGAGCAACACAAAAACTCCAGGTAGGCAACGTGTCAACAAATGTGTTTGTTTGGAGCATTGATCAGCGGTTTGCAGAAGGAGCAATGGCAGAGCGATTTTTGCAGGTTGTGCAAAAAAACAAAACATGGAAGTGAGTGGTATTTACACCCACTCGAGTGATTTGTTTGCTAAACTAAAGAAGCCATTGAACATCGCCGAGAGGTTAAAAGGAATTGGATTGACGGTCGTGCGAGAGCCAAAAGCGAGCCAAGTGGATAAGCCACTTTGTGATTGGTCCCCGCAGATTTGTAACGGAAGCAGGATACAAAAATGTACAGGTTTCCAGCCTGAGCTGCAAGGCGAAATCAAATCGCCTTCAGATCTGGCTGGGTTTACCCAGTCTAGGGTATTGGGGATTATTTATCAGATATAGTAAATAACTGTGTCTAATATGTCTCAGCCACTACACATTTAACACCTTTTTCAAGTGGGTATAGGATCTAGTTGTATGTTGGTTTTAATGCTTTACATCAGTGGTTCTCAACCTCTTCTGCAGGGACCCCCTGACAGGCCATGTTTCTGTTTTAACTCTGAAATGGCACACCTGATTCAATTAATGAGTAGTTATTAGAGTAGGAATAGTAGGAATTAGTCAATTAATCAATTAGTCAACTACTCATTAAGCCTTTAATTAATTGAATCAGGTATGCCATTTCAGGGTTAAAACAGAAGCATGGCCTGTCAGGGGGTCCCTGCAGGAGAGGTTGAGAACCACTGCTTTACATGTTTTAATGTCTGTTGCTTTGTGCCATTAAACTGGGGTTAACTTTTATTTGTCTTGTTTGCCTTAGACCTGATGGCGCTGAAAGAGGAGAATCAAGTACTGCATGAAATGGAAGAGAAAGATCAATATGAGAATCTTCATGATTTCACAACTGAAGAAAAATCTTTTAGTTGCTCACAGACTGAAAAGACGTCATCACAAGAAAAAGCTCAAAAGACAGAAACTAAAAGTTATTTCATCTGCCAACACTGTGGAGACACATTCACTCGAAAAGGAAGCCTTAATAGTCACATGAGCATTCACAATAAAGAGAAGGGTTACACCTGCTATCATTGTGGAAAGAGTTTTGATCAACTTCATGACCTTAAAATCCACATGGAAGATCACAAGGGAAATAAGCCATGCATCTGCCCACAGTGTGGAATGAGATTCAGACAAAAAGGACACCTTAATAACCACATGGGGATTCACAATAAAGGGCAGCATTACCCCTGCCAACAGTGTGGAAAGAGTTTCAGTCAGCATAAAAACCTTGAAGTCCACATGGAAGTTCACATGGGAAAGAAGCCATACGCCTGCCAACAGTGTGGAAAACGATTCAACCGAAAAGGAAACCTTAAAAACCATGTGAGCATTCACATTGGAGAGAAGCCTTACACCTGCAAACCGCATGGAAAGAGTTTTGCTCAACATGGAAACCTTAAAGACCACATGAGATCTCACTCTGGAGAGAAACCCTACACATGCCCTCAGTGTAGAAAGAGTTTCAGTCAACATGGAAGCCTTAAAGTCCACATGAAAGTTCACACTGCAGAGAACCCTTACACCTGCAAACAATGTGGAAAGAGTTTTGATCAACATGGAGACCTTAAAGTCCACATGAGATCTCACTCTGGAGAGAAACCCTACAAATGCCCTCTGTGTGGAAAGAGTTTCAGTCAACATGGAAACCTTGACGTCCACATGAGAGTTCATACTGGAGAGAAGCCTTTCACTTGCAAACAGTGTGGAAAGAGTTTCAACCGAAAAGGAAACCTTGACATGCACATGGTAGTTCACACTGGAGAGAGCCCTTACACCTGCGATGAGTGTGGAATAAGTTTTACTATGAAAGGAAACTTTAAAAGGCACATGGTGATTCACACTGGAGAGAAGCCTTTCACCTGCCAACAGTGTGGACAAAGTTTCAACCGAAAAGGAAACTTTAACATGCACTTGAAAACTCACACTGGAGAAAGTCGTTCATATAGGATCTCTGTGGAAAGAGTTTCAGATATAAAGTAATCTTCAAGTATGAGCAAACACTCATTAGAGAACTTTTTTTTTATGTCATCAGTGTGGAATGAGTTTCAGACTGAAAAACGTCAGGTTCATGTTGTGGATGTGACGGTGAGAATATTTTCCAGCTGTTTAATCAGCCAGTATCAACGTTTGGGGCTCTTAAATCGCTAATTTCAAAAGAACGTAAAATGCTCACGTCCGCACTAGCATTCTTAACGGTGATGTACTCACGGCAAAAGTTATTGTCCGGTCTTTGCTTAGTGGCAGCAGACTTGGTGAATACCCCAGTGGCATTTAAATGAATATGTAAATTTGTGCATTTTCCATTCAGTAACAAAATAAATGCAGTGAGAAAACTGTGCTGTGAATACTTGTGCTGTTGTGAGGGATTCTATTCAGGGGGTTGAATAAATTTGAGACTGCAGAAGTCATTAAGAAATCAGAAAACCTTAGTTAAGATAAAATTATTTGTTCAAGTACCATTTTGTCAAGCATAAAAAGATTCTGAGGTGTGGCAATATTAACATAATTTTTTATTGAATTCCCTAATTTCCTTAAGTCATCTTGAATGTTGTTAAATACAACTTGAAATTTGAGAGCATCATAGAAGGTGACTTTATAAATTGGTGTTGATTCCCTAATATTTAGTTTGAAGTTAGTTTTAGATCCAACTCACCTGCCTCAATTTTCAAATCATCCTGAAACCCTTTATTTTCTTGGTCAGCTGTGTTTGTGTTTATAAAACCTGGTAAATAAATGGTAAAATGTGTCCGTCCAGCCCAGGTTTACATAGAACATAATGGAAAAGCAGCACAGAAAATACATTCTGTGTGACCGGGTTGGTTACTGTTTTGACTTAAAGCAGCACCAGTGTTGCCAGATTAGAAATGTCGAAGTATCGTACCAAAACCTCAAAATTATCGTTTTTTGAGAAAAATTATCGTACACGAACCAAACACATAAAATATAGCTATTTTCCAACAATTTTATTTTCCAAATAATTTTACAGCCAATTTAAACAAGCTGTGTAATACGCTCACACTAACTGGAGGAAGTCTGGCTACTTAACTTTTTTTTTTTTGCCAAAGTGCAAAAGATATGCCGACAGTCCACATTTTGAACTAGACCATAATTAAACTATGAGACAGAGAGAAAAAAGTGCACAATTAACACTAGAAAGATTCAAATTCCGTCTCTAAGTCGCTGTCATCATCGGATGCCACATCCACTTGTGCTGTGTTGGCAGATGTTGTTGGTTGGGGAATCCTTTTACGGTACAGATTGGATGCCGTCATGGAACTGATCTAAACTGAACTGTCTTCTTCGGCAAAACTGTAGTGTAGTGTTGACGTGCGGTCGACACCGTGTGGTGTGTGTGTGTGTGTGTGTGTGTGTGTATACGTGTGCTTGCGTGCAGGCAGGCGAGCCTGCGAAATGATTCGGGGTCAGAGAGAGAAGCGGTAGGATGTGTGTTTGGACGAACGACTGAAAACTCTGAAATTATCGTACATTATGGGATTTTTTTCATTATTGATCGTACATCGTACAGAGGTCAAATTTATCGTACAAATACGATAATTATCGTACATCTGGCAACACTGAGCAGCACTCAGTAGCTTCGGGACTTCTTCGCTGTATTCTCGCTTTTTGCTCACAGGTTTCTCTCTAGAGCTCCCCCCACAGCTTCGGAATAGATATTTGACAACACTGTTGTAAAAACTCGTTGTTGATTCTCAGACACCAGAGGCTAGTAGATCAACGACATCAAAGCAGATGGGACGTTCTTTAAAACGTCTTCTTCATTCGGGTTCGGACAGCGTGAGGGAGCGCAATAATGACAGGATTTTAGCAGATTTCTTTTGGCCGTAAAGCAATTGTTTACATCGCGAGACCTGATATCACGCAAGACTTCCTGACGCAGCGGCCGGCGGCCCGCCGGCTCAAAGTTGCAAGTGCGTATTTTCCGCTCACGGGCACCAGGGGGGTGCGAAACGACCACCATTCAACCCGAAATAAGTAATATAACCATTCCAATGACTCCGAAGCTGTTCAGTTAAGGTAAAAAAAAGTTACTTAGTTCACCTTTAACCAAGATCTTCTTGACACCGAGCTTCTCTATTTCTGCAATGTTTCATATGAACAACATAGCAGCACCACATCAAGTGAGTTAAACTGGATAGTCATTGTTGAGTTTTAATGATTTTGTGTTTGAATGCAGATTTTTTTTATTTGATGAATATTTGAAATTGCATTTTTATTTTGCCATTCCATCGATTGTGTGAAACCTCCAGATAAAGGGCAAGTTTGCACAAGCCACCTAGTTTTATAGCCAATTAAAAAGGAATATTTCGAAATGGAAACTGTTTTTGCGCATTTACAGGGGTAGCAAATTAGCTCTATGAAATATTAATAATCAATAATAACTGGTTATAATTGATTATGAATATTTGGATCAGTTCATATAATTAACTTACTGTCGTAAATTAATATTACAATCAATTAACCTGTTTGTCCCGTGAACACTCAGGATTAATTGTTTATTAACTCTAAGAAATGTACTTTTCCGGGGCATGGGAAATGTCTTTCTTAATTTACAGTTCTACTAAGAGCAGTAGCAAAAATCTTAAATGATTAGTGACTCCAGTTATGAGCTTGAGACACGGACAACTTTACGTGTGACATGAACAATATTTTATTAACTAGTCTAAACACTTAAACTACTCTAACATATACACACATACATGCATACAGTTTACCAAGGGAAAGAGAGCTGAAACAGAATACAGGAAAGCAAGAAATTATAGCATTGTTTGAAATTCAGCAGATCAACAGCCTTGAGCAAACCATCAGTTTAGCTTTAACACGCCCTTCTTTAAAGGGGTAAGGATACTTAATGTATCAAATAATGAGACTAAGTTTGATACTTGCATGTCTCGCCCATTTGAATTAAACTGTCCTGATGCAATCTGTTGAGGCTCCAGTTGATCTTTGCTGATGTGGTCTTGATGAGAGAGAACCAGTGGTTTTCAGAGTATCTTTGGTGAATGGAAAGACAAGGCCGCAGCCTGGCACAAGCTTGGTGGGTCCTTAGTCCCTTTCTGAAATGCTGAACTAGAAGTTTCTAAGCGAGAGCTAAGAGCTGATCAGTGACTTTAAAGCGTGAAGATGGCACAACCTCTGGAGCTGTGTGAGCCAATGAGAAGATTTCCCTTTGGAGGGACATTTTTACGACCCATTGTCCCTTTGAACATGCAATTTGATTGGATGTTTAACACAAGAATCTTTAAGATGCTTATAATACTAATGCGTCACAAAGTTAGCAGAATGTAATGTAAATTTACAAAACGGGGATGAAGATTGGAGTTTATAGATACCAAAAATGCCACACATTTGATGTGGTTAACCATATTATCCAAAGTCTGAAATATTAACCCAATAGAGTTTACAAGAATACAAAAGACAACCACATTAAAGGAAAATCATTAGATCGGAAAATTAGATGCGTTTACACATTTCTCAAATGGTTATATATAGAATTAACAGGGGTTTATTTCTCCTTCTCAGTGAGAATTAAGTAAGTCGGTTTGCAATGGCCATCGTCCAAGAAGGAAGCCTCTTCTGAAGCTGGCTCACAAGAAAGCCCTGAAAGCAACCTGTCCAAGAGCATGAATTACTGGAACCATTACCTATGGTCTGATGAGATAAACTTTAAAAAAGATAAAAAAGTTTGGCTCAGATGGTGTGCAGCATGTGTGATGACGCCCTGGTGAGGAGTACCAAGAAAATTGTGTATTGCCTACAGTCAAGCATGGTGGTGGTAGCATCATGGTCTGGGGCTGCATGAGTGCTGCTGGTCCTGGGGAGATGCGCTTCATTGAGGGAAACATGGATTCCAACATGTACTGTGACATTCTGAAGCAGAACATGGTACCCTCCCTTCAGAAACTGGGCCAAACGGCATGATTAACGACCCCAAACACACCGCCAAGATGACAACTGCCTTGCTGAGGAAGCTGAAGGGGAAGAAGATGGAGAGGCCAAGTATTTCTCCAGACCTGAACCCTATTGAGCACCTGTGGTGATCCTCAAGCGGAAGGTGGAGAAGTGCCACATGATGTCATTACACTTTGTACACAGTTTTGACATGTTCATTTGGGGTGTACTCACTTTTGTTGCCAGCTATTTTGACAATAATGTCTGTATGTTGAGTTATTTTCATAGGACAGTAAATATATACTGATATACAAGCAGCACATTGACTACTCTAAAATATATCCAAGTTTCATTTCTATAGTATTGTCCCTTGAGAAGATATACTAAAATGTTTGCTGAAATGTGTGGGGTGTACTCACTTTTGTTAGATACTGTATATCCTACGGGGGGTTTTTTTTCCTTACTGGCTGAATGTTTTGTGCCCAAGATTTAACTAGATTGTTTTAAACATTTATGAATACATTTCTGTCTGGTTTTGTTTGGCAGTTGAAGATCATGTTATGGTTATTAGAAGAACATTTAAACATTACAATAAAAAAAAAAAAAAGCTGTTAAAAGCAGAAGTTAAAATCACAAAATAAAAATGAGTAATAACAAAATCATAGACTAAATTTTAACTGGTAAGATTAATAATTGGCCTATAAAGCCAAAATTTGAATTACCCCATTACAATAGTCCCTTAACAGTTATAGCTATCATAAAAAGACCTGTAGGTTTCAAATTCTAAGTAGTATGTGCTTTATTATGTCTTTCAATTCAAACACATTTAACACAATTATACAAATGGACATTTCCATTAAGGCGAGACACGGCAGGCAAAAACATCGTTTTTTTTTCACTGGTCAATTTTGAGATTTTGGGATATTTGTCTTCAATAACATGTCTTCTTTCAGACTTGTGGTGAAAAAAAGTCAGAAATACACATTTAGGTCTTTGTTTTACTACACTTTGTCTGTTTGCGTCTGTAGATTTCTCCATAAATTCAACAAAAATTGGCGTTCTTAATCAACATGCTGCTCCGCGATATCTGCCGGCACCCAGTCATCGCGTACACTGCTGGAAAGCTCTCTCTCTTGTGTACAATGCTGTCGGATCCAAATATGGTCATTTCCTTTTTATCAGCAACCAATCGTGAAAGTAAAAGAGGGGATTTAACTCTAAATGCGCAATCTCATTGGCTGAAGCCAATTTCTGACAACGTGATTCGTTCAGAATCGTCACATGGTATGCTTTGACGCTTCCTTGTTTGGTTTAGCTTTCCGCGGGATCTTTTGAGTGAATGAATGACAATGACTTCGCGTAAATCATCGAAAAGAGTACAGCAGTTGTCACTTGCAAGGGGGAAAAGGAAAATTAGTGATGGATTACCCGGTGAAATGCCCTCGGGAAGCGCATCTGAACGTAAGCTGTCGATGGGAAACCAGGGTGGTTTAGATATAAGCCAATCTATAAATAAAGCGCACTCTACACAACAGTGGCTGCTTATTCATGTTGCGCGACTGAATGAGCTGATTGGTGATTTAACTTGTCCGAATTGTGGCATGTCAGGGCTAAAAATTAATATAGATCCACAGAATCAAGGGTTCTGTAGCAGTTTATTGCTCGAGTGCTGTCTGTGTAAAGATGACAAGTACCGCAGGAGTGTGTACACGTCTACGCGACTTCGCGATGAGTCCAGAAACGATGTCGCATTTGATGTGAATGTGCGAATGGTCCTCTTGGCACACGAGTTAGGATTGGGATATGCAGCTCTCAGAAAAATCAGCAAGGTGTTGGGGCTCCCTGGCCTTCACCTTAAAACGTATCAGAGGCACGGCAAGACAGTGACAGGTAGGCTATGGAAACAGGGTTGTAGCCTATCCCAAAAATTGAAGCAGTCTGTAGAATTTCTAATGTCAGAAATAGCCCAATACGTGTGGCTGTTACCACCTTGTAACATATTATAATATTACTGTAACAATATTTGTTTTGTATGGATGAAATATTTATTTATAAGAAAAATAAAAAATTATAATAAAGTGCCATCTCATTCATTATGTTGTGTTGCGGTGGTCAGTTTTACTTTTACAGTACAGATTTCTGTGTGCTGTATCTATAAAAACAAAACAAATGAACAGTTATTGATACAATACACATTTCATTTTAGCGGCATAAATTGAGAGAGGTCTTGAGTCACTTCACAGGACCAGGGAGCAGGTCAGGCAGGCATATGCAGATATTGATGCAGATGTGGCAGAGTTGCTGAGAGAGGATGCAGATGCGGTCATAAATATCAGTGTGTCTTTTGATGGCACTTGGCAGAAAAGAGGGTTCACATCACACTATGGGATCGGGGTGTGCATCGATATTTTTACGGGACTGGTGATTGACTTTGAGGTTCTATCCTCCTATTGCCATGCTTGTGCCCTTAAAGAAGCTGCCAGGCATGAGGGAAAGATTACAGATGAGGAAATTGACAGCTGGAGAGAAACACATGACTGTGCACAAAATTTTAGGGGCTCAAGCAAGGCTATGGAGCAGGAGGCAGCGAAGAGGATGTGGGCCAGGTCCTTGAGTCGCCACCAGCTGAGATACATTCAGATGCTGTCAGATGGGGACAGTGCTGCATTCAGGGAGGTGGTATCCCTCAACCCATACCCTGGGCATGAGGTAGTGAAATTAGAATGCATCAACCATGCCCATAAGCGTATGGGCACAGCACTACGAAAATTAAGTGCTGAACGCAAATTGGGGGGGAAGGGTCTGGGAAAATGAACGGCCAAAAAATGTAAAACATTACAAAATTACTACAGGGGGGCAATTCTAAATAACCAGGGTTCCATAGAAAAAATGAAAAATGAGATCTGGGCTGGTCTCCTCCATAGCATGTCCTGTGACGAAGTTCCCTTGCACACCAGGTGCAACCTGTCCTGGTGTTGGTATAGGAGAGCGGAGGAAAATGGAGAAACTCCAGAGAGCCACAGGCTCCATGCAGGAAACTTTTTGTCTCGGGAGGTGGGCCAGAAGCTGATACCTGTATACCACCGCATGTCAAGTGACAGCCTGCTGCAGCGCATGCAGCATGGTGGCACTCAAAATGCGAATGAGTGCCTCAACTCCGTCATTTGGGCCCGCTGTCCAAAAACAGTGTTTGTAGGTAAGAGTAGAGTTGAGGCAGCAGCAAGTATGGCCATTTCAACTTTTAATGAGGGGGCCTCTGCCATGCTTGCCATTATGGATAAGCTTTGGCTGGAAAGCACTGTCATTACCATCACCACCATCAGGGAAACCGACATGCTGAGGATCACAAAAGCCGAATCCATCCAGTCTGAGAGTGTAAAACGTTGCAGAAAGACTCTGAGCACAGCTAAAAAGCTGAAAAGGCATCAGCAAGAGAGGGGTGAGGGGTCTACATATGGTGCAGGCATGGAGAGCTAGGCTTTCAACCCTCATGGGTGAACTTTGTGTTCCGATGGACATAGATTACTAGAGTTGCAGTTCTGATGATAAGTTTGTGTCTGTATTTGTGGTTCTCTATGGTTAGTTGAAGGTCTTATTTGGCAATGTTGTTTTATTCAGTTGTCATTGTTCATGGTCTACATTGTTATAAACAATTACTTGGCCAGTTGTTTTGCTTGTTAGCAATGTTTTCATATAAAAATGTGTGGAATTTTACAATATAAATCTTTAAAGCCCGTTTTCTCAAAATGACTTTTCTCTCATACTCCAAGTACGAAATCTCCACTTCAGTAGCACCTATATACACCAAACTTTCCAGTCTTGTACCTAGTTATATTATGAAGACATTTAAAGAGGGATTTGTAAATATATTATTCCTAGCCTGGTTTATATAACATTTTATTCCAAAAAACATGGCGAAAATATTTTTTTTAAGGCTATTGACAGTATATTCTGATTTACAGGATAACAAAAGTAGATATCAATAAATCCCTCTGTAATTTTTTTCCCATCTAATATGTGAACACGATGAATTTTTTTTTTTGAATCTGGCTTTATCCAATTCTCAGATTTCGTTTTTTGAAATATAGGCAAATTAGCGCATATTTAATTAGATAATGCCTAATTTGCATATTTAAACATTAAATTACAGAAACCTTGTAATACATTTTTTTCTCATCTTAATGTAGGTAATCAACTGGGAAACTTTCATGGTGATATCTGCTAGTTAAAAATGTTACCCTATTCACCTGTAGTGTCTCGCCTTAAATACATATTTCCCCCCAATACTTATTCCTTATTTTTCCTTCTACATTTTTCCTTATTTTTTCTTTTCTTTTTGTGATAATACCCACCAAACACTTAAAAAACAACTAATAAAAAAAAAAAATAGTTAGACACTTTTACATATGAAAAAAAAGAAAGTCTTATAATGACACATAATTCCTAATAAGTTATTCAAGTAATATTATTTAAATATACATAATAAATTATATTAAATAAGTAAATAATAAATAATAATAAATAACTATAATTAAAAGGGAGGGAGGGTTATATAAAAAAATGTAATTAATGCATCCTAATATGCATTCCTTTGTTTTATGGAATATTCTTTGATTTTAGAGTAGCCCATATCTTTTCAAAATGTATACTTTTGTTCTTAATTTCATGTTATCCTCTCCATAGTGTACTTCAGAAACTAAATCTATTTCGGGGATTTTTGCTATCTACGAAATGTTTTATTGCTTAAAGGGGTCATCGGATGACCATTTTCCACAAGTTGGTATGATTCTTTATGGTCTTCATGTAAAGTTTGTAACATACTTTGGTAAAACAACAACCTTTTTACCTCCTCAAAAACAGCTTTGTTCACAGCGACATATTGCTCAGAAAATCTAAACGGGTTGATTATTGACAGTGTTTAGCACTGTTGGGAATGTTACTTTAAAAAAGTAATTAGTTATAGTTACTCACTACTTGTTCCAAAAAGTAACTGAGTTAGTAACTGAATTACTCTATAATAAAAGTAACTTGTTACCAGGGAAAGTAACTATTTGCGTTACTGTTAAAAAAAAAAGTTGCTATATGTCAAAGAATTTGTATTTTTTTTGCACGATTACTTATTGCACGTCAGCAGACAGCAAGAGTTTTATCCTGCACTTCAAGTATTATCTTTGTAAGAAAAGTAAACAGTTACACCATATAAAGTGCATATAACTCTAGCAAATTAAATCAAACTCTCTCAACCTGAGACAACTGGTCAAGTAAACACGTCTGGTCAAGTAAAAGTACAACCTGTACTTCCAAGTGTTTTGTTCACAACAAAAGTAAACTTTTAAACAACAAAAAAGTGTGTTTAGCTCTGTAGCCTTATTCTTAATTAAATAAATCAAACTCCCAATGTCAGATAACTGGTCTGGTAGACATTCTGTACTTCAAGTATTTTCTTCAAAAGTAAACAGTTAAATAATATAAAGTGTGTTTGCAGTAACTGTAGCAAATTAAATAAATCAAACTCTAACAACCTGAGATAAATAGTCTGGAAGACATAGGCTGCTGTATTTCTTTATCTTCATTAAAAAAGTAAACAGTTTAACAATATGAAGTGCTTTTAAAGATTGAACTTTAGCTCCTAGATATTCATCTACCCATACAAACACTCCTTCTAAAACACTCATCTATTCATGTGTCCGTTTTGTATCCAACTAACCCATGTATCCTAACCATCCTACCCTTCAAACCACTGATTGTATCTAAGAAGCAGCAGCATTTCAAACCTCTTGTCTGTCAGCCTGTTTCTCTTTGGGGTGAAGACCAGCTTCCCCAGGCTAAATAGTCTCTCTACTGGGGCACTGGATGGAGTGGCTGCATTGTATTTGATTTACATTTTCTTTATTAGTGGGAATCCGTTTAGAGTGTCCATCCCTTGTGCTCCTGATTTTAAATAATGGATTTCCATTCCCTCCAAGACTCCCACGGCGATGGACGGTATTGCCGGTTTACACCCCTGGTCAAACTCTACGAATGGAAGTCCGCCACTGAGAGTGAGTACCAACTAGATGCTAAGGACATTTTTCAAGAGAGTGGAGAGTACAGGGAAGTGCGACTCCTATTGAAGACACGCAACACTGCCTTCAGATCAGGAGATGCACAAGCCTATAGCACATCCAGAGCAAATCTGAAAAGGGGCATCAAAGAGGCCAAGCACTGCTACAAGCTTAAGATAGAGGGACACTTTTCCAACGCTGACCCTCGGCGCATGTGGCAGGGCATTCAGGCCATCAGTGACTACAAACCCTCTCACTCCACCCCCGCAGCCACTGATGTCAACTTCCTGAACGAGCTAAATGACTTTTATGCTCGCTTTGAAAGAGACAACAGAGAAACTGCCACCAAGCTCAAATCCTCAGCTGACCACCCGCCGATCACACTCTCCTCCACAGATGTCTGCAATGCACTGAGCAGGATCAGCGCGCACAAGGCTGCTGGACCAGACAACATCCCTGGACGCGTACTCAGGGCATGTGCGGAGCAGCTCGCTGGGGTTTTTACAGACATTTTCAACCTGTCTCTTGCCCAAGCAGCTGTACCAACATGCTTTAAATGCACTTCCATTGTGCCAGTGCCAAAACACTCCAGCCCGAAGTGCCTTAACGACTACCGCCCTGTAGCACTCACACCCATCGTAATGAAGTGCTTTGAGCGGCTGGTCCTGGCACACCTAAAAGACTCTCTTCCATCCACATTGGACTCACACCAGTTTGCCTACCGTAGCAATAGGAGCACAGAGGATGCAGTTTCCATGGCACTGCACTCTGTGCTCACACATCTGGACAATAAGAACACTTATGCACGCATGCTGTTTGTTGACTTCAGCTCAGCATTCAACACTGTCATCCCAACTAAGTTAATAGCCAAACTTGGAGACCTGGGCATCAACACCTCCATGTGCAACTGGATTTTGGACTTTTTGACCAACAGACCCCAGAATGTTCGATCAGGCTCCAACTGCTCCAAGTCCATCACACTCAACACTGGTGTACCACAGGGCTGTGTGCTAAGCCCGTTTCTCTACTCCCTCTTCACCTCTGACTGCAAGCCTGTGTACGGATCTAATTCCATCGTCAAGTTTGCGGACGACACTACGGTGATTGGTCTCATCAGCAACAACGATGAGACTGCCTATAGGGAGGAGATCAAGCACCTGGCCACATGGTGCACTGAAAATAACCAGCTCCTCAACACCACCAAAACGAAGGAGCTCATCGTGGACTTCAGGAAAGTGTCAAGAGGCACACACGACACCATCCACATCAATGGAATGGCTGTTGAGCGTGTCTCCAGTTTCAAGTTCCTGGGGACCCACATCTCGGCGGACATGACCTGGACAACCAACACCTCCAGCCTGGTCAAGAAGGCTCACCAGCGCCTTTTCTTCCTGAGGACACTGAGGAAGAATCAGCTTTCCTCCACTATCCTGGTGAACTTCTATCGCTGTGCAATAGAAAGCATCCTGACCAACTGTGCTACAGTGTGGTATGGGAGCTGTTCTGTTGCAGAGCGCAAGGCACTGCAGCGGGTGGTGAAAACCGCCCAGCGCATCACTGGGACTCCACTACCTGCCATCGAGCACATCCAGAGGAAACGCTGTCTGCATCGAGCTCGCAGCATCCTTAAGGACTCCTCTCACCCAGCCCACAGACTGTTTTCTCTCCTGCCCTCCGGCAGGCGTTTCAGGTGCCTCCGGACCAGGACCAGCAGACTAAAGAACAGTTTTTTCCCCAGAGCTGTCTCTTTATTAAACTCTAACCCTCATTGATCCCACTCCCCTCATATACTGATTGACTCTCCTCTCCCTCCTCACACCTGCCTCCATTTTGTTATTTGCAATACTATAATGTTCATTTGCACTGCTGACTGTTATTACAGAAACAACTGTTTACATATGCATCTTGCACTACTACCTTGACTGGAATATGCTCAATTTGCACTGCCGACTGTTTATTTACAGTACCGACTGTTTACATATACATTTGCAATACCGTACTTTAACTGTAATATGCAATTACTTCCACTGCACTTTCACTCGGATAGCTTCTGTCCAAACTTTATTTGCACTACTTTAAATCCATTGTTATACTGCTCATTTTAGCCTAACTTATACATATATCTATTTGTAAAATTCTGTTTATAGTAATAGCCATCTGTATATTATGCTCACATTCTGTTTATAGTAACACCCATCTGTATATATATATTCATAGTACATATCTATCTGTAAAATTCTGTTTATAGTAATATAGCCATCTGTATATTATGCTCACATTCTGTTTATAGTAACACCCATCTGTATATATATTCAGTACATATCTATCTGTAAAAATTCTGTTTATAGTAATAGCCATCTGTATATTACATTCAGTACATATCTAGCTGTAAATTCTGTTCACAGTAATAGTTATCTGTATATTATATTCATAGGACAAATCTATCTGTAAATTTTTGTTTATAATAGTATTCAACTCTATATTTATTCAGTACATATCCATGTTCTGCACTTATGGAACCACTGTATATCCTGCACTTGCTGCTATTGCACTTCTGGTTAGACCTAAACTGCATTTCGTTGCCTTGTACCTGTACTTGTGTAATGACAATAAAGTTGAATCTAATCTAATCTAAAGTAGGATCCCTTTTCCCCCATGAACTTACCTGTATGTCAGTCATCATCTTCAGTCATGCTAACCCCGCCCAGCCTCCCTCTCCCACCAGCTCTCCTGACTGCTGTTGGTAGCACTTTGTTTTTTATTGTATTCTGTTCATCTCTTTATGCCCGCCCTCAGTCATCAGCCACTGATACCACCCAGTCGTCATCGTCTCCCATTGGTAACTCAGTGGCAATCTCTCCTGAGTGGTCTGAGCCCATGGCTCCGCCTCCAGCCTCGGAGTGCTCAGACCCACCTCAACCCGTCACCCTGGCTCCTGCACTCCTTCCTCCCTCGATTCTAGCGTTGACCTTCGGCTGCTCAACCTCGCCTGGGTCCTTCGGACCTCGGCACGCCTCTGCTGCAGACTTGCGGGCTGTCCACTGCCCTCCGGCCCTCTACCCCTTTGGCTTCGACTAGCTCCACTTTCCTTCAGTAGTCACCTCCGCCCTCAGTCAAATTGGCTCATCCTCAGCCCTCAAGATCCCCGCTTCCTTCTCGGGGGTCGTCGCTGCAGCTCTGTCGGTCAGTCGCCAGGGTCATCGGCACTTCATTGCTTCCTTGGCTCTACGTCTGCATGAGAGTCTCTTCCAGCGGCTGCCTGTTCGTCGATCGTCACCAGGATGATGCCCCTTAAATCACCATCATGGCTCCTCCCTCCATTGACTCCGCCGTGGGCTATCGTCTTGGTTGCGCTCTGGGTCAGCAAGATCTGGCAACATCCATCTGTGCCTCCACAGTCCCATCTGCCTGCATCTACTATCCTTTCGCCTTCTCCACAGCCCTTCGTCACATCCAACTTATTTTGGGTTTGACAGCACTATTAGATTCAGAATATTGTCACTCAGTGACGGGAATTAAAAAATTGCAACTTCTAAAAACAACATTACATTAAGAACATTTTCACTTAGTGACAGGAATTACAAAACGTTACATCTAAAAACAATAACATTGCGTTCAGAACATTGTGACTCATTGTCACTCAGTGTCAATTTTGTCATTAATTAAACTCCATGCGCTTAAAGGTAAGCCCTCGGTTCCTAACAAAGTCTCTGATGTTTTGAACTGTCCTGTTTTGTAGCACTGGATGCTCACACCTTTTGCAGACCTCACATTCTCTCATTGACGCCAAGTGACCTTTACTGATGTGAGATCTGAAGTGTCGCATTACTGCATTCACTTCAGCTTTTGTCCATGGTCTTTTGGGTGTCCGCTTTCCTCTGCTTGAGACTAAAAACAAACAAGATGATAAATTGTTAGCATTACTGACTACCCTTTTTAAGTCATGTGCCTTTTAACCAGAACGTTAATTAAGTAATGTTTACTAAAATTGAGCATGACTATGTTTGTATTTAAGAACAGGTAAGTAACACAAATTTAAATGGGATTGTATGCCCATATTGCTACTTCAAATGTGAAAGCATTTGACATGCGTAATTAAACCTATTAAACAGTCTTGAAAACTAGGAAATTTGTTATGTTTTTTTTCTTAAATCTCTGCATTACATGAAGTAAATTTAAATTAAAACCCAAATTTACCATACCATTGTTTTCAGAGACATTTCTGTCAGTGTTTAGTCCTTCAGATGTGTCCTTCGGGCACGGTTTCCTCCTTTCCAAAGGCTCTGTAATGGATAGGCAAATCATTGTTTTACAATGCTTTGTCTACACAGAAATATTATGCATACATGCATAACCCACTGGGCAATACTACAGTTTTAAGATAAATGGCTGAATGGCTACTCCACAACAATAGTCTATTAACGGTTTCCAAACCATTGACAAGCTAACTCGTATTGTATGAGAAAACACTTCCCACCAAAGATGAGTTAGCCTATTAGGTTTCTGTGTTGTAGGTATATTATGGTAAGGGAAACCCTTCCGCATCTCCACTGAACATTTGAGACAACATACATACTGAAAGGGTCCTGGAAAGTCTGTAAAAACAATTATTGTTTTTGGTGATTTAAGTCTTAGGAGAAAAAGCAAAATGAAGGCAGACAGAGCTTGGTGCAAGGCGATAGCACCCTTGACTCCTACAGGAGGAACCAGACCTCTCAAAGTCCAAGGAAGTAGCAAAGCCAGATGAATTAAAAACCAAGATGTAAAAGGAGGTTGCAGAAACCAGGGTTCATTGGTGACTATCAAATCGGAGCTGGTGGAAGAAGAGAACCCAAGTGGGATGCCCTGAAGGGACAATGTAGAGCCGAAGGGTAGGACATCCTCTGTGGTTAGATGTGGACCCTGCTAAATTGCTAGTTAGGTGGTCTGGTCTTCTGTTACTGGACTCAGAGGAGCATAGAAGATGGACTGGATGGCCAGTTTTATTGACAGGTTTGTGGCAGTACACATGAATCCAGGTGAGTAGATCCTTCAAGTAGTACACAAAGAATAACACTCAACTGTAATAGTTATTTGAATTGCAGGTGTGATGAGGACATGATGATTCCAAACAAGTGGGGAAAATACACTGCAGAGAGTAAAGGAGCAGACAATGGGACAATATAGGTCAGTATCAACAGGTATAGCCAATCCTCTGCAGTGTAGACCCTGTTAAATTCCTGGTTAGGCTGTTTGGCCTTGTCACAGGACTCAACGGTGGGCAGAAGATGGATACGATGGCTGGGTTTATTGACAGGTCTGTCGCAATATACAGAATGCAGCTAAGTACATAAGTGACGCAGTACAAATTTAATTGACTGTACGAGTTCTTTGGATTCCAGCTGAAACGAGGAAAAAAGACACAAGTAGAACAAATACATTAAAGGGGTCAGAAAATAGCCATTACTTCTAATTTATGATGATTTTTATGTAATAATATTGATATTGACATTATAAGCGGACCTCAGAACAACACAAAATAAAAAAGGCAGTTCATGACCCATTTTTAAAGAGAACAATGGAGCTGATAATGGGGCAATAAACAGTTCAGTTAGGGGAGTCTAAAATAGCATCACTAAAACACTCAAACTCCTCCAGTGCAGTAAGTTTGTGATCCAAGGAGGTCTGAAACAGTCACTTACCAGACCAAGTGTGTGTGAGTGCAGCAAACATATGCTGCAGGTGATTAGAACTGTGGTGATTCTGGTCAAGTGGGAGGAGCTGATAGATATGGAGCAGAGAATGTGACTTATTCTGTGGCAGAATATCCCTGGTAGAGAGACAGACCTTCTGACTGATGGTACTGGGGAGTTGCAGCTCTTCTTGCATTAGCCTGGCTCTTTTGTCTCCATACTGCCCTCCGTAGATGGATGTGAGCTGAGTCCCAGACCCTCTTGCTCTCTTGGAGCCAATGGTTCACAGCTGGAACCTCAGATGGCACACTTGATCAGGTAAACAGGGGCGGCTGGTAGCAGAGTATGCTTTAGAACGGGGTTAGTCCAGTAGTGGCTTGATGCAAGGAGTTCTGAGCATACTCTGCCCAGGGAATGTGGTGGCTCCAGTTGTGTTGGCAATCGACAATATGACCATAAGTGTCTCTCTCAATCTCCTAGATCTTCAGCTCAGTCTGGAAATTGGGGTCTGTGGTCCAAGACAATATCCTCTGAGATCCCAAAACACCAGAAGATGTTTTTGAAGAGGGTCTCGGCCATGTCAAGAGCAGTAGGTAGACCTTTCAAGGGGATCAATTTACAGGCTTTGGAGAATTGATTGTCTACTACCAGGATGCAGGTATGGGACTATAAAGGTGGTAAACCTGTAAGAAAAATGATTCCGATGTGGGACCACGGACGGTGTGGAACCAGTTTTCCCTCAGGCAGATGGCAGGGACCTTAAAACCGGCACAGACTGAGCACCCACAAACACACTGGGAGACATCTCGGGCCATATTGGGCCATAAGTAGTGGTTGATGAGCGAGATGGTACATACAGTAGGTAGTCAACCAGAATGCCTATTACCGCCACGCTAACTGCCGCGGCAAAGTCACGCGGCAGAAATAAACCAGTCCCATTTCAAAGTACTGTGATTATGAATTCATTTAACTACAATGTTTAACAATGTTAAATTTATCTGCAACCTCAGCTCTCAAAAAATGTGCCGCAGCAGATTATGTCATAGAGAGAATAAACTGACATTTTTCAAAGTCTGTGATTACAGTGCCACTTAGCAGTAAAGAGAAGCAAATACACATCCCAATTTGCCACCGCAGGGGAAGGGCAATCTGGTTGTTGAGGGACCGCTGGATGGGACTGACTATGATGGCTGGAGGGAGAATGAGTTCTGGAGCAGATGTACAGGGTTCAGGGTTGTGATGTTGGGTGAGTGCATTGTTTTTCCTCATTGTTATGGCCTGGATGGCAGGTTAACGTTAAGTTTTAATGGGTGAAGTAGAGGGCCCAACTAGCTTGTCTAGGGTTTAGTCTTTTGGCTTCACAGAGGTATCCAATAGATTCCAATAGTCTTTGATTACTTAACCCTCTGGGGTCTAGGGTGTTTTTGGGGTCCTTGAGATGTTCTGACATGCCCTGACATTTGTGTTTTTTTCAGTTGCTTATACACATATTAATGGCAAAGGTATAATTACACTCTATTTAGCACAAACAGGGCTACCATAATATGTGAGCAACATGTATGTACATGTTTTTATTTATGAGAAAATAATGTTTATGCATGGTTATTGAAAAATCTAAAAATGAAAGTTTCTGAAATAAGGCCACAAAACACATACTAAATATGTGTCCACAATACTTCTGAATAATGCATTTTGTTGTCTAGAGTTTTTTCTTCAAAATGATGTGAAAATCATCCTGCCTAACCATTCACATTAAACAATACATTGATTTAAATTTTGTAAGACACTTTTTGTTTGGAAAGGCAATATGCGAGTGGGCGTGATTCACACCTGAGGAGACAATGCCCCCGCATAATGAGGCTGCATACTTAAAGGGTTAGTTCACCCAAAAATGAAAATTCTGTCAGTAATTACCCACCCTCATGTTGTTCCAACCCCGTAAGACCTTCGTTCATCTTCGGAACACAAATTAAGATATTTTTTATTAAATCTGAGAGCTATCTCACTCCTCCATAGGCTCCTAAGGGACTGAAACTTGCTGGCCCAGAAAAGTTATTAAGGAGATTGTTAATATAGTCCAAGTGACTACAGTGGCTCAATCTTAAATTTATAAAGCGACGAGAATACTTTTTGTACGCAAAAAAACCCCCAAAATAACGACTTTATTCCACTATTCATTTCCTTCTCTCTGGGCCTCGAGTTATTTCGCGTAGTGTTTCAACGCAGCGCGTCTGTGTTGTACGCCACACGCATCTCACACATGACCCGCGTCGGCCAATAGTGAGCCTACGTGGTGACGTGCAACACAGACGCGCTTTTTTGCGTACAAAAAGTATTCTCGTCGCTTTATAAATTTAAGATTGAGCCACTGTAGTCACTTGGACTATATTAACGATCTCTTTAATAACTTTTCTGGGCCAGCAAGTTTCAGTCCCTTAGAAGCCTATGGAGGAGTGAGATATCTCTCAGATTTAATCAAAAATATCTTAATTTGTGTTGCGAAGATGAACGAAGGTCTTACGGGGTTGGAACAACATGAGGGTGAGTAATTACTTACAGAATTTTCATTTTTGGGTGAACTAACCCTTTAATGAGCCTTTCATTCAGGTGTGTGACTGAGCCACAAGAAAGAATGCAAGGACAATATATATATATATATATATATATATATATATATATATATATATATATATATATATATAATAATTGGTTCACAGTTGTTGTTGTTTTTTCAACAAATTGTGCTTGCAAATTGTATAATATCCAAGGTAAACATTTCTAGTAATTGTGCAGTTAATTGTTCTCATACTATATTTTCAGATTTGGAATATATTCTTTACCCAAATGTGTCACTAATAAAACACAATAAAATTATTTAAAGAGAAGGCTTATATTGACCTTTTAAGATTTTGTTTACATCTATCCTTGTGTATATATATATATTTCTATTTTATTAAAAAGGTTATACAATTACAGCAACAATTGAAATTGTAACAATATTTCCAGTGTAATCTTTCTTTGTAAAAACTAAAGTATACATTTTATCATACATAATTCAATTCATATGAGCAGAAATTGGCAACATTATAAGCTTATTTGATGTGGCAGTATTTTACAGTAAAAACTGTATAATCTATCCGATTTTGTAGTCGATTTTTACTCATCTCTGTATAGCAATAGAGTTTGATAAAAGCTGTTCATTCATTCACACACAGAAAACGCGATTCATATTTAAACAGTCTTTTTGCGTGTACAGACACTTGCGATTAGAACAAAGCATAGAACTGACCTATTCCTCATCGGGATCCGTTGATCCTCGAAATGAAACTTCCAGCACTTCTGAGGTAAATTTTCCAGGATTATTATTAAGATAGTATTATTCCTCACAGCGTCGTAAAGTACATGAGTCTGAAAGTGAACTCGCGGTGTGTGTTATTCAGCTGATGTGGGCGTTTCACAGGTTAGATCATTTGCGTTTGAATAGCATGCGCTCTCCGTGGGCGGGGTCACATTAAAACTTAATGAGATGAGATGAGAACGACTGACATCTCTCTCTTTTCATACATATTACATAAACTGTGAATATTTGTTTTTTTATAAAAATTACTTCATTTAAAAGAAGAGAATTCAAGCTTCATGCCTGTGTGTCTGTATGCCTGTTTGACATCGTCCATAATGGAGAACTGTCACGTAATATTGTTTTTTCCTCATAAATGCGAACACGAAAAATAAAAGACAAAAGACTTTTAAGTAAAACTTACTCCGAAATTGTGTCCTCGGCGGAATTCGCTCTTCAAAATGCTGCCGTTTGTAGTCTGAGTTCCTCTGAGGAAGCATTCTTCCTCGCTGTCCAGAATCATCTGAAGGACGTCTTTACTGGAGAAGCGTGCCATACTCAAAACGCGATGAACTATCAGTAAGTCTGATGAAGAAACTGTGTTTTTATGGCATTGATCGGGGGGCGTATGCGATGCATACTAGATCACCTAAACTATTTACCATTTGAATAGCGCCGGGGGCGGGGCGGCCTCAACTCATTATAGAGATAATGAGGCAGAAGGAAAAACGGTACCTCTCCTTGCTTTCAAACGGATTACATGAGTTGAAAACATTAGTTTTTTATATAAATTACTTCATTTAAAAGAAGAGATTTCAAGCTTCATAAAGACATATCTCACGTGTCTGTGTGAGAAGTATTCGCTGAGTTACAGTTCATTTTCGGACGCGTTTCAGAATGGACTTCACTGACAGAGAGAAAGCAGAACTCACATCATGTTTATTTTTCTTTATTTGGCAAAAAGCACAACACGTTGTTTTTATTGTAAGTATACACACAAATAATACACACTTAACAGGATAGATTGATGTATGAAACTTGTTTGTAATATCAAAGTCAACTGAATATTTTGAATCTCTTTTGAACTGATAAGAAAAAAAGCGAGCTGGTATCGCCGGCGATACCGCCGACCCCAGGGGGTTAACATGGGTCTCTCCCCACACAAGCTTCCACCCCAAACTAAGGGGAGTCATGAAAGCTTATGTGGGGCGCTGGATGGGTCAGCAATATGACGTTTTGGTAGTTTTTGTCGGTCTCTGACCCGTCACTATTTGCTGTGCCATCGCTGCGACCAGGCCACAGGCCTGGCTCCTTGGTGAAAAACAATAGCAACTGCATCCACTTCCATATTTATACCCGCGCTGCGGGGGCGGAGTGTGTGATGCAAACACTCGTAACCAATTTCACTGGCTCGTTAAAATATACTATATTTTATAGCGTGATCCCAATTTGTTGTCTCTGACCCGACGTGACATCTCTGTTTCCTCCTTCAGGGAGCGAGGGTTACCATACGTAATGGAGACCTTTTTCCACTGTGGCCTTATATACCCAGATGTTCCAGGTGGGGCCAAGCATGCAAATTTTGCTCGCCAATTCCCACTGACCTTTTCTCTCCTCCTTGAACTGCCACCTTAACCCCCTGAAGTCGGCGGTCTCGCCGGCGATACCAGCTCGCTTTTTTTTTTATCAGTTCAAAAGAGATTAATTTTGCTCTGTTGACTTTGATATTACAAACACGTGTCATACATCAATCGATTCTGTTAAATGTGTATTATTTTTGTGTATACTCACAATAAAAACAAAGTGTTTTGCTTTTTGACAAATAAAGAAAAATAAACACGAAGCGAGTTCTGCCTTCTCTCTGTCAGTGTAGTCCATTCTGAAACGCGTCCGAAAATGAACAATAACTCCGCGAATCCTTCTCACACAGACACGTGATATATGTCTTTATGAAGCTTGAAATCTCTTCTTTTAAACGAAGTAATTTATATAAAAAACAAATATTCTCAGCTTATGTAATCCGTTTGAAAGCAAGGAGAGGTACCGTTTTTCCTTCTGCTTCATTATCTCTATAATGAGCTGAGGCCGCCCCGCCCCCGGCGCTATTCAAATGGTAAATAGTTTAGGTAATCTATTTGCATCGCACACGCCCCCCGATCAATGCCATAAAAACACAGTCTCTTCATCCGATTCACTGATAGTTCATCGCGCTCCGAGGATGGCACGTTTCTCCGGTAAAGACGCCCTTCAGATGATTCTGGACAGCGAGGAAGAATTCACCTTTTCCTCAGAGGAAGATTGCAATTCGGACGATGAACGGGTGCATTTTCAAGAGCGAATTGATCCCGCCGAGGATACATGTTCTGAGTAAGTTGTTTACTGTTATATAATTATTTTTCTGATAATATAGAACTCATATGAATTTTCAGACTATATTTTGCCTAGTTTTGGCTAGCTTTTGACATCTTACAGGAACGATTGCCTTACAATATCCCTAACATTCGTGTATACGCTCAAGTGTAAACTTTTTTAAATGTAATATTGCTCTTTAAACATATTTGTATATGAAATATATTTCACTCAGTTTTGATTAGCTTATGACACTGGTTAAAATGCTAAAATACTGCCTTATGCGTAATGTAGCATGTTTGTGAATATCTGCTTAGGTGTAATGTGATTTAGTGCAAATATATTTCAGCCTCTGGTAAAATATGTGATAGGCTACTGTCTAAATACATTATATTTTTATATAAATGTTCGGTTTTGGTTAGCCTATGACAGTGTTTATCATGCTTCAATACTGCCTTATGCGTAATGTAGCATGTTTGTGAATATCTACTTAGTTTATATAATGTGATTTAGTGCAAATATATTTCAGCCTCTGGTAAAATATGTGATACTGTCTAAATACATTATATTTTTATATAAATGTTCGGTTTTGGTTAGCCTATGACAGTTTATCATGCTTCAATACTGCCTTATGCACAGATGTTTGTGAATACAGGTGTAAATTTTTTAAATGTAGTGTAGTGATCGTTCGCGAACGATCCGTTCATTGCGTGCGTCACTAAATGCATGCGGTGTATATAGCCCATCAACAGATACTCGCGGTGACGCGGTCTACGGCCCATAAATAGATATTTCTCCATCCTATGGCCTATCAACAAAACATTGTGTGTCCATAACCATCAATTGCTCATCAGTTTACTTTGAATAATGTATGCTAACAGTTTTACTTTGTTGTTGTTTTTTTAGGAATGTGTCAAGCTCTCCTTCTCCAGCACCCCGCAGAGGGGCACGCAGGTGTCGTTCAGTTCTCAGTGCGATGGAGAATCATACTGAGTAAGTGCATAGACGTAATATTTTACAGATGAAATGTAGCCTGATTGTGTTTACAGCGTCATAATATAAAAGTAGCCTACCTATTGTTGTGTGAAATGACAAAAAAACGTTGTCTTTTTTTATCCATGGCCATTAGTGATCGATAATGATAATACAATTTCTTTTATTGTGTTATCAGCATGCTCACGTGTTTTTTTTTGTTTTTTTTTTGTGTTTTTTTTTACAGATGTGACAATGAACATGTCCAAGCACCTGTCCCGAAGAGAGCCAAGGCAAACAAGCAGGCAAGCAACAGGCAGTCCACTCTGGCATGGAAAACAGAGACTGATGTTGACATGGTTCCACAGACTGTGCGCTTCCGTCCTGCACGGGAAACTGGACCACAACTGAGCCCTGTTGACTCACATTCACCCATGAGTCTATTCAAACAATTTTTTTCAGAAAGTGCTGTCTCAACTCTGTGCCACAACACCAATGCCCAGGCTGCCAAGGCAACTGCAAAGGGCAGCAAATATAAATGGACAGATGTCAGCATCAGTGAGATGTATCGCTACATTGGGTTGCTATTTTACATGGCCATGGTGAAGGTCAGCTCCATCAGCGACTACTGGCGGCAAAGCAGTGTTTTCTCCGTACCCTTTCCAGCTACAGTTATGTCCCGGGACAGATACCGCATCATTTCATGGAATGTGCACATGAGTCACCCAGATGCAGATATGGATAATGACAGAAAGAGGGGCACACCTGAACATGACCGTCTTTGCAGGGTCAAACCTCTCATGGACACGATCCGTCAGGCTTGTAAATCCATCTATCATCCTAAAAGAAACTTAGCTGTGGATGAAAGAATGGTGGCATGCAAAGCACACACAGGTATGACGCAGTACATGAAAGCCAAGCCAACCAGATGGGGTTTCAAGTTGTTTGTTCTTGCAGACTCATCGAATGGATACACTGTGGACTTTTCTGTGTACACAGGAAAGAACAACTTTCCCACAGGCCATGGACTGTCATATGATGCTGTAACATCTCTTTTAGACCACACATTTTTAGGTTCTGGGTACCATGTGTACATGGACAATTTTTATACAAGTCCAAAGCTCCTCAAAGACTTGTTTGCAATGAAGTTTGGTGCATGTGGGACTTACAGGGACAACAGGAAGGACTGCCCTCGGAATGCAGCTAATTCACTCTCTAAAAAATCTGCCAGGGGATCCATCAGGTGGATTCGCGATGGTCCTCTTGTATTTGTGAAGTGGATGGACACACGAGAGGTATCTGTCTGTTCTACCATCCATCCTGCTTATACAGGAAACACTGCGCAGAGGAGGGTGAAAACGCAAGATACATGGAGGACAAAGACATTTCCATGTCCTGCACCTGTGACTGAATACAACAAGCACATGGGGGGCGTTGACCTGTCTGATCAGCTGATACAGTATTACACAACACAGCACAAAACCATGAAGTGGTACAGAAAGATTTTTCTACACTTCTTGGACATTGCTTCCACCAACTCTTTCATTGTGCACAAAGAGCTACATGGTAACTTGTCCCATAAAGAGTTTATGGAGCAACTTATCACAGAGCTCTGTGGTGTGTCACAGAAAACGGCACCAAAACGGACCGATAGTGACCATGTACCGGTTCCAGGAGCTGAGCTGACTTCAGATGACAGGGATGTTGCCACAGTTGGTCGCCGCTCATGTGTGCATTGCAAAGCAGTGCGTGGTAAAAAGCAATTAACACCATGGAAATGCCAGGCATGCAATGTTCACTTATGTCTTCAACTGAACAGGAACTGTTTTCAAGAGTGGCATAAAGATGTGTGACTGTGTTCAGATGTGTGTGCTCTGCTGACCACCTTCCACTAACCATCAGAGTTCAGAAATCATTCTGATATGTTTTTTTGTTGTTTTTTTTGCTCACATTTGATTCGCTTAGAGCCCGCATCAACGGGGCATAAGCATTTACTGTGAGATACCTGCCTTTACTTTTGTTTATTTATCGCTCACAATTGCTTTGTTTATAGCCGACTGATTATTTTTTTATTTACTGTAGAATATACAGCCACATCAAATAAGCTTTTGTTTAGCAATTTCTGCTCATATGTTCTATATATATATATATATATATATATATATATATATAAAATACAATTTTTGTCAAAAATAAAGTCATCAACTAAGATGTTAGCTGTTCCAATGTTGGCTATATTCAAACTAATGAATACATATGATAAAATGTAGGCCTATAATCATTTTTTTACAAAGAAAGAGTACACTTGAAATATTGTTGAAATTGTAATTATTGTTGTAATTGTAACCTTTTTAATAAAATAGCAAAACATATTTACAAGATAGATGTAAGCAAAATCTTAAATGGTCAATAAAAGCCTTCTTCTAAATATATCTTTTGTCATTGCATTGTGGCTCAGTCAGTGTCACACCTGAATGAATGGCTAATTATGCAAAGTGGGTGTATTCTAAGGTGTAAACCACTCCTCCTTCACGCCCACCTCGCATATTGGCTTTGCAAGCAAAACCTGTCTTACACAATTTAAATCAATGTACTGTTTTCTGTGAACGATAAAGCAAGACTATTTTCACATAATTTTGAAGCCAGAACCCGAAGCGATAACATCCATTTGTCAAAAGTCTTATTGACGCATATTTAGTATGAGTTTTGTGATCTTGTTTCAGCAACTTTCATTTTTATTTTGTTCAATAACCACGCATAAACATTATTCTCTTAAAAATACAAACATCTACATAGTTGTTGCTCACATATTATGCTAGCCCTGTTTGTGCTATATAGAGTGAATTTACACCTTTGCCATTAACATGTTTATAAATAACTGAAAAAAGCACTAATGTCAGGGCATGTCAAAACATCCCAAGGGCCCCAAAAACACCTTAGACCTCAGAGGGTTAACGTGGTGGAGGGGTTTGAGTACCCGAATGACCCTAGGAGCTATGTTGTCCGGGGCTATATGCCCCTAGTAGGGTCTCCCAAGGCAAACAGGTCCTAGGCGACGGGTCAGACTAAGAGTGGTTCAAAACACCCTTTATGAGACAAATTAAATCAAGGACCGTGACGTCGCCCGGTATGGCGCAGCCTGGGGTTGGGGCTCGTATGCAAGCGCCTGGTGGCCGGGCCTCCCCCCATGGGATCCGGCCGGGGCCGGGCTCAGCCCGAAGGAGCGACGTGGGGCCGCCTTCCCGTGGGCTCACCACCTGCAGGAGGGACCGTAAGGGGCCGGTGCTGAGAGGATCGGGCGGCGGTCGAAGGCGGGGGCCTCAACAACCCGATCCCTGGACACGGAAACTAGCTTTAGGGACGTGGAACGTCACCTCGCTGGCGGGGAAGGAGCCTGAGATTGTGCGTGAGGTAGAGAGGTTCCGACTAGAGATTGTCGGGATCACCTCTACGCACGGCTTGGGCTCTGGAACCACACTCCTTGAGAGAGGATGGACTCTTCACCACTCTGGAGTTGCCCATGGTGAGAGGCGGCGGGCTGGTGTGGGTTTGCTTATAGCCCCCCCAGCTCAGCTGCCATGTGTTGGAGTTCACCCCGGTGAACGAGAGAGTTGTTTCCCTGCGCTTACGGGTCGGGGATAGGTCTCTCACTGTCGTGTGTGCCTACGGGCCAAACGGCAGTGCAGAGTACCCGGCCTTCTGGGAGTCTCTGGGAGGGGTGCTGGAAAGTGCTCCGACTGGGGACTCCATCGTTCTACTGGGAGACTTCAACGCCCACGTGGGCAATGACAGTGACACCTGGAGGGGCGTGATTGGGAGGAACGGCCCCCCTGATCTGAACCCGAGCGGTGTTCAGTTATTGGACTTCTGTGCTAGTTACAGTTTGTCCATAACGAACACCATGTTCAAGCATAAGGGTGTCCATCAGTGCACGTGGCACCAGGACACCCTAGGCCGTAGGTCGATGATTTTGTGGTCGTTTCATCTGACCTGTGGCCGTATGTCTTGGACACTTGGGTAAAGAGAGGGGCGGAGCGGTCAACTGATCACCACCTGGTGGTGAGTTGGATCCGATGGTGGGGGAGGAGGCTGGACAGACTCGGCAGACCCAAGCATACTGTGAGGGTCTGCTGGGAACGTTTGGCCGAGTCTCCTGTCAGAGAGATCTTCAACTCGCACCTCCGGCGGAGCTTCGACCAGATCCCGAGGGAGGCTGGAGATATTGAGTCCGAGTGGACCATGTTCTCCACCTCCATTGTCAAAGTGGCCGCTCGGAGCTGTGGCCGTAAGGTCTCCAGTGCCTGTCGAGGCGGCAATCCCCGAACCCGGTGGTGGACACCGGAAGTAAGGGATGCCGGAAGTAAGGGATGCCGTCAAGCTGAAGAAGGAGTCCTATCGGGCCTGGTTGGCTTGTCGTCTATTTAAAGAGAATAACTGTGGTGGGGAATTTGGTCAAACTATGGGAGCGATACAGCGAATAGTTGTGCTAAATCAAAGACGGCGCCGTCTGCGAAGCCATTTAGTGTATGTGCACTATTATATTCGCGAAAACTTTAGTCCCCTGGCAACCATGTCAGAAGATACAATTCAAAAGAAATTTTGCCTGCCACAACAGCAAATTCAGCAGGTATTGGAGAGGAGAATACGGCCAATAGTAGAACCTCGGATTCAGGAGGAACAGTGTGGTTTTCGTCCAGGCCGTGGAACACTTGACCAGCTCTATACTCTCTCTACAGGGTGCTGGAGGGTTCATGGGAGTTTGTCCAACCAGTCCACATGTGCTTTGTGGATTTGGAGAAGGCCTTTCGACTGTGTCCCTCGCGGCGGCCTGCGGAGGGTACTCCAGGAGTATGGGGTCCGGGGTCCTTTGCTATGGGCTGTCCGGTCCCTGTACGACCGAAGCAGGAGCTTGGTTCGCATTGCCGGCAGTAAGTCAGACTTGTTCCCGGTGCATGTTGGACTCCGGCAGGGCTGCCCTTTGTCGCCGGTTCTGTTCATGATTTTTATGGACAGAATTTCTAGGCGCAGCCAGGGGCTGGAGGGTGTCAGGTTTGGTGACAACACGATTTCATCTCTGCTCTTTGCGGATGATGTTGTCGTGTTGGCCTCATCAAGCCAGGACCTTCAGCATGCACTGGGACGGTTTGCAGCCGAGTGTGAAGCGGCTGGGATGAGAATCAGCACCTCCAAATCCGAGGCCATGGTCCTCAGTCGGAAAAGGGTGGCTTGCCCGCTTCAGGTTGGTGGAGAGTTCCTGCCTCAAGTGGAGGAGTTTAAGTATCTTGGGGTTTTGTTCACGAGTGAGGGAAGGATGGAACAGGAGATTGACAGACGGATCGGTGCAGCTTCTGCAGTAATGTGGTCGATGTACCGGTCTGTCGTGGTGAAGAAAGAGCTGAGCCGCAAGGCGAAGCTCTCGATTTACCGGTCAATCTACGTTCCTACTCTCACCAATGGTCATGAGCTTTGGGTCATGACCGAAAGGACAAGATCCCGGATACAGGCGGCCGAAATGAGCTTTCTCCGCAGGGTGGCTGGGCGATCCCTTAGAGATAGGGTGAGAAGCTCGGTCACTCGGGAGGAGCTCAGAGTAGAGCCGCTGCTCCTCCACATCGAGAGGGGTCAACTGAGGTGGCTCGGGCATCTGTTCCGGATGCCTCCTGGACGCCTTCCCGGGAAGGTGTTCCGGGCGCGTCCCACTGGGAGGAGACCCTGGGGAAGACCTAGGACACGCTGGAGAGACTATGTCTCCCGGCTGGCCTGGGAACGCCTTGGTGTTCCCCCGGAAGAGCTGGAGGAAGTGTCTAGGGAGAGCGAAGTCTGGGCATCTCTGCTTAGACTGCTGCCCCCGTGACCCGGCCCCAGATAAGCGGAAGAAGATAGTATGGTATGGTTTTCTAGAAAGTCTGAAGGTGATTTGTGCTCTGAAAGCAAACTCATAGTGGCAAACAAACAACATCTCAGTTTTCTCCCTTGGGGAACAAGGGTTACCATACATAATTAAGACATTTTTCTTGTTACAGGGATAGTTCACCTAAAAATTATAATTCTGTCATCATTTACTCACCCAAAAGTTATGTATCTGTTTTTTTCCTACTGAACAAAAATATGTTTTGGAGAATGTTTGTAACCTACAGATGGTGGACAACCAGAATGAGACTTTTACCGCCGCCGTTCCCGCGGCGGCAAAATTGGGATGTGTATTTGCTGCCTTTTACCGCTGAGTGGCGCTGTAATCACAGACTTTGAAAAGTGTCAGTTTATTCTCTTAATGACGTAATCTGCCGCGGCAGTAATCTGAGCTGAGGTCACAGATAAATTCAAGATAAATCTTGTGGTTAAACGAATTCAAATTCATTAAATTTAAAAAAAGTAGACACACGTTAACATTGTGTGCCCAGTTTTTCTATCATTTAGAAAGGCTATGTCAATAGGTTACTTGTCATTTACTTCGTGTTATTTTAATGTGTTTGTAGATTTATTAACTGAAACATAACAGTGAAATAAATTAAAATAATTTACCGTAAAATTAAAACATTTTCAGGACTTGCAGTTACTAACCGATGTTAGTCGGTTTAAGCATTCTTTGTTATATTCAGAATTAAATAGGCTTACTTGTTGTTATGATTATCAATTGAATTCTTTAATAAATAATCAACCACAATGCCTATTACTGCCGCAGAAAAAATAAACCAGTCGAATTTCAAAGTTGTTCGCGAAATGACTAGGCTATACCGGGTGGCGCAAGTGACAGGGCAAAACAGCAGCAACTGCGGCATTTTAAAAGGTAAGTTTCCTATCTGTTTATAATATATATATATATATATATATATATATATATATATATATATATATATATATATATATCATTATTTGAACAAAAATGAGACTGATTGAATATGTAAAAATATAAATCTGCTAAATTATTTTTTTGTGTGTGTGTGAATCATTCACGAGATTGAGATGACTGACAGTGATACCCGGCCATAGCAACGGAAGAAATTTTTCAAAACAGATCGAACAAATCAGAAAAATACTTTCAATACAGTATTGCTTTCAATTAAAAAATAAACAATGAAAATGTAAAAGAAAATTAATTAAGTTTGAAAACCCATCGCACATTTCAAGGTATGAATAAAGTGTCGGGACAGTTTATTTATTTAAACAGGGTTGCATCGATAGTTTATTCCCTTTGTGATGCAAAATAAGAAACACAGAATCTTATTCTTGCAACATTTTAAATTTCTATTGTCAAAGAAATTGCAGCTAAATTAAAAAATTAAAACGGTACAAAACGAAAAAAGTTCAAAGCAACATAAATTAAGAACAGGCGTTTTTCTTTGCCTCTCTCGCGCTGGATATTTTTTTAGTAAGTTTGGTCTCCCTCACTGCGCGCGGCGGGTCTTTCTCGAAATTAAGCATTTCAGCGTAAAAAAACACCATACAGCTGATAATACTGTATATGTCGCTGTGTGTCATCCACACAAATCACGAAGAAAAAACTGTAACAAATAGCTTTTGTTCCTTCAAAGATACAACATGCCTTGCTGAATTCACCTTACAATAAAACGAGGTGGGTCGCGAATTAAAGAGCTGCTAAATTGAAATTGTTTGTGGAAAACCTTTAAATACAATCAATAAAACTACAATATAAAATTTAATAAGATATAGGGCCTACTGTAGCCTACATAGGCTATGGACTTTTGGAGATTTTGAGATTAATCCTTAGAATTTTGCCTTTGCCTGCTCATCAGGCTGGCTCCGACACTCTCCATATGAAAGACGGAACATTAACACCTCTGTCCTGCACCCCCACGATAAAGCAACTATTGCCTTCTCCAAACCCCCCACAGGCTAGCTGAGTTTGCAAAACAAAACAAAGAGTTTGCCACTCGTCGTGGTGTGCCAAAACACTTAATTATAAACTTCAATATTTCATTCAAAACAATCTCAAAACGCTTTGTGACATTTTGACAAGCCGTGGATGCATTACTGCCACTGGAACCATGAACGCAACAGAATACTGGTTCTGATTTTATTGTTTGTCGTTTAAACGTCATATATATATATATATATATATATATATATATATATATATTTTTTTTTTAACAGAACTGCTTTTGAAATTACGATTGGAATTATTATAGGTTACAGAAGTAAAGTCATTGTAGGCTAATATTTGTTCCTTGGTGTAAAATGGAAATGCATGGTGATTTTATTTTGTAAATAGGCTATAAGCAAAAAACTATGTTTTAGAACTATAGACAAATCTCTCTGCATCAACAATAGACTATACAATGCATTAATAGGCTAATATAAAAATATCAGTAGTCTAAGTTAGCTCGGGTTTCGAACCCGTGTCATCTAAATGATCGTAACGTAAGTTCAACCACTCGGCCACGATTCACTCGTTGCAATATGGCCTAACGTTCCAGTGTGTGTTCGCTCACACGAGCGAGAAGCGCTCTTCATTCAAAAGAACGCGCCGCCGCGTTTGTCGAACACTAATTCAACATGCAGAATAAAACCTGGCTTTAGAACAATGCATAGCGCCACTCGTCGTGGTGTGCCAAAACATTTACAATAATACATTTGTAGGGATGTAATTTCAGTATGCTTTACCAACGCTATGTATTCAATTAAAGTTCCAAGAGGTCTGGTCTCTATTTCCTTCCCAGCTGACACTAATATGCAAGTGCACAGCAAAAATCACAACTTGATTTTACAAGTAACGCAAGTTATTTAAGGTGTCTCAACTGTACACAGTCTACCCTACAGTGTGAATTCGTTACAAGGTTTCATTTAATTAAATTAATGTGCAGCAATTTGTACAAATAGAGTCTATAGGCCTACTATACTGTTGTAGCCATTAAATAATCTCATTTAGTATCATATTTGTTAAAATATTCTAATGTTATTTTTTTCCATCTATGTTGAATATGAAAAGTGAACAGCACGAGTAAGATAGGATGCATTATATCGAGAGATGGATATGGAGTGGGTCAGACATGATTTTGACCACTTCATTAAGTTTTGTTTAGTAGAAAACCTTTCTTTAAAGTGAATTTCGTTTTCTATAAATTGTATCTTAATTTTAATCAATTTTTCATCAACCAATTGCTGGATTTAAGAGATAAGTAAGAGAAGCAAATATAACAGACACTAATCATGGAGGCGCCCGCGCGGTCACTTGCATTGCACGTCAGCTGGAGCGCATCTCATCCTCCTAACTTAACGAAACTCAGCGTATGCCTCACACAGACATGATAAATACATCAAATACACAAAGCTTGAAATGTCTTCAAACTAAATAATTCAAAACGAAAAGAAAAAGGCTACTCTCTGATTATGTCTTTACGTGCATTTCTCTCTAGGTGCGTTCACTACAAATATGGCGATCGTCAACTTCATCTTTGCAGTCGACACTGTCAGAAAACACTAGTTTATTGATACAAATGCACGCATCACCGGATTTACAAATACACATCTTGCTTGTTGCACGCACACATATTATGTCGAAAAAACGAAATATTATGTTGAAATAGCCTAACATTATTATTAATATATACATCTTTTAGAATATTTGATTAAATGCTGCTTGTTCAATTTAATAAAATTAAAACTTTAATTGTGATAATTAAAATAATTGAAAATTAAATATTTAGTGGCCAAGTTTTGCTAATTTATTATATAGGCTATTATATGCCTATTGCCTATATTAAGTAGGCCATATTAAGACAAGGCATATATTAAGTTATTTTAGCTGTTATGAGAAAAAAAATCTAACGAAATCTAAAATCTAAAAAAAATTCTAACGCCAATTCAACATGCCAGAATAAAACCTGATTTTTGAACAATGCGTAACGCCACTCGACCTGGTGTGCCAAAACACTACATTTTAAACTTCAATTTTTCAATTTTTAATTCAAAACAATCTCAAAACGCGTTGTGACATTTTTTTAAGCAGTAGCCTAGCCTATATAAGGGCATTGAAACCAGGATCTTAACTAAAACGCGTTCCGCGTAATCTCTCAAAAATTATGCCACACTACTCCATGTATTTTTTTTTAAGGACTGCTTTTGAAATCACTATAAATTACTATGCAATTGTATCGCTCACGAGAGCTCTTCATTTATCTAATTCCTCAATAGAATAGTAAAAATATTCAGCGTCATTGCTCCTAATATTGTCTCTATTTTTAACTTTTGATTCTATTTTTTCAGTTCTAAAATTGATTCTATCTTTGGTTCTATTCTGTTGTAGCCTAATAGGCCTATTTATATATATATGAACAATATGCCTATTAGGCTTAGGGTTTTATATTTAACCCACTTAAATTTTAAAATACGGCAATTGCTGCTGTTTTGCACAATGTCCCTTTGCGCCACCTGGCGGTCATTTCGGGAACGACTTTGAAATGCGGCTGGTTTATTTTTGCCGCGGTGATTTCGCCGCGGCAGCTGGCGCGGCGGTAATAGGCATTCTGGTTGTCCACCATCTGTAGCAGATAACCTATACTTGCATAGTATTTTTCCTACTATGGAAGTCAATGGTGCCCAAACCTGCTTGGTTCATCAAAATATTTTTCAGCAGAACAAAGAAATTTATAAAAGATTGAGGGTGAGGAAATATAAGAATTTTCATTTTTCGATGAAATATCCCTTTAAGAACCCCTTTGTGGGAAGAATAATCCTCTCAAATGATGGGTAAAACAGTTCATGTAGAGTTTTTGAATTGCATGTCAGAGGTTCTCATCTAGCCTAGAATCACAACACTAAATAGGTAATAATTACACAGAAATCTCTATTTTTGCCATAGCATGGCTGTTTCAATGGGTTTGTATAAGATGGACTACACATCTTCACAACTTATACTGGATAATCTATTTCTATGGATTCTTGTGGATATTTTAATACCCAATATGTATGGAATTACTTTTGTGCCAATAATAATGAACGTAACTTTTCAAGAAAGTAATGAATATATAAATTGAAACTGAATAAAATATCTTTGAAACTGAAAAAAGTTTTTAATACACTGCATGTTTTGCTAACTATTTCTCATATTTCTTTCGCTGATCTGAACTTACAAATGCGCTTCCAGAGTTTACGCTTCTGAAGTTTTCGTTCGCCGTTCTGACACATTTCTCTCGTGGGGGCGGGGCTAGTAGCAGTGTATTCTCATTGGCTACTGAGTTTTTGATTGACAGCTTCTTCACCTGGAAGTGAAGACATCAGTGGTGTGTTTATGTGTGGATGTGAGCGTTTAAAAATGCAAAAAATGTGTGAAATCTTTTTCAAATTTTGTGAAAAAATTAGAAAATTGCAAAAATGTGAAAATTTTACTGAAATATTTCTGCCTCATTTATAACATATGATATCAGCCCGATCTGTTTGACATAGGGTGTTGTGATGATTTGTAAACAACAATGAGTGTCAGGACGCAAGAATCAATCGTTTCATCTCAAATAGTGTCATAGTGCACAACAACCATCACTGCAACGTTTAGAATGACATGTTACATGTCTACTACACGACAAGAATTTAGGAGTCAAAATCATAATCTGACACAGTGACTATAGTAGACAAAAACATTGCGTAGTCTGAACCCAGCACACGAAAAAAGCAATCTGCCTTGCTGCCCTGGTCGCCTTTCAAAAACCTTCAGGAAATTTTCATAGTGAAGGTCAAGCTGTGATAGAAATTTTGACTGTAGAGGAATGGTCGTGATTTGTTTGAACTTGTTGAAAATTACAAGACATAGTCACCAAGTAGTAAACACCTGTCACAAACCTCAGTCACATCGAAGAGAGTTGGCCATCTTATTAGGAAGTCTCTGATCATAGGAGCACAACGAAGAACTTCATGTTTTCTAAGTGCAAATGTTCTCTGCATTTTAGTTTTAATAGTCTCTCTGTTGTTTCTTTTTTTAACATCAGAAAGGAGCTCTACTCTTGCAGTCTCCAGCATCTGGTCATTCTCTCCAATGGGGTAGGAAGGGCAGTAGTCCACTTCACCTCTCCTGGGTTTCTTGACATTGTAGGCAGGACTTTGTTTTCCATCTGGCTTCTGCTTTAAAGCATTTACAGTAACATCCAAGTTTTTTCGGAGATGTGTGCGATAGTTTGATAATTTGTACTTTAGACTCACTTTCCAGCCCCCATAGCCAGTGTCTGAGCCCCTCTCTGCTAAACATGAGCATGGGCAGTTTAAATTGATTGATACAGTACTTTTTGTACTGTAGGCTACAGTACAGGGCTGGGTTTCCCGAAACCTTCTTAACGCTACGTCGTTCTTATGTTATACCTTAAGTTGTACCTTATCGCTAATACGTGTTTCCCGAAACATTCTTAGTTACGTATACCTTCTGTAAGTCATACGTTCGGAAGGTTGGTCTGGAGCACTCTTAGCTATACCTTATCACTGTTGGCAGTTCACTCCGCTAGTGGCCACCACTGCAAAAAGCTTCTTTACATCTCAGTCTATACGAATATTATTCAAAATTTAATACACCCAGTGTTCAATTAGGCTAATTCAAGTGTTTTCATGCAAATAATAAAATTGTCATCACACTGATTGTTGTTAGCTTTTTAATTATATTATCCAAAGGTACATCAGCTGGCAAACCATTCGAAAGTAAAGGCTTATTCGTCTATTTAAAGAGAATGACTGTGGTGGGGAATTTGGTCAAACTATGGGAGCGATACAGCGAATAGTTGTGCTAAATCAAAGACGGCGCCGTCTGCGAAGCCATTTAGTGTATGTGCACTATTATATTCGCGAAAACTTTAGTCCCCTGGCTACCATGTCAGAAGATACAATTCAAAAGAAATTTTGCCTGCCACGACAGCAAATTCAGCAGCTTTTAGATCTTATTAGTCCGGATGTGTCAAGAGAAACTCGACGGAACTACCCCATCAGCCCCGAAATTCAGCTGCTTGCGGCTCTCCGTTTTTATGCAGTGGGGAGTTTTCTGGAGGTGGTTGGGGATGGATATGGACTGAGTAAGACCTCGGTGTGGCGGTGCGTTCGTTCAGTCACAAACATCCTGCTCCGTCATGCCACAGATTATATCCGCATGCCTTCCGCCAGGCACGAAGTGATGGAGGTGCATCAAAGCTTCCATGCCATTGCCGGTATACCACAAATAATAGGGCTTGTCGACGGGACACTTATCCCCATAGCCAACCCATTAGCGCTCAACCAGACCTTCATCTGTCGTAAGGGCTTCGCGGCCATTAATGTCCAGGTGGTGGTGGACCACAGGGGGATGTTTGCAGACGTGGTGGCAAAGTGGCCTGGTAGCGCACACGACAGCTTTGTATGGGCCAATTCAGTAGTGGGTCAAGACGCAGAAAGAGGGGTTTTTGGGCAGAGCTTTTTTATAGGAGACAGCGGCTACCCCCTCAGAACCTATCTTCTAAATCCAGTCACCAACCCCACCACGCGGGCCGAGGAGAATTACAACATTGCACACATCCATACCCGCAACTTGGTGGAGCGCTCGATTGGGCACTGGAAGATGCGCTTCCGGTGCCTGCATAAATCAGCTGGAGGGTTGCGTCTGAAGCCAGAAAGATGTGGTGCAGTTGCAGTAGTTACAGCAATGCTACACAACATTGCAGTCAGTGGAGGTGCAGCTTTGCCAGAAGAGGAAGAGGAAGAAGAAGAGGAGGAGGAGGAAGGTGTCCATAACCCACCCCAACTTAGAGATGCCCTACACACAGCTGGTGTAAAAACGAGGCAGCAAATCATTCACAACGTTTTTGGTTAATGTATTTTTGCACCCTATTTTTTATCATCAACATACAACTTTCCCCTTTTTTTGTGGATATACACAGTTTCTCCCTGTCATTTTATTATAATTTTTTTGCTGTTGTGCACAGCCGAGTTTATTTCTCCTCCACAGTAGAGGATGGTTAAACCTTCACCTCCAGTGTTGTCCGGGCGAGGTTGTTGGCCTCCTGTAACCCCTGCTCGATCCCTCGGAGCACTTCCAGCTTCTCCTTTTCGAGCTTCACCAGCTCTTCACTGCAGTCGCATCGGATAGAACGAAGCCTTCTGGAGCCACTCGCAGATTGTTGGTGTTGGGCGACCTCAGTGGAGGCACATGAAGGTGCAGACCGGCGTGGTGACGCCGGTCGCGGAGATACCCTGTCGCTGCTGCTGGGGGGAGAGGGCGTGAGGGTGCGGGTTGGCAAGGATGGCCTGCTTTGAGAGCATGGAGTGGTATCCACACCTGCTCTCAGATCTATACCCCCTGAGATACCCTGTGAGGCCGCTTCTTCAATGATTGCCAGGGCCTTTTCCTCGTCGGGGCTGAGTGCAGGCACAGAGCTGGGCCCACCACCTGTTCTTGCCCGGTCTCTCCGGATTGCAGCACCTCTTGCCTTGGCAGCACTGGCAAAATCGTGCCACTTTTTACGAACAACTTCCCACTCTCTCTGTGGGCTTGAACTTGATGCTGCCATTTTCATGGCAATGCGTTCCCAGGTATCTTTTTTCGTTTTGTTGGACACAGTTGTCTGAAAACTCGAAAAAAGCACATCTTTGTGGAGTGCCACCTCGTCTTAAAGGATGGCCATTTCAGTTGGATTAAAGCTGGGGGCTCTCCTCTTTCTTTCTTTTTTCTCCGCCATAGTAGCTATTGATTAAATGTTTCGCGTGTTGTGCTTTTATTGAGTAGGTCATCCAATCATAGACATTTTTTATTTACACCAATAATGTGATGCAGCTGCTGGGCAATCAACCCTGGTTGTGGAGTAAATAAAGAAATTATAGCAAATATATTATGATAATATAAGTGTCCCTTTCTAATGCAATGAAAGCATACGGACAGTTACTGTAGTGGGTTAGACGCATGACACGTTTGAGCACGAGGTTGTGCATTCGCGCACTCTTTCCGAAATTATATTAAATATCCAGGGTTTAATTTAGTTTGCAATTTGTAAAAAATAAAATAAAAATTAATATCCCATGAGTCCAAATAAATGCAATTTCCACTATTTCTGAAGTGCTTCTTTTAAAAAGAACACCGCTTTCTCATATAACGCAGTGAAGCAGCCCCTGCACGAGAGAATAATTGATTCTCGAGCCATCGATATCAACAAATTCAGCACCGGGTAACGTCGCACGTAAGAAGGTATATCTTAAGCAGCTTCCTAAGGGATGGTTCGAGGAACACACCTAGAAATGGTATACCTTCAGTTAAGTTATACCTTAAGAGTCTTCGTAGCGCGCTAAGAGACAACGTTATCGGGAAACTCAGCCCTGATACTGTACAGTACTCTAGCCCAATGTTGTTTGGGGTGGCTGGGGGGAAATATGATCTAATCGAAGACTGTAACCGAATGTAGATAAACAAGTCATATAATGATTGGGCTAAGTTAAATCAAGACAACACAGCTGTATAATCTTATGGGCTCTCACTGAGCTCTAAAATGCCTCTCCACCTGAAAAAAGCCAGTACTGTATTATAAATAGTATTAGTATAGTATTAATAAAAAAAATGATAATGATATCATTTGTCTATACTATTCTTCTATAAGAAATCATCTCAACAATATAGTGTAGCAGCAAATAAATACAGATATAAACTTAAGGTTATGATATTTTATTCCGTTTCAATTTATATTTTCATTAGTTTCTTGAAAAGTTACGTTCATTATTATTGGCACAAAAGTAATTCCATAAATATGTTGCATCATATTGCTTAGGATGTACACAAGGGCTGGAGGGTATTTTTGATAACGTAAAGCACTATGCATAAGAAGATTGTCATGTATCTATTCCCAAGAGTCCAAGCTTTTAAATTGTGTATAATATGAGTATGCTACATAACAATAACTCAACAACATAGCTCTACTAGACTATGATCAGAACCATGGACAGTGGCTATCTGATTCATACCCCAACATCTGAAGTAGGCCTATTAAGCAGCTTACACTAACAAATCAAAACAGAAACTATAGCCACAGAACTATAGCCAACGAGACAAGCACAGCAACTAATAGGGCCTACACAATATATGACCACATGTTTGTGTATATAATAACACTTATGTGTAACTTGCAACATCTGCAGATGATGCGGGTTTATGAAAAATGTATCCAATTTCTATACTTTTGATTTACTCACCTTCTATCTCTTTTCTTTCCTCTTCTGTGCGCCACGTCTTATGCTTAACCTTGTGAAACATGGCTGATTCAAATTAGCCCTACACATCCAGTTAAAGCACATATAGGCCTATGCCTATAGTCTGAGACTGTTAGATGAACTTCCAATCAAATAATCACATAGCAGGACTTGTTCCTTTATACGTTGTTAAGGAATTGATATGCAGGAATGTCAGGATTTAAAAAGTAGAGAGTATCACACTGGTCTGATGTCAGGAATTGTTTTATTAGGAGCCTGTCATCTAAAACCAGAGAGTGAACCTGAGGAACTTTAATGTCAACATTTTTGCCTCCCCAAAACTAGGACCTTGTACAAAATCAAGGACCATACTTAACATTTTCAATACTAACACTACATTAACCAGGAAGCAAGCAGGGAAATCGATCAATACATAAATACAAAATAATAAACACAACCTATTTCAATCTCCTCCCTTCTGCCAGGAAACTTGGTGTGTCCCTTTGTGGATAGGGGTCTGGGTACACTCCATTTGGAAAATGTTTCCAATTGTAGCATTCTAATGAACATAAAGTTTGCGTTAACTTGGATTTCATTGGTCCAGCATAAACAAACAATTACCATTAACTTTAAAATCATTGATCCAGCCTAACCAATCACATTGATCTGTGATTCATAACATTATATAATAAGTACATTGTCTGTATATTCTCATTGTCTAGTCATTATATTACTACAGTGACACTAACTGCATAATTGTTTATAATCCAAATATTTGTCTTGTCTTCATTGTTCTTGTAGGTGTCCAAACTCAGTGTTTTGGACTAGTGCCCAATTCTTTTCTTGGGACAAAAGGACAGGTGAGGGGGTGTAAGAATTGATAAATTAGGAAATTCCAGACAGTCTGTTTCGGGGGGTGACCAGACCCTGAAAGGACAAAAGGACCTCTCTGGAGATTACCATTTGAACTGGCTCTCGTGCACCATCAAGACGAAAGTCTCACCTCCGAGTCATCCGAATCTACATCTCTTTCCCTCTCCCCTCACCCCCTCTCTCTCATGCTCAGATGATCACCTGAACTCACACAAGAACATGGTTTAATGGGAATATTTAACATTGACTGTTATGCTTTTGGTGTCATTTGAAATGTCTCAAAGTGAGTGGTACAGATATATCATTTCAGAATAAGTAAAACAAAAGGTAATAAGGTTTTTAAGAGTTATGTATAACTGACACACAAAGGAAGATGGTCTAGGTGGTCTGAAGGTACGATCTCTGAATGCAAATTTCTTTTGTTAGCACATGTTTCCAAGTGAAAGGTTTGTCTATATAAGGAAATGCAGCAGGGAGATCGGGGCCTTTTCTGTACTTCAGATTGGCCCGTGAGGCTGAGAGAGCGATCTCTTAGCCTCACGTATTTCTTAAAGTTGGGTTTGCATCTTCTCTCTGTTCCAGAGCATTTGATGTTTTGTATCGATTATCTTTTAATTGATTATGAAATTGGCATGATACATTTACCTGACATAATAAATTCTTACATGTGATTATTCTAACTGATCTTGACATTGTTCATTTAATGGTTAAAAGGAATAGTCAAACATTCGCTCACTTTTAGTGAGGCACAGATATTATTAAAACCTTTCATTCATGGAGTCAGATGAATTAACGAGTAAATACATATGATCAATGTATTACAAATTGAACCAACCAATACTTTGCATGAGTGAGGACAGAACACGTGATAACCTTCCCCGTGTATTGGCGAACCGGCAATTGGACCAATATAGCGGGCCTTACAGGGGAATGGCAGCAGACATTATGCATTGCCTTGAGAACCCAGGGAATCCTGAGCTTTCTATAATTATTTAAAAAATTAAAAATCTTTATGGGCACCTTCTACGAAGTAAGATTTCCTGTCATTTTCAACATGAACACAGTAATACGTACTTATGTTCTACATAACTATCGACACTTTTAACGTGTCAACAGATAGTTAGGTAATCTGAGCATCTATAGAAAGACTGTGGGCAAACTATCCAAGTACAGTGTGACCCTAAAAACTTTAATGTGAGATAAGATTATACATACCCTTCTCGTCACTTGCATTAACTCAGTCAGACCCACCTTTAGCCTATCTTAGTATAGCTCATTGAGGTGGCAAAACAAACTAACCTATCTCCCAAAAGTGACAAAAGAACTCCAACAGTGTCCTATTTACATGTTGCAACTAGTATATTTACAATGTGTACACATTCATATGGAAAATTAAAGATCCATGTTAGTCTATGTAGTATGTTGTGATTTTTGTTTTTTGTTATTTATTTCAAAACTTGAAACTTTATATTCTACATTCATTACACATACAGTAAATTCTTCCAAGCCTTTTTTTGTTTTAATCTTGATGATTACTGTTTTATACAGTGTATATTGTATTATATTGTAATATTTTGAGATGCTGGATTTTTTCATTTCCATGAGCTGTAAATTGAAAAATGTTGACCTGAGAAGAGCTCTAATCAGCTAATTAGGTAAAAACACTAGCAATGGTTTCTTGAGTATTTAATCATCCAATCTGGGTAGGGCAATGGACTTTTTGTCACTATATTCAAATTTTCTGAGATGCACTTGTATAGGTCATGTCATATTTACAACTTTAAACCATAGGAAAACTTAGCTACTTGCAGATAGGTAGCTACTTTTAATTTCATTTTCATCTTAACATTCTTAATCCAGTTGTCATTAACATTTAATATAAATATTTTGCAGAATTACTTGCTCAAGAGGATGTCCCTGAGGAGGTGGATCCTAATCCATCGCAAGAGGTGGTGGTGGAGGAAAACCAACAAGAAGTGGAGGTGGGGGATCCAATCCCATCTGAAGAGGAAGCAAACCCTCCAGAGGAGGAGGTGGTGGAGGAGCCAGTGGTAATTAATGAGTTTTTTTTCTTTTCTTAGTTTTGCCTTCTGTTGACTCCTCTCTCCCTCCAGCTCCTGGGTCCTCCTCTCTCCCTCCACACTCTCAGAAATAAAGGTACAGAAAAGACAAAAAAAAGGTACAAATGCTCGTCGCTGGGGCAGTACCACCAAGGGGAACAAACTTGTACCATATTAATGGGTACAAAGAAGTACCCCTACAGTTTGTGCCTTTTAGGTACAAATATGTACCTTCTAGGGTACAAATGGCTCGTCGCTGGGGTGGTACCCCCGAGGTACAGCAATGGTACCCTTACCATAGGTACAGAGTTGTACCCTTTTATACTGTACCTTTTGAGAGACAATTTGGTACCTTAGCAATACATTTGTACCTTAATCCACTGGTACAAAAAGGTACCCAATTAGATGGTACCAATTTGTTCTCGTTAGGGGTACCACCCCAGCGACGATGCCATTGTACCTATAAAGTGGCAAAAATGTCCTTGATAAATAGAAAAGAATGAGAGCAAAAGAAAGCAATGTTTTGTTTTCCCACAATCAATGATTTAAAAGAAGTTAAACTGTAAAAATTAAAATACTGGAAAGAGAATAACGACCGCACACCACAATCTTCGTTTGCAATAAACTTTAATAAACAAAGTTTTTCACATTTAAGCAACTTTAATAGAGAATCACTTTATGAATGCATTAATTACTGCAGAATCACTTTATGAACGCATTACTTACTGCAGTGCAAGAACATAACATAACATAACATAACATAACATAACATAACGCTTTAAACTACTATGAGCTACTGTGAGTGTTCATTGTATGCTTAACGGATTATTTCTCCCCAAAATGAAAATTTCTTAATAATTTTCTCACCCCAATGCCATCCAAGATATCCAGCTGTGATCTCGTACAGCCCGTTCAAAGACTCTTGAAACTGCATTGATTTGGACTTAAAAACGATGGTAACCAATGAAGTCAATTGTTAGAAAAAAAATCCAGAAATGTTTTCCTCAAAAAACAAAATTTCTCTCCCACTGAGGAAAGAAAGACATGGATATCTTGGATGGCATTGGGGTGAGTAAATTACACTGCTCAAAAAATATAGGGAACACTTAAACAAAATGTAACTCCAAGTCAATCACACTTCTGTGGAATCAAACTGTCCACTTAGGATGCAACACTGATTGACAATCAATTTCACATGCTGTTGGGCAAATGGAATAGACAACAGGTGGAAATTATAGGCAATTAGCAAGACACCCCCAATAAAGGAGTGGTTCTGCAGGTGATGACCACAGACCACTTCTCAGCTCCTGTGCTTCCTGGCTGATGTTTTGGTCACTCTTGAATGCTGGCGGTGCTTTCACTCTAGTGGTAGCATGAGACGGAGTCTACAACCCACGCGAGTGGCTCAGGTAGTGCAGCTCATCCACGACGGCACATCAATGCAAGCTGTGGCAAGAAGGTTTGCTGTGTCTGTCAGCGTAGTGTCCAGAGCATGGAGGCGCTACCAGGAGACAGGCCAGGACATCAGGAGACGTGGAGGAGGCCGTAGGAGGGCAACAACCCAGCAGCAGGACACGCTACCTCCGCCTTTGTGCAAGGAGGAGCACTGCCAGAGCCCTGCCAGAGCCCTGCCAAATGACCTCCAGCAGGCCACATGTGCATGTGTCTGCTCAAACAGTCAGAAACCGACTCCATGAGGGTGGTACGAGGGCCCGACGTCCACATGTGGGGGTTGTGCTTACAGCCCAGCACCGCGCAGGACGTTTGGCATTTGCCAGAGAACACCCAAGATTGGCAAATTCGTCACTGGCGCCCTGTGCTCTTCACAGATGAAAGCAGGTTCACACTGAGCACATGTGACAGAGTCTGGAGACGCCGTGGAGAACGTTCTGCTGCCTGCAACATCTGTGAAGAGCACAGGGCGCCAGTGGCGAATTGTGAAAAGCACTGTGAAAGCACCTGTGCTCTTCACAGATGTTGCAGGCAGCAGAACGTTCTCCACGGCGTCTCCAGACTCTGTCACGTCGGTCACATATGCGCCCTGTGATCTTCACAGATGAAGAAGGTTCACACTGAGCATGTGAAAGAGTCTGGAGACGCCGTGGAGAACGTTCTGCTGCCTGCAACATCTGTGAAGAGCACAGGGCGCCAGTGGCGAATTGTGAAAAGCACTGTGAAAGCACCTGTGCTCTTCACAGATGTTGCAGGCAGCAGAACGTTCTCCACGGCGTCTCCAGACTCTGTCACATCGGTCACATATGCGCCCTGTGATCTTCACAGATGAAGAAGGTTCACACTGAGCATGTGAAAGAGTCTGGAGACGCCGTGGAGAACGTTCTGCTGCCTGCAACATCTGTGAAGAGCACAGGGCGCCAGTGGCGAATTGTGAAAAGCACTGTGAAAGCACCTGTGCTCTTCACAGATGTTGCAGGCAGCAGAACGTTCTCCACGGTGTCTCCAGACTCTGTCACATGTGCTCAGTGTGAACCTGCTTTCATCTGTGAAGAGCACAGGGCGCCAGTGACGAATTTGCCAATCTTGGGTGTTCTCTGGCAAATGCCAAACGTCCTGCGCGGTGCTGGGCTGTAAGCACAACCCCCACATGTGGACGTCGGGCCCTCGTACCACCCTCATGGAGTCGGTTTCTGACTGTTTGAGCAGACACATGCACATGTGGCCTGCTGGAGGTCATTTGGCAGGGCTCTGGCAGTGCTCCTCCTTGCACAAAGGCGGAAGTAGCGGTCCTGCTGCTGGGTTGTTGCCCTCCTACGGCCTCCTCCACGTCTCCTGATGTCCTGGCCTGTCTCCTGGTAGCGCCTCCATGCTCTGGACACTACGCTGACAGACACAGCAAACCTTCTTGCCACAGCTTGCATTGATGTGCCGTCGTGGATGAGCTGCACTACCTGAGCCACTCGCGTGGGTTGTAGACTCCGTCTCATGCTACCACTAGAGTGAAAGCACCGCCAGCATTCAAGAGTGACCAAAACATCAGCCAGGAAGCACACAAGCTGAGAAGTGGTCTGTGGTCACCACCTGCAGAACCACTCCTTTATTGGGGGTGTCTTGCTAATTGCCTATAATTTCCACCTGTTGTCTATTCCATTTGCCCAACAGCATGTGAAATTGATTGTCAATCAGTGTTGCTTCCTAAGTGGACAGTTTGATTCCACAGAAGTGTGATTGACTTGGAGTTACATTAGCTGTGTCCCAATGTGAAGGCTGCATCCTTCGAAGGACTGAAGACTTCAAGGATGCAGTCTTTGCGTCCTCCGAAGGACGCACCATGTAGCCTTCATAGGATTTCCTAATTGCGCAACCAGGTGTTTCTGATCACCGCTCCTCAACGGTGCGAGAGGACAGCTGCCATCCTGATCATTCATTTGATATAGCCTAATTGAGTAAACAGCTATGGAGCCAGAATTGGCTATTGTAATTTTTTATGTTTTATATTTTACTGGAGGACATGGTGAGGATGTTTCAGCCCCGGCGCTGCCGGATCATGTATTTTCGGTTTAGCCCTGTTTGAATATAAAACCCAATTGAATATAAAAAAGTCCAGTATTTCTCGCGCTCGTCATCGGCAGCTGTCAGGTTGCCAGGCGACAAGAACAGTCCTTGTAGGCTAGACCGGTCCGAGCGCTTCAGATGCGCCCTTTGATATGGGACATATCAAACTTATATGAGACTTTACTTTTCGGAACTGCATATTTCATTAAATATTCACGTACAAATGTGAAGTAACCTACTGAAGTACCTTTTTTCCCCGCACATATGATTTTACTTTAAACTACACAAAAGTATATAATGTAACAACCTTGAAAATATTCAGAAGTAAAATGCAGGAATATCATAATATAAATACAAACTATAATAAAAACCCTGACAAGGAGTTTTTTTCCCCTGCAGAATACATACCTCTAGTTTTACTCTTGATACTAAAAACTTGTTATTAAATGTACTTTTTTCAGAAATTACTCTTTTTGAAAGTCTAATTATTATTCTAATAAATTCTAATAAAAGTCTACATCATTTTTTACTTATTTTATGTACTGTAAATGTTTGTTGATTTTGATATGTTTAACGTATGTTGTTAATAGTTGGAAAAAGTACTTTAATGTAGCCCGTGGAACAAATGATTTTCATTTACCAATTTTATTTGAAAAAAAAAAAAGGTATACAAGAGTTTGTTTCAAGTAGAAATGATGACTGTCAAAAAAATCAACAATGTCCAGAACAATTCATTCTCTTTTATTTACACATTTAAAGTTGCATAAAAAATAATGTACAGATTTTCTTTCCTTTTAAAAAATAATGAAAAAAGTTAAATAATATGTAGAAAAAATATATATTTTTCAATCATTTTTCTCAAGAAGAGAAAACAGCCTGTCCATCCTCTCCCTACTCTCCTGTGCTCTCCTCGCCTCTGCCTTTGTGCTGGTGCTGCTGGTGCTGGCTCCTCCTCACCGTGGGCACCCACTGCTGAACTGGGCCCTGAGGACAAACCAGGGCCGAGTTTCAGCAGTGGGTTTCCCACTCACACCCTCACCTGTCCCAGGACACTTGCAATCCTAAGGGCAGAGCAAATTAACTATGGCTTGTTAACAACAACAGCACAATACATTTCAGCAAAGACGTGTTTTTTTTCTCCTGAATTGCTCTAAAAAAGCTTAACACAGGGGTGCAATCTTAAGTGCATTGTTAACACCATAGTTCGAATTACAGGGGGTACTTGGGGGTACTATACCCCCCAATGAAGACCCAGTACCCCCCAAAGGGACAGAAATATCAGTTTTGGGGGGGTCAGATAATTTTTCTGATATTGTGAAAAAATATAATTGCAGTTACAATACAAGTCAACTCCTATATTCACTGTAGGAACATTTTAATGTAAAGCGATTTCAGACACCCCTATTGTGGACCGTACCATTTTTAACCACCGTGGCTAGAAGCAACGGAGATAGAGAACGACTTCAACTTCTCAAGCAAGTGTCAACGTTGAATGACAAAACGCTAGTACATATACATAATACATAGTTAAAGTATCATTCTTTTCAACATTCCTTATTTGTATATTCAAAAATATTTAAAATAATCTAATTTAATACAGTTATAATTTTTCAATGTAAATTATTTAATTTTATTGGTAACAGCCTAGTGTCTAATTATTTTAATTGAATATATTTATCAAATTTAAGAATTTGAAATGAAAGATGGAGCATACATTTAATAAAATTAGAGGAAAATGCCCTTTATAAAGGTACAAAAAATTATTCTGAGTGTTTTCAAACAGTGATGTAATGAAACATTGACAATTTAAGCTTGAAGGGAGTAAAGCCTCTGTTTAGGCTATTAAGGAAATGTAATTTTGCCAAAAGAAGAACTTTAATTTTAAATAAATGTTCATTTTAAAGCAGCCTACTTCAGTGTGATATGTTACCATATTATCATGCTTAACAACTAAGAATTTGAATAATTGTAATCAATGTGATGATCAGATGCAGATATCTAAATCAAAGAATATAGGCGGTTTGCGGGTGGATTATTTATTTTTAATAGTGGATTCGGGGGACTCAAAGTGCACCAGATTAATGAATTTATCTTTAAAATGTACACAATTTTCTTACGGGGGGGCATACCCCTGGACCCTCCTAGAGATACCAAGCTCCACCAAAAAACAAACAAATGTGGGAAACACATTAGGCTATATGATGATCTACAAAAAAATACACATTTAATTATCTTATTATTAAAATACATTATTAGGATTTTACCACCTCCGCCTCATTTTGAGCCAGGAAAAACCCTGAAATAGGCAATAGGCTTCTTGTAAAGGTATTACTTTTACTAGTAATTAGAATGGTGTTTCAGTGCACTTAAAGGAACACTCCACCATTTTTTGAAATAGGGCTTATTCACCTTCTTTCCTACATTTAGATAGGTGGGCAAATGCATTTTTGTCTCAGTGCATGCATTGTTTTAGTTTGACAGGGTCGGCGTGAGCTTAGCTTAGCATAATGAATGGAATCCTTTGTTGCCAGCTAGCATGTCCTGAGTAAAAGTAAAAAAAAAAAAAAAAAAACCCCACCTAATTACTTCTTGTGGCCTGCGTATTTACAACAAGTACAAATAGCGATGCAGATTAACACTAGGCGATTTCCTATGCAGATTTTGACTTGGGACTATATTAGGGGGAAGCACAGGCGAAGCACTGCTACTTGGCCGCAGAGATATCACGCCCAAGTAGCAGTGATTCGCCTGTGCTTCCCCCTAATATAGTCCTTAATATATAAGTCAATATCTGCCTAGGAAATCGCCTAGTGTTAATCTGCATCGCTATTTGTGCTTGTTGTGAATACGCAGGCCACAAGAAGTAATTAGGTAGGGTTTTTTATTTTTTTATAGCACTTTTATTCAGGACATGCTAGCTGGCAACAAAGGATTCCATTCATTATGCTAAGCTAAGCTCACGCCGACCCTGTCAAACTAAAACAATGGATGCACTGAGACAAAAATGCATTTGCCCACCTATCTAAATGTGGGAAAGAAGGTGAATAAGCCCTATTTCAAAAAACGGTGGAGTGTTCCTTTAACTTCTAACTTTTGGATATACATAATAACAATGAGATATTCTGTAGCCTACTGATTATCAGTTTGTCGCATGTTTAGTGGTGTATGTGTGTTGCACAACATGTTACACTAGGCGATCACTGTGGGGATTGATATGGTAGTGGACCATGATGGTCATAGAAGAAGTGAAGGAGCAATACCCCCCAATTATGGTGGGGTAATTCGCACTCTGGTTAACACTGCAAAATATGACACATCAAGACATGCATACAAAATACTTAAGAAATCATATTTCTATATACTCAAATTTGGTTAAAACCACATAGCTTGCATGACAGCACTACAAAAACACATAAAAGTAAAACCCCATTGCCTTATCAACTGCTTTTCTTATTGTTGTGGGCTTACTTCTTTAGCATATTTCTTTTAGCCTAATACACAAGTGAGATAGACTAGTGCAATAGGTCGTTAAACTAATATTAGCACAAGTTTTGCCTCAAACTACCTGACAAATGAAGCCACGCAATGGTGACGAAGGAGTTAAGATGAAGTTTATAATAAACTTTAACTCGGTTTCGCTAGCCATTTAAATAAATGAAAACATAATACTTACATTTAAATGTGAATTTGCTGTCCACCACCGATCTCTAGTCTCGACCGCCTTTAAAAATAAATAAATAAATGCTGTCGTCAACGGCGCGCAATGACTTATGGGGTAGAATAGGCCGCTAAGTGTTCATTTATGTATCCTTCCTTTCACGGAGAAACGAAGGACGCATTTGGCGTCGCTTTTGAATCAGGGTAGCCTTCGTCGCGTCGCGATGACGCAACCGGCCTTCAAATACGGCCTTCGGAGGATGCAGAACTGAATTGGGACAGCCTTCATCGAGCCGCGTGACGCAATCGGCCTTCAAATGCGACCTTCCAAGGATGCAGCCTTTGAATTGGGACGTCCTTCGTCGCGCCGCTGTGACGCAATCGGCCTTCAAATGCGGCCAATCGGCCTTCAAATACGGCCTTCGGAGGATGCAGCCTTCACATTGGGACACAGCTATAGTGTTTAAGTGTTCCCTATATTTTTTGAGCAGTGTATTAGGAAATTTTCATTTTGGGGTGAACTAATCCTTTAAAGAGAAAGACAACATCAAAAGATTAGTCAATTCATGAAAGTGCTAAAATATTTGTACAATAATTCTTACACACAGTATTTCATTGCCACAAAGATATCACCATCAACTGTATATATATCAAGGGCATTAAAATCTAGCTCTGCCCCAGGCTGTATCACAGTCCATTCCAGGTCAAATTTGACTGAATAAGCATAAAAGTGCTGGCTAAAATACTTTGGATATATCAGTTTTCCACAAAAAACCCATGTAGTGTCCACATTAAAAATGTATTTCATTTGGAAAAAAAGAGGAATTCTCTCACCATGCAACACATCCAAAACAAAAACATCTTGTGTGGCATACTTGACATTGTTAACGGTTACTTCTGAAACACGTTGAATAACTTTATCTTTACTAAAAGAAACATCAGTAAAATATTGCTCTAGAGCACACTGGAGAGTAAGTGGTAAAGAACAAAATGGAGTGCTAGTACTGCTTCTTGGTACCTTCTCAAAATCATCTAAGAAATTATTTGAAGAAAACTCCCAGCATTGTTTTAACTGGTGACGGTTGCTCAGAGTGGAAGCTATATTAATGAAATTACGACAATTACTTGCAATATTCTTAAAATATTGGTGTTTGCCTTCAAACCTCATGCACCAGAGAGAACGAAGAGGACCAAACATTGAAATTAATCTAGAATAATGAATTAAATAATGGCACTTCGGTGTAATAACATTTCCAAATACAGCTTTCAACTCTGTCAAAAATTCTTGCACAAGTACATCTAAAAGAGGAAGGTTCTCTCTTCTCACCGTTGGAGCTAGAACAATATCTACAATTTCTCGGCACAACAGGTACACACGCCAATATTGACACTCAGGAGGTATACGATGTGCGATCAAAAAAGGAATAAGTCTAAAAAGGCACCATTTCTGAGATGCCGAGCCCACAATGCCTCCTTTTTGTAGTAATCTTTCAGACAACTGTACTGGCTTATTTGCTCTATCATTTTGACCTATTGTCATTCTCTGCAGCTCTTCGTTCACCTCTTGTATGCTAATATGTTTCTCTTTATGAGCTTGGCACAGGACAAGTTTCAAAACTAAAGGTATGACACCCTCTAACATGTCATGCATTATGTCTGGAGGTAAGGACTTAGTAACATCAAAATAAGGAAGCACATTAAACGGACAACTACACTGTACCCCATATGTTACTCTACTGTCAGGATTTTGCTGGATACATTCCAGGTGATACCGGTGAACGTCAGATGTTCTTAAAACATAACTATCTTCCTGAAATTTCTCTTTTATATCTGTATATGTTCCCATACAATGTCTACAAACTCTTCCTGAGTTAAATGACATACTGTATCCTCCAATCATGTGAGCTGAAAGGTTATCACCTGAAATGGTAGCTAGGGCTGCATGGACATTCTGCTCAACCCCACCAACAGTGAGGGTGAACCCATCTGTTGAGAGCACTTTAAGATCATCTAGCAGTGGCTTTAGGATAACTTCTAAGCCACACTCCTTTAAATAGGAATAGCGCACCAGTAATGCTAAATTAATATGCTTCACTTGAGACCTGTACCTTCCATGTACATTACCTACAGTGTAGTAGAAGGCGCACAGTTTGTGTTTTGTTTTCTTTGATCCCAAAGGATTTACTACCTCAAATTCATCCTCATAAAAATGCAGTCGTAATGCATTTGGATATTCTCTAAAGAAAGGATGCTCTTTATAGTACAATCCATCACTAAAGTCAGTTAAGACCTGTTCATCTTCAATATTTACAGACACTATGTCATCCCATACATCCTCATGAGAACAATATTTTTTTAAAACATCAGAAATGGGAACATAGGAGAAGCTACCTATTTTATGTCCTGTAGACCCTCTTAAAGTGTATTGAACTGGTTCAATCAAGTCTAACATTGACTTACAGTATTCTTTCAATTTGAACTGAGAAGAGAACTCTTTTGATGCTTCCTCAAAAAAATCATTGGACTGTAAAACCTGCTGAAGTTCAGGACATCCTTTGACATCAAAACCATTTTCTTTAAGATGATAAGATAAAAATTCATCGTAATTCTCCTTAAAAAAACTAAATAAAAAGTTTACATCACTAAGAATTTCCTGCTGAACTGATTCTGGTAAATTGTTTTTTTCCCTGCATTTTAGGATGAAGCTACAAAGATTATTTTTAAAGTTATATAAAAGTGTATCCATACAAGGGGGGGTTTGGACATCTGCATCATCACACATAACATGCTCATGTTCATCTTCAGAAGCAGGGTTTTCACTAGCAGGCTCCTCACTAGCAGGCTCCTCACTAGCAGGTAAAATACAAGCTCTATGTTTTCTATAAACATGACATCTGAAAGATGGGTAACTAGAAAAAGTGGATTGGCAGTCATTGAGTCCACATGTGATCGAGAAGCCTGCCTCATGGGCATGAGTTAGTCCCACATGTTGGGCCAACTTCATGAGAGTGAAAGTTTTTCTTTGGCACTTAGGGCACTGGTGTAAACGAGGGTGTAAACGAGGCATTTAGAAGAGGTGGTTTATAACTCTGGTTACAGTCGTCGGCAGAGGCCGGTCTCCCTTCACATTAATTTTCGCAATACATCGCTGGAGAAAGGTCAGAGTGTTCTTGTTTTTGGGTTGGTATTCAAGATTGAAAACAAAATATGAATAAAACGAGGAGATCATGGCTTCCTCTACCTTCATGCCTTCACACACCTCGACCCTGTCTACCTTCAGGGAACAGGAGCTTCGTCCCTCAAATGTGGACTTCCAGTCTTCTTGGGTCACCTGGACAATTGGGTATGGTGTGTTGTGTTCACCCTGAAGAATACAGCAAAGTAGACAGGGATGCAAACATATGTTTGGTAAAAGAAAAAGAGATAGTCGATCCGATCCTATCACCCCCCCCCCCCCCCCCCCCCAAAAAAACAAAAAAAATACAAAACACTAGAGTGCTAGAGATCCATACCTCTCCCATCATAATGTGATGATCCACACTCTCTTTAAAAATTATTGGCAGGAGGATTAGTGCCGCTCTGAAGTCCATTCCTAGAAGAGAATCAAGAAAAATCGATACTTTATTCATCCTGAAGGAAATTTTAGGCATCCAGTAGCTTATACAAACACAAAATCTGATTATCATCTCAAAATGCACTTTGTCTACTGATTTGTGTGAGTACACTCATAATAAGCGTTTTGTAAGTACCTGGTAGATCCTCGGTAAGCGCTTCTTCTCTGGCCTCCAAGTACTGTTTGGCTAGTGGAGATTTTCCTTGAGCCAGGGCAAGTACTTTGGGAACAATCTGGTTAAAGCCATCAGTGAAGCTAATGCTCGCTGTGGAGTGGATATGACCCACCTCCTCCAACAGCTGCAGAAAGACAAAGACAAGTAAGCACCTGACCATGAGGGAAAGGGGATTACAGAGTATTTTAACATGCTATGGGGGGGGTTAAGAGAATGCGAAGTGGAGTATAATTCTAGACTATACTAGCTCTGTTTAAACAAACTATGTTTACAAAGTCAAGACTTATTTAGATGTTTTTATAAAGGTCTTGTTGTTCTAGGGTACATCTAACTTTTAACACTTACTCCTGAGGGTGTCTTTAAGAAGGGATATTTCTTCACAGTGTCCTCAACACTCATTCCTTCTGCAATCTCCTTTTGCCTCCATGCTAAAGTTCTCTGCATTAGGTCGCGTACAATCACAGTGTCTGGCTGCGCCTTGCTGTATTGTGTTTGCAGAATCTTAACATGACCAGCGATTGAAGATGCATCTTCCCCAAGAACATCAAGTTCCTATTGACCAAAATAGTAACAGAACAGAAAAATTAAAAAAGGATCAGGCCAGGGGAGTGTGGGACAGAGACTGAGAGATTTGACTTCTGTATTCTAAGAGAGGGGGAAAAAAGAGAGGGGGAGAGGTGAGTGAAAGAAAGAGACAGGGAGGAGGGGGGGGGGTATGTTTAGCTGAGACTAGGGCTGTTGCGATAACCGCAATATTGCAGTACCGCGCTACTGACAAGCCAACCGCAGAGGAATGCAAGTAATCGCAGCACACCGCAATATTCGCATTCTTTTTTCATAAGGCAATAATACCCTTCTTGTTTTGAACTTCGCTCACATATATTGAATGTTAAATAAGTTAATAATGATAACGAGACTTTTTTTATCATGGTGATTTGTACAGAGGCTTTGTGGATTTGCACTTAAGCCTAAATAGACCGACGAATGATCGACGGATTGCGTGCGATTACCTGCGTCTGTCTATGAGGTAAAGTCATATAGATTTGTGAAAAGGTTGCTGTGTCCAAGGAAAGCAAAATATGTTGAATTTGTCCCTGGCATCAGTGACAGCGCTGGTCAGCATTCCACAGCGTGAGGAAGCCGTGGGAAACAAAAATCAGAAAGCCACACATTAAATCGCATCAGCTTCAGCGTTACCCATGCGACGCAGTGAGCTGAGCCTTGAAAAGTGGAGCTCAAAGTTAAAAATAAGTAACATCTTGTTTCATCACTATCTTTAAATGAATCAGCGTTTTTGAACGTGTTCGTTGAACGAACGGTTATATGAATCAAAGACAGGCTGTTCCCACTGTAACTGCGTGCTGAGTGACAGCCTTTCAATGCGCAGATAGACACTGTTTAGTTTCGGTTACATTACTGAAAATGTACTAGTTTTTGTGCATGCTGACCACATCATAACACTTATTTATATAGCAACAAATAAATAAAAATAAATCAAATAAATAAATAAATAAATGGCACATCGCACTATTGAGCCACTCAAAATTACCGCAAGGGAAATTCCTTCACCACGACAGCCCTAGCTGAGACAAGAAATTAGGTAAGGATACGACCTTACAGTTCGACCCTTACCACGGCTTGTGCACATGTGACTAATCAACTCCCCACCCCCTTTCCCTCCCTTGTTTGACAATCAAACAACAAAAATTATTTAAATCCAACTCACTGATCGTGGCTTGGTTCTCAGAGAGGTGTTTGCACTCTCAGCATCAGGTAGCTTGGACTTCGTTCCATGGGCAAACTTCTCTTTGATCAGTTTCACTTCATCATTTTGGACAAGCGGAGCATGTTCGGTCTTGAATTTGCGTTTCAGCGACATGTGCCAGGTATGCTTATTTCAACAACAAAAATAAATCCAAATTACTCAACAAAACCTCTCACTTTGGATGAACAAAGCTAGTCCCATGCTTCGTCCTTATACATGTGTATTAGGTCTCAGGAGTTACAATGGAAGCGTCCATATGCCAAAAGACCGTTTTACAGTTTATATGTGCAATATGACCACTCACCTGCAGCAGGTCGCGGAATCAAGGCTCAAATGTGTGTCCATATACAGTAGCCTATAGGCTATATTCACCAGCTCCACTACTTCCTGAAAGTAAAACTGCATCTACCATTTCCTGTCCTATACTATTGGAATAAGTGACCAGGGCATACCTGATTAATCAATTGTATAACTGACTGGATATTAACTAATTAATTATCCCACCTCATTGGTGGAGGTCTGGAGGAAGCTTTGAGGTAAACATTTGTGCTTTTATTCAGAGACCTGCTGCAGGTGAGTGGTCACATTGCTCCTATAAACGGGGAAACGGTCGATTGGCATATGGACGCTTCCATTGTCACTCTCATAGAGACTTGATACACACATATTAGGATGAAGGATAGGACTACAACAAAGCTAGCTAGACAACAATGACTATCAGAGTTCATTCACATGGTTTAATATTTATCATGGAGTAAATTAAGCAAAGCTACTTACATAGCCATTTCCCGTAACATCCTTCAGGAATGGGAATTTCCGGATTAATGCCTGGGCTACCTTGACATACTCTGCGTGAGTGGGATACCTAGAACAGAAACCAGTAAAAGTAAATGATTAGTGATAGATATAGCATCTGGATTGGATTGGTGAATGGACAAGTCCAGCAGAAACAGTGCCAACAAAAGACAGAATGAGCAGCAAGAGACAAAAAACAAGACACAACACACACATGGGACAAAGAATACAGCCAGTAGTACTTACATAGTATACATGGCAACAGTCTCATGCAATACTCGTATTATTTTGTGCCTGTATTGTGGAACTCTCTGGACCTCCTCTTTGGCATCCAGCTTTGCTTGAAGCTCTTTAGGGAATGATGGGAGGACATAAACATCAGGAAGTCTCCCAAAGGACTGAGAACTAGTTTTACAAGAAAAAATAAAGACAATTTACGTCTGTTAGTTCGTTATAGTAAGTACTACGGTAGCCGAGAGGCCCTCACGGCCACTTTAAAGTACAATGATTTGTTTCGATTTCTTTAAAACAGGTAAGTATAAGAGCTTAATAAAAGAGAGTTGGTGTTGCAGTTGAATGAAACTCAACACTTACCTCGTAGCAGCATCAACATCTAGCACTTGAAATGTAATAGTGTGGATCTCCTCTGTGTCCATGTCCTCTGTAAGAATAAATAATTATATTGCCTTCATATAGCAGAGATACAATTAAATTAAATATCTATATTGTAATTATAAAATTACATTTAAAAAATATTAAATAACTCGTTTCATGAAATTAGATTTTGGTCATCCTAACCAGAATTGTTAAAGGTTAGCAAATGTTAACATGATTGATAATGTCAATGGCATGCAATTATTATTATTTTATTTTAAGGGGAAGGAATGGTTTAAAAGAAGAATTTTTTCAAATGAATTTAAAAAACAATGAATTGTAAGTTCTGTCATATTTTTCAATTACTACTACTACTGTTTTAGTTTTTTTTTCCCCATGATATCGATATTGAGGTATTTAGTCTGGTATCATATCGAAGTCACAATTTTGGTATTGTGACAACACTACTTCATAAATCACCTTTCCATTAGGGCTGGGCGATATATGGCCAAAAAAAAATAAATAAATCAGTCGATATCGATAATTATCACGATAAAAGTCAAATCTTTATTTCTTTCAAGTTTAAGGCAGATTTTTGCTCCTAAGTGACAGTTGTAGAAACCAGAGCGTTAATTGTGGTTTTAAACTACTCTTTATTGTCAGAACATATCATGACAAACATTTGCCAAACAGGTGGAACATTCAAACAAAATAAATATATTTATTGGACAATTTCTTAGTTTCTGCATGTGCAAATTTTTTATTATTATTATTTTTTTTTTATGCAATACTGACTTTTCTGATTCTGAGTTTTATTAAACTTAACCATTGGTCATCCAGTATCATGCATTTAGATCATGACTACCACAGATGAAACCAGGCATAGCCTGTAGCACCTCACTATCATGGCAAAATGTAACATTATGGTTTCTATGGTATTTGTATGAAAAACAGTAGCCAGTAAATACATTAGCTTATATACTTATATACATTAAATAGCTTTATACATTAAATACTGTAATTATATTCCATTAGTCCTTTAATACATTGTCTACATTAATAATATAATACAATTCAATATGTATATCCCACTTTTCATGGTGCAGTTAATATTACTAGGCTAATGTTACAGTAAATCCATGGTAAATGATGGGAATTTGTAGACGGAAAATGACTATCGTTGCGCAGTGTTTCTCCTGTTTGTCAGCGCTGTTTCATCTGCCTTTACATTGTGTTCCTTTTCACTGGATTTCATGACCGAGACCGATCAGAGTAAACTACCTGTGCTGTGAGTAGCCGTTACGGGACAGTCTCTACCCATGTTGGGTTGTGTGTTCCTTTGAGTGGGACAGGCCTCTCTGTGTCCAGGCTCTTGCATCTTTCGTACTATTTGAAGGAACTTGGCCTGCTTTTTGAACGAGCCTTTAAATAGATGGTCCAGCATTGAGTCAGTTAAGCCCAGGTGTACCGTCTCTCCATCCACTTCATTTTCTATTAAGTAAAAAGTAAATTTTGTATTAATAAATAGCACATTGGAATTTGATCATTACTCATGCATTATGGGTATATACACAGTAACTGGTTGTCCACATTTCAGAAATTCCCACAGATTTCATTTGTTCCGTAGAGCAGTGTTTCTCAAATATTGGTACGTGTACCCCTAGGGATACTTTGGAGTACGTGAATTTTTTTGCAAAAATACTAATTTAAAAATACATCATGCATAATTCCTACAATAATTATACTATATTAATGAATGAATTAAGTGATGGATTCTACATTTGAAAAAAAACAAACATTGAAATGTTTTTTTTTGTTTGTTTAAAAAGGCTGTTTGTATTCTTCCTCTTTAAAAAAAGTTCTACCAAAAATGTTTTGCACTGGTTAGGGGATACTTGGCTTAAAAAAGCAATTCAAAGGGGGTAAGTTACAATGTTGAAAAACGTTTGAGAAACACTGCTATAGAGAATACCCGGGAATAGGCTAGTTGCGCGTGGCCGCCATTTTGGATTTCGGATCAGCGAGTGTGTCGCATTACGCCGGTGCATTTAATTGCCACTCGCTCGTGTGATAGTAATATGGATCTTAGAAGTATTTTAAGTGATAATTGATTCTATAAACAACTATAAAAGATACATTTCGGCTTTATCCGGCTACCTGCACCGGGCGTAACGCGAAACTGGAAGTGTCTAACCGCACACTCGCTGATCCGATGTCCAAAATGGCGGCCACATGCAACTAGTCTATTCTAACGTGCACAACATAGCCGCCATCTTCTAACGTTAAACTGAGTTCCACGTGCACAAATGGAATCCAACATCATCCAACATCTTCAACTTATAAATATACAATACCCGTACACTAAACACTTACATAATTGATTATCTACATAGCTGCAGCACTATTAGGTCACCTGATGGAGTTTTAGGACACCATTAGGTCACTTGATGAAGTTTTTCGGTTCCTTGCCACTGTTGCCTTTGGCTTGCTCAGTTGGGGATATTTTGGGGATATTTAATTTAATTTTATCAATCAATAAATTCCTCTTGAAACAAACTTTGTTGTATTATTTTAATTTAATACTGTGAAGCTGCTTTGATACAATCTGTATTGTGAAAAGCGCTATACAAATAAACTTGACTTGACTTGACTTGACTTGACTATTTGGACATCAACTTAACTTTAACTCAACTTTTCTGTATGAGGAACTCGAGCTAACGAGCCAACTCTAAGCTAGCTGGCAAACGTTAGCTAGGTCAGCTAATATTATGCTTTTTTCTTTACAATCTTTACAACTAGCTAACGAACGTTAGTGGTAACTTACAAATAAGTCCCGATATAAATGTTAGTTCGATCTAACTGTAGCTAACGTGCAGCCAACTTTAATCAGCAAGTGTCACTTAAATGTAACTTTACGTTAGCTAACGACAGTACTCACCTCTGAATTTCTGCACTTCAATCTCTGTCATAGTTAAACCATCTTCTTTTAATGTTTGGATCAGCTCATCTGATGATAAAGTTGGCAGGGCCATTGTTGAGCTGCAAAGGGTCCTGCAGGCTCCAGCGACTGACAGTGAGTGAAAGAAAGAGGCGTCAAGTGACCGCTGACGTAGAACGCGAATAACGGCGCGAAAAAAACAGCCAGTCATAATATTAGACAGACCAACAACAGGACAATTTTAACAATTTTCGCCATCTTATTCATCACTAAATTCACTTATGAGAACGTTTTAGGCGAGAAAAGAACTGTTTAGATTTCGAATATAGGCAGTCTTGTGAAAATTGATGCCAAATTGACAATTTGCTTAAAAGTTTTCGGAGTTGAGAAGCTCAATGTGAGGCGACAGCCAGCAGGCACCTGCCCCAGCCGCTAGCTCGTCGCTCGGCCAGTACTGCTTAGAGACCCCGCTGTGAGCTGGAGGTCTCGCAGACCGGTCTCGTCAAAAAAGGCTTTTATTTCGCCGCTGAAGATTAGTTTGTTTACATGCTGCTCTTGTAACCATTCATGCCATTGACATCCAAGTTCACCCTACATATTCATGACGTCACATACATACTCACTTGAATAAGGCGAAACAGCATGAAATAAAATTATCACAGAATTAATGAATAAAGGAAAACATAAAACATGCAGAATAAAACTATACTCGGTACTTTATCTCCACATTTTTATCTCTGCATAACTCGCGGCGCGCGCGCGCTAATCACACCAGGTTTGCTAACAATGTTCGCAGCACAGATCGTTAACACTATAGTTTACAGACTCAACAGTCTCATATACATAGGAAATAATACAATTAACAGTCCTTCTTATGAAGATCTAAAACAATGATGGTGTACATTTTATACATTCGTTACCTGTAAAGGATGATATTAATTAATGATGCGACCATCAGCGTTGCTTTATCTTGAATGAAACGTATCGCGAGAAGAACTCCTTCTCTAAATGCACGCAAGCTGCGCCCACGCACACACAACCAAGCACACACATCCATCTTAACTATAATAATATATTATTGAATTAATTCGAACCCATAGTGCTTATTATAGAACCCACAATATATGCAACAATTATTTAAATGAAAACAATAATGATAATAATTATAAAAATCGAGTATAAATCTGTAAATAATCCCTTAGCAGAAACGAATGAAAATACTTACGAAACTTGATAGTGATAATAATTATGCACTTATCACAGAGGATTATTCAGCATACCACATTTACAAATTATGACAAAGACTCTATCAGTCTTAGAAAAGGCACGCATAAGTAGCTGCTACCCCAGAGGATTGTGTACCCTGTAACTTGAAAAGTACTTCTTAGTACCCCACATGAAGTGTACCCTTTGACTTGAATAAGGTACTTTTTTGTACCCTGCAGGATGTGTACCCAAAAGGTACTTCTAAGTACCCAATGGGAACACGATAGGACCTTTAATGGTACATTTGTGAATGTTGTACCTTAACTATTATTTTATATGACAATGTACCTTTTCAAAGGGTACATATATGTACCTTTCACCATGCATATTTCATTGTGTACCCCTTTTCTTTGGAAAGGTACTTTTTGGTACTCAGCTGAATACATGTTTGTTCCATTGCTGGCACATTTGTGAAATTTGTACCTTAAAGTACTTAATTGTACCCTCACTGTACCTTTATTTCTGAGAGTGCACCTCCTGGGTCCTCCTCTCTCCCTCCACCACCTGAGTCCTCTCTCCCTCCAGCTCCTGGGTCCTCCTCTCTCCCTCCACCACCTGAGTCCTCTCTCCCTCCAGCTCCTTGGTCCTCCTCTCTCCCTCCAGCTCCTTGGTCCTCCTCTCTCCCTCCAGCTACTTGGTCCTCCTCTCTCCCTCCAGCTACTGGGTCCTCCTCTCTCCCTCCACCACCTGAGTCCTCTCTCCCTCCAGCTACTGGGTCCTCCTCTCTCCCTCCAGCTACTGGGTCCTCCCTCTCTCCCTTCAGTTTCTGAAAAACGCACTTCAAAGCGTAAAATTAAAGGTTAGATTTCAGCTAAAACTAATTAAATGTAAAAGTCTGGCTTCAGTGCTACTACACCAGCTGAGTGCTATCACCACCACTTCTCAAGCAGTGACAATTACTGACGGTTATATCTTTGTAATTTTGCCTTATGCTGACTCCTCTCTCCCTCCAGCTCCTGCGTCCTCCTCTCTCCCTCCAGCTACTGGGTCCTCCTCTCTCTCGCCACCACCTGAGTCCTCTCTCCCTCCATCTACTGGGTCATCCTCTCTCCCTCCACCACCTGAGTCCTTTCTCCCTCCATCTACTGGTTCCTCCTCTCTCCCTCCATCTACTGGGTCCTCCTCTCTCCTTCCACCACCTGAGTCCTCTCTCCCTCCATCTACTGGTTCCTCCTCTCTCCCTCCAGCTCCTGGGTCCTCCTCTCTCCCTCCAGCTACTGGGTCCTCCTCTCTCTCGCCACCACCTGAGTCCTCTCTCCCTCCATCTACTGGGTCATCCTCTCTCCCTCCATCTACTGGTTCCTCCTCTCTCCCTCCATCTACTGGTTCCTCCTCTCTCCCTCCATCTACTGGGTCCTCCTCTCTCCTTCCACCACCTGAGTCCTCTCTCCCTCCATCTACTGGTTCCTCCCTCCAGCTACTGGGTCCTACTCTCCCCCTCCTACTACTGGGTCCTCCTCTCTCCTTCCACCACCTGAGTCCTCTCTCCCTCCATCTACTGGTTCCTCCTCTCTCCCTCCATCTACTGGGTCCTCCTCTCTCCCTCCATCTACTGGGTCCTCCTCTCTCCCCCCAGCTCCTGCAAAACACGCTTCAAAGCGTAAAATTAAAGGTTAGATTTCAGCTAAAACTAATAATATGTGGTAAAAGTCTGGCTTCAGTTCTATTAAACCAGCGGAGTGCTATTAACACCACTTTTCAGGCAAGTAAATAAGCTAATTCGTGAAATCACCTGTGTTAAGTGCAATACTTGGGAGGACGTTCACTTTCTGAAGCCAGACTTTTGCAACTCTGCTTAGTTTCTGATCTGTTGAACAACATAGACTTTGTCTAACCTTTTTTTTGTCATTTTTAGAATGCAGAAAACATGCTAAACAGATAATCTACAATTATTCAGACATTGTGGATAAGCGTGTTGTTGGTGTAAGTATTTTTTGACAGACCAAAGTTGCATACTTCTATGTTGCTCTCGGTTACAGTTGAGAAGCACAAGGATAACTGAACTAAAGTCTTTTGCAACAAAGTATGAACATAACTCCAATATAGTATTGAGGGATTCCACCCACAGCAATAGAAAAAAAATATTCCTGTAGCATAGCAGCTTTTTTTGTGTTTTGATTTTGGCCGCTCAGAAAATGGCAGAAGTGCCGTTCGTCATGTTATGAGGTTATGTGCCATTGAAATGATTTTGGAAACGTTATGTTTAGGTCTAAAAACTGTTATGGGTGCCTTTAAATGAGAAATTCGGCGAGTTTTCACATAGAGCTCCGTTTCTCGTGGTCACAGAGTACTGTCGGTACGAAAAAAGTAAAAAAATTGCTTGAGTTACTACAGCCAGCAGCTAATCCAACCAGGCATCTACAGCGCTACACTCTGGGGGCATGTCCATGAGCCCCCATGTACATTCCCACAGAGTGTAGCGCTGTAGCTGCTGGATGTAGCAACTCGAGCTAGGCAAAACCGATTGTTTCTGTTTTTTTGTACCAACAGTACTCGGTGACCTCAAGAAATGGAGATCTGTGTGAAAACTTGCCGGATTTCTTATTTAAGTTCAGAGAATAAAGTAACATACTGTTCTTAAAACATGTAGGGTGCAAGTTTGAGAGCATATTTTGACAACAGTGCATGTGAACTGTGGCCAGAGCGAAGTAAGACGCACAAATTTGGCAGTCAGGCTGAGGTTAATTAATGAAAGATTTGGTTTAAGCCAACCAAGAGTGGTGTTGGAGCAAATGGAATGCATCAGACGATATTACAGTATCATTTCTCAATATTGTTCCACATCTGATCTGAATACTTTTTTAAGGACTAATTGTAAGCGTCTTGTTTTGCCGTGGTTTTGTTTCCATGCCTAGTGTTCTGTTCCATCATGTCTGCACCTCTTGTTACTTGTTACCTTTGTTTACTTACTGTGTCCTATTCCATGTGTTCCTTTATTTATCCTTGCCATGTGCTTCTGTTCATTATCCCTATCTCCACCCCTCATCTGTGCCCTTCACTAGTAATATATCCTTGCATAAGTGTATAATATACATATACAGGGTGATAACACACCAAAAGCTACTACCAGTGCAATGCTATCACTTATTTTCTAACTATAGGGTGGTATACCTTGCCAAAAATGACTATGAGACTTATTCCCCTCAGATGGTAATGACTGACCCCTCCTTCTCAAGGAATACTTGAGCAAAACAGATGTAATATTTAAGCAAAACAGATGTAATATTACATATGAAATTATATTAGTCGTCGCTGAATCACGTTTAATCTACAATGGTTCCCAAATGGGATATAGCCTACTGTGACGATGCCAAAAATGACCTTTATTTAATATCTGATAACTATGATAGGCCTACTATTGTAATATTCTATCCTCGTCTGGTGTTAGTATTAATTGGAAAGACATGCAAAAAGAGATGAATGAACTCAACTGAATGAATTAACTGACAACACTGCAAAGCTTATCTATGTATGTGTTTTGTACCCTATGTTTTAGAATAAAGTGACCACTTTTGAGCACACTCCTGTCCACTTGCATGTTCTGCATGTTGTGCTCTTGCAAATATGTTTAAAGTGATGTTTTCCTTGTTTCATGTATTTTCAGGGAAAAGAAGTCAAGGTGAAATGGGCATCTTGCGCAAAATGGTAGGTCCTACCCTGGAAACAGACGTACATACAGACTATATGACCGTCAATTAGTTCATTTTAAATTTGTTTATTATTTGTCTATTTGGACATTCACTCTCAGAAATATTTTCATCAGTTCTAAAGGTTTTGTATTTGTTTGCAATGTAAGAGTTTCAGTTGTCCTATTAATAACCTTTTTCCCTTTCCTTTTTTGGACAGTGGGAAATAATGGCCTGACTCGTGGGAGCCAGCAGAACAATACCAATATTAATTGGCACATATTAATGAAATATTACATTTTTTATGTTTATTTTTCTCAAAAATTAATAAAAAAGTTTTTATATTGTAATTGTTGTTGTTCAGATCCGAAATACAATGTATTCATGTCAACTTTTGTCCATTGATTTGGCCATTTTCTTTTATACTTTGAATGTTTCAATACATTAAAACATTACATCTACATGTTTTTTTAGCGTTATTGTTGAAAGAAAGCAATAAGCTTTTAGAAAATATACATTTTAGATTGTTAAAATTGCTTTCCTTAATGGTACACATCTGGCAAACCTTTGATTCGCCAACATAGTACAATACAGCACTATCTATGGAAGCTTGTTTCCGCCACAGAATAAAACATTTTAAAAGATAATTGCGACTTTTTATCTCACAATTGCGAGTTTACATCTCGCAATTCTGACTTTATATCTCGCTATTTCACGCAATTTTGACTTTATATCTCGCAATTTTGAGAAATAAAGTCAGAATTGCGTGAAATAAAGTCGCAATTACGTGTTATAAAGTCAGAATTGCAAAATATAAAGTCAGCATTGCGTGAAATAAAGTCGCAATTGGGAGATATAAAGTCAGAATTGCATGATATAAAGTTGCAATTGCGTGTTTTAAACTATTCTGAGGTAAAAAAAAAAGAAAAAAAAGTCCATCTCTTTTTTCCCCTTAGAATTGGACTTTATATCTCACAATTGTGAGTTTATAACTCACAATTCTGAGAAAAGATGTCAGAATTGCGAGATATAAACTCGCAAGTATGTGTTATAAAGTCAGAATTGCGTGATACAAAGAATCCGAATTCTGACTTTATAAGACGCAATTGCGACTTTATTTCACGCAATTCTGACTTTATATCTCGCAATTCTGAGAAATAAAGTCAGGTCTCAATAGTTGGCATCGACTAGGCTGGGGAGTCATTAAATGGGCAGGCCTCAATAGACCTGCACACATACACCTAATTTTGCCTTCCCAACCTTCAAAAATAAACAACATAAAAACACAACACTGACAACAGACCTGGAAGAAAATAAATATACACAACTATCTGTAACCACTAAGTCATCATACACA